>NC_134404.1:74902723-75231056 GCF_038048845.1 Mixophyes fleayi
AGCATTTATCCTTAACACTGCCAATCTGTGTGTATCTAGCAAAATTAGCATATTTTGATCAAAGCTATTAAGCCTGCATCCCAGCGTCAAGGGCTCCTCATTATATGGAGGTCCTACTCTGACCTATATGCTTTAATACGCCATTAAGATGCAGATGCACTCCCCTCCCAGGTATAGACTTGCTTTGTAGAAATGCACGTGTTGGGTTTGTGGATTCATACACGGGCAGGGCCATTGACGTCAAATCATCAGTCTTCGTTGTTTTACCTGTATCAGATGCCATCATAGCCTAAAGAGTAGAAAGGAGTTGCAGCTTTCTGCAGTTGAATTGTGATGTAATACTTTAGTTTTTAATAGAGGTGCAGTGACCTTTCATTTAACACTAAACACGATTTCATATCTGAAAATGTACCTTTTGGGGGTTAGTGGTCCTTTAAGTAATCATTCCCTGATGGTTGGTAAGAGCAGAGAAGTACTTTGCACAAAAGACAGAAAATGGAGACAAGAACACAGTAAAGGATCTTCATAAAGATCAGAAAAGATTTTATGCTGAGATACCCGTTGCTTAGCAATCTTAAGAAGGCCTGAAGTCATTGTGGAGGAGGAAAGGAATGGACCATAATATATATATTATTGTACATGTTGAGAGAGGTACTGTGAAAGTTCGTAATATGGGATAGTCCCAGTCTACCTAAGGAATAATTTCATTCAAGCAAGTAGAGGCGTTTAAGCAAAATTTGTCATTGAGTAATGCAATAGATAGAATATTCTTTGTTTGACTCTTTGGAAGCAATAATATTTATTGCATCAATTTACTTTGTTGAGGATCATTAGGAGTGTTACATTTTATTTTTTTATCTTTCAGTATGAATGTTGTTATGTCTTGGACAGATGTGAAGATTCTTATATATTTCTAAATATCATTGTTTTAGAGAAGTAAACTTTTGGTGTTTTTTTTTTTTTTTTAAAACACTGTACACAATATGTTCCTCTTTGATAGCTTTCTATTCAATATATGAAGCACCATTTAAACAATTCCAGACTTAATTGAATCAAAGGTACATTATAGATGCGATTCTGACAGTACCAGTGCTCGTCAAAAGATTGACCTTGAAATGCAAAGAAGAAATGTTTTGTGCAGCTTTAGTGTTGCCATGGTATTCCTTTATCCGCAAGCAAAATAATAAACATATGGCTGCCATGTATGGAATAGTGCATTAGTAGAACAATCAAGATAAGGTTGGGTGATCTATTCGTATCTGCACATATTGTAAATTTTCTTTTGATCTTCGCCAAATTATATAAACAATTTGCTCTTTTGCTGCTTCACAACAATACATCTTACAATTATTGCCAAAGGAACACAGAATTATCAGTTAGTGAATCACATTTTCTATGTTCCTCTAGGAAACATGTACTGTTCGGATATTTGAGGATATGATTGAAAATGTCTTTACAGTATGAAAGATTGTGTGATATTAAAGAAGAATCAATGGACTAATAATTAGAACCTCCTAAGTGTTTGTTTTATTGTGTGTGACATCTGAGTATAACCTGCTTGAGTATATAGCATAGTCCTTTTTATTGTTCTTTTTTTTTATACTGCCATCTTCTAATGACCATGAACACAGACAGGCATGGATATAGTTTCAGGAGTCTACAAGAAGGTATACATATGTTAGAAATTTTCTGGCCAGAATTGTACAATTGATATGTTGAATTTTATACAGCATTTGTGAGATAATACTTTTAATTGAGGACCATTTTTGTACACAACATTTTGTTTAGATAGATTGGTAACAAGTGTACTTGTACAATCATGGCCAAAAGTTTTGAGAAATACACAAGTATTGGTTTTAATAAAGTTTGCTGCTTCAGTGTTGTTAGACCTTTTTGTCAGATGTTGCTATGGTATACTGATGTAAAATTACAAGCATTTCATAAGTGTCAAAGGCTATTATTGACAATTACATTAAGTTTATACAAATAGTCAATATTTGCAGTGTTGACCCTTTTTGAAGACCACTGGCATGCTGTCAATCAATTTCTGGGCCACATACTGACTGATGGCCGCCGATTCTTGCCTAATCAATGCTTGGAGTATTGTGGGTTTTTGTTTGTCCAACCATCTCTTGAGGATTGGCCACAAGTTCTCTATGGGATTAAGGTCTGGGACGTTTCCTGGCCATGGACCCAAAAAATTGATGTTTTGATCCCAGAGCCACTTGGAGCACCTTGCCATAAGGCAAAAGTGATAACTATCATGCTGGAAAAGGCATTGTTCATCACCAAATTGTTCTTGGATGGTTGGGAGAAGTTGCTTTTGGAGGATGTTTTGGTACCATTCTTTATTCATGGCTGTGTTCTTAGGCAAAATTGTGAGTGAGCCCACTCCCTTGGCTGAGAAGCAACTCCACACATGAATGGTCTCAGGATGCTTTACTGTTGGCATGACTGATGGTAGTGCTCAACTTTCCTTCTCCGGACAAGCGTTGTTCCAGACGCCCCCAAACAATCTGAAAGGGGATTCATCAGAGAAAATGACTTTACCTCAGTAGTCTAATCCCTGTACCTTTTACAGAATATCAGTTTGGCACTGATGTTTTTCCTGGAGAGAAGTTGCTTCTTTGCTGGCCTTCTTGACACCAGGTCATACTACAAAAGTCTTCACCTCACAGTGCTTGCAGATGCACTCACACCTGCCTGCTGCTATGCCTGAGCAAGCTCTGCCCTGATCCCGCAGCTGAATCAACTTTAGGAGACTGTCTCGGCACTTGCTGGATGTCCTTGGGCGCCCTGAAGCCTTCTTCACAACTATTGAACCTCTCTCCTTGTAGTTCTTGATGATCTGATAAATGGTTGATTTAGGTGCTTACTAGCAGCAATATCCTTGCTTCTGAAGCCCTTTTTTATGCAAAGCAATGATGACTGCACATGCTTCCTTGCAGGTAACCATCGTTAACAGAGAAAGAACAATGATTTCAAGCACCACCCTCCTTTTAAAAGCTTCCAGTCTGTTATTCTAACTCAGTCAGCATGACAAAGTGATCTCCAGCCTTGATCTCATCAATATTATCACCTATGTTTACGAGAGAATCACTGACCTGATGTCAGCTGGTCCTTTTGTGCCAGGGCTGAAATGCAGTGGAAATGTTTTTGGGATAAATTGTCATGGCAAAGAGGGACTTTGAAATTAATTGCAATTCATCTGATCACTCTTCATGATATTCTGGAGTATATGCAAATTGTCATCATAAAAACTGAGGCAACAGACTTTGTGAAAAATAATATTTGTGTTATTCTCAAAATTTTTGGCCATGACTGTATACATATATAATTTGCGCCTGGGAAACTTTTTCATCGTTACCAGTTGCTTTAGGAGTAATGTCCCTCCCTACAATTTTCCCTAATTGGCAGCAGTACTGACTACCAAAGTAAGAAGCGCAGTTAACCCTCCATTATTTGTTATACTGTACGACTATTTTCAGGTTTACTAAGTGGAGAAGGCTCTGTTGTAGTGCACACACGTACCACTTTCTTCTATAGCTAACAACATTCCTGTATCTGCTACTGTAGATACTGTCTATTGCTTGGCTTATTCTAGCCCAGACTTGGATAGTGATACACCAATGAGGGTTGTGGTGCTCATTTGTGGGCATAAGATAGACTGAGGTCCAGATGGAGCAGATTTTAGTGTAAATATGGCAGCATTTTACACAAAACTTCACAACTACCATCATTCACTGTAGTGGAAAAGGTGTGATCCCTTGATCTAATTGGCAGAACAATTGTTGCATCAAAGTCTAATCAATCTGTATGTCTGAAAATAATACCATGACCTGTTAAGCAGTTCAATTTAAATACCATTTATAAGATTTCTGTGTTTAAATGCAATCAATACTTCAGTTCTGCCAGTGCATAATCAGCTGATACACAATTTCTCTTTATTTTCTTATTCCCCTAGCCCTCTAGTCTTTAGAGCTAACTGGTTATTTTTCTTTATATTGTCAGAGTTTCAGGAAGGTGTAGAACTGTAGGTTAAAATGAAGACCTATTACTTATGAATCAGGAAGAAAAGGGGAAAACTTTCCCTGGAATTCTCCCTGTAGCAGTGCCTCATCAGACGGCTTCTAGCTGTTTGGTAACACAAGTGATAGTTTTGGTCTCTAACACACTAAATCCCTAATATTCACTATCTCTAAAATCAACATTTTTGGATCAAATTGTCCTGAGTTTACTAAAGAGGTCAGCCATAAAACAGGGCCAACAATGATCGAAATATGTATATTTTAATCATTCCTAGTTGAAAATGCAGTCAGTCTGCTATGGATATGTGTAAGTAATAATTGGCCACATTAATGGGGTCTTATGGGATACAGACACTTTGCCAGGGTCCATTTTCAATAAATAATGATTCTACGCTTGCCCCAATGCTGCTGTTTGGCAGAGGCATAGCTAGTATGATCCACAAATTGATCTAGTAATTGCAGGAAAAAAAGATGCTGTGATGCACTATGACAATCCTATGTTAAGTTGTCCATACACAGGATAATGACCCCTTATCTAGCCACAGTTCTAGTAGTTTTACCAGGTGGACCCCCAAACTCTGACAATCATGCAATGCTCCAAATGGCTGGTGGCTTTATAATGGAGACCTCAAATATCTGATGGTACATTGTATACCCCAGATCTCTAGTGGCTTTAAAATGCAAGCCCTCATTAGCACAATCATATGAGTGCACAGTTCACTGTCTCCCATAAAATCAGCACACTCCTCTCCTCAGAATGGTCTGTGCTGCTGTGAGATTTCTTATGATGATACAAAAAAGTACCCTGAGTGCAGCTAAACATGACATTAAAAATGTTGCAGTGAACTGTAATGGTGAATATGAATAGGGTAGCAAATAAAGATTCTGTAGCACTAGATCTCGTCAGCTTGCTACTAAAGTTACCATTTAAATCCAATCAGGCTCAAACATGCTTCCATGTGATCACACCCATAGCTCAAATATCCTACATTTTGAAAGGTGCCTGAATATTTTAGTATTCATCTGTATTTTAATTGGAAAAATATATGCAAAAAAACATACAATGCACTTGTGAAAAGCAAAAGGTATGATAATGGTTTTTTTTTTTGTTTCTTTTTTTTTAAACTTTTTATTAGAAAAATCTTTTTCCCAATAGAAAAGGCATTACAGAATCTTGAGAGGTTAATCAGTGATAGATAACACGTGTTTACATACAACAGGACACTTAAACACTCTCATGGTTCTCTCCTACTCTGGAGACAATTGTATATTTATCTAATACAGTAAAGATGTTGTTTTAACATTTCAAATAGAGGAGTGGGGGGAGGGGGGGGGGGGGGTGGGGTAAAGGACTCACGCATCAAGTAAGAAAAAAGATGTGCTTGCTTAGGAGTATCTTTCCATGGTTAGATTCCACTAGAACTGGAGTGGAGATTGATTGTGATATGTGGCCCATGAGGACCAAACGTTGTGGAAGGAGCCGGAGGAGCCCCTCAGGAGAGCCGTAAATAGGGTGGTGCAGGCGGTGCCGTCGCCCCGGGCGCAGCAGCCGCCCGCTACCTTCCTTTCTGTGTTGCATAGTAAAAAAAAAAAAATCTAAAAAAAATTTGTGGCCCCGCGAGTCGGGGGGGGGAACAGTGTGGTGGCTGGTCCATGAAAGTACTATGAAAAAAAACGCCAGCTCCCTGGCACTGCAGCATCACTGATGATGTCACCATGCTGTCAGTGCAGAAGAGCCAACACTGCGGGGAGCTGAGAACAGACCTTCAGTAAGTGAGGGGGAGGAATGCTCTCTGTATAGTATGGCGGTCACAGGAATGCTCTCTGTATGGTATGGCGGTCACGGAAATGTGACAGCTGCATTTAAAGTACTTTGATTTTATGGAGGCTTATTACATAAAGATCCTTACAAAGCCAGACCGTGAAGAATGGGGAGGGAGGGGTTTTAGTGCGGTTTAGAACTTGTACAGTGCTAGCAACGCCCCCACAGTAGGTTGACCACGCCCACTCAACTATTGACACTCCCACTTAGATGGGGGGCGCCGGTGCCCTGTCTCGCACAGGGCACTAAAATGTCTAGTTACGGCACTGCCCCTCAGCACACTAGTAATTTAAGGTGCCTGAATATTTTATACCTATTTGTAAATCTAATTTGTCACCCAATATTCAGTGCTTTGTATTTGCATTTAAGGCTTTATGGCTCCCTTAAAAATGTAAATTGAATTTTAATGTTTTGTTCAGTTCTCTGTGAACTGAATATCCATGTCGGAGCAGTGGAAATACACACCCCTTCTTCTTGTGTCTCCGAGTACATTGCTGTTTTTCTTTCACAAAAGGAAGTCTATTTTTCTGGAAGCCATTCACTGGCTCTTGGTTGGCAGATAGGCTATTATCCATTATCTTCTGTTCTTACTTCAATAAACCAGCTCTAATTTTACATGACATTCCAAAACTGCATCATAACACTGTATTTCCTACAAGCACACACCTACACACCATCTTTTACTGGCCCAGATAGCTGCTTACGTCCCCGCACTGATGGTGAGTCCTCAAAGGCGCTGTAGTTTTTGCTGTTCGGTAATGTGGTTGCACGATATGTCTAAACTATACCAAGCTATAGTTCATAATCCTATATTACTGGCCCTTTATCACGCATCGCACCCGTTTAGTTCCGTGTTGTTCATTGTGTTCATTGGTTTCCCTTGGTTACCGCTATCTGCTGTTCAGCCTGATTTTCCTCCCTCATCGGACGCCATCTTGCCTAGTGATCTACGCAGGCGCTACCCCGGAAACCTTCAAACCTCTGCTCAGCGGTGATTGGATCATCTGCAGTCAGTTCCCTTTATAAGGGCCCTCCTCTGTTTAATGGGTGGTAGATCATCAGGTGTCTCTATCTGATAGAAAGCATCTCCTCTGACTCCTGTTCAGCTACTTCTGTGGTTCCTGAATACGTGGGTGGTGCAGCTCCTCGCTTCCCAGCATTACCGGTGCAGCTCCTCGCTTCCCAGCATTACCGGTGCAGCTCCTCGCTTCCCAGCATTACCGGTGCAGCTCCTCGCTTCCCAGCATTACCGGTGCAGCTCCTCGCTTCCCAGCATTACCGGTGCAGCTCATCGCTTCCTGTCACTCACCGGACTGTGAGTGCCATTTCCCGTGTGTTCAGGAACCGTTGCCGTCCGCCATCCTGAGGGTCTGCGCATGTGCAGCCCTTATCAAGCCTTCAATACCTGTTGCTTTTAATTGATTGGATGATCAGGCAACCCTCCCTATTTAAACCACCTGTGATCATTACCTGGTTGTCTGATCTTGGAGTCTCATTCCTCATGAGCCTCTGAAGGTGTTCCTGTGTTCCTCGTGTATTCAGCTTCTGCTGATTCCTGTTTACTGCTATTGTGGTTGCCAGACTACTTCAACTCTCCTGTGTTCATCGTGCCTGCACTCAGCTGATTCCTATCCGCTGCCTCCGTTACTACTTCAGAGTTCCTGATTGTCTCAACTCTCCTGTGTTTATCGTGTCAGCTCTCCGCTGCCTCCGTTACCACTACTACTGGATATCAGACCGCCTCAACTCTCCCGTGTTCATCATGTTTCCAGTTTCTCTTACTACTGCTTCCTGAGTATTGCTTCTTTGATTCTGGATTACCTGCCGTGCGCTGCACCAACCTGATTACCGCTTCCACCCTCCAGTGGTCTCTCCTCCTGCCTGCCTTCAGCCTTCAGGTATTCCTGCACCTCTCTCTGACAGCCTGCTCTCCTGAACCGCGGTATGCATACTTTCCATTGACTTTGCTTTTGTATTGCATATCCATCTGGACTGAGTTGTGTTCTTCTCCGGAGCCTCCTATCCACTGAAGCTATTGTTACCATTGACTTTGTTTTCTATTGCCTGGATTGCTATTGAGACTTTGTATACTTCAAGCAGCGCTGGTCAGTTATTGTTGTATTGTGGATATCATCGTGGGATCAAGTTCTGTGTGCCCTGTGTATACTCTGCTTTACATTCATCTCCTCGTGCCCCTCCTCACATATATATAGCAGTGGTACAACTTGCTGACGCAGACCACTGACTCCTGTTCCCTGTGACACCAGTTTCAAGTATCCTCTCACATAGCAGTGGTACAACTTGCTACACGCAGACCACTGACTTCCCCGTTACCTGCCTTCACCTGGATTCCATTCCTTCACTATAGACAGCGGTACAACTTGCTATACGCAGACTGCTGACTCTCACTACCTCCTCGCTACTCCTGGACATTCCTCCTCACTATAGCAGTGGTACAACTTGCTATACGCAGACCACTGACTCTCCTCACGTTTCCTTGTCCATCTGGATCCTCGTGTACATTCATCTACTCATTACCAGTTGCTGCTAGTCATAGACTTTCCTTGAGCATTTTCTCACCATCTGCTGTTTCTCCTGTTCCGTTGTCACCCTGCTACCAGAGAACCATAATACCAGCTATATTAGTCTGGTAAGTCCATCATCTGGTGATATCCTGGGCAAAGACTCCTAGTGCCCGTGACACTTCCCAGCATTACCGGTGCAGCTCATCGGTGCAGCTCATCGCTTCCCAGCATTACCGGTGCAGCTCATCGCTTCCCAGCATTACCGGTGCAGCTCATCGCTTCCCAGCAGCACCGGTGCAGCTCATCGCTTGCCAGCATCACCGGTGCAGCTCATCGCTTGCCAGCATTACCGGTGCAGCTCATCGCTTGCCAGCATTACCGGTGCAGCTCATCGCTTGCCAGCATTACCGGTGCAGCTCATCGCTTGCCAGCATTACCGGTGCAGCTCATCGCTTGCCAGCATTACCGGTGCAGCTCATCGCTTGCCAGCATTACCGGTGCAGCTCATCGCTTGCCAGCATTACCGGTGCAGCTCATCGCTTGCCAGCATTACCGGTGCAGCTCATCGCTTGCCAGCATTACCGGTGCAGCTCATCGCTTCCCAGCATTGCCGGTGCAGCTCATAGCTTCCCAGCATTACCGGTACAGCTACTCGCAGAGCATCGCTCATCATTGGTCCTGTTCCAGAGTTATAACACCTGTGTGGATCTCAGTGCTATTGCTATCTGCAGCTCATTGCTTCACCGCCTTGTTGGTTCAGCTTATGTCACAAGTCTAGACCTGTGACTTCACTGCAGAGCATCGCTCATCATTGGTCCTGTTCCAGAGTTATAACACCTGTGTGGATCTCAGTGCTCCAGCTCTTTGCAGTTCATCTTTTCACTACTACTTCCCTTCTGCCTTACAGTTGCTTGGTGGTTCTGCGTGTTATCTGTTCCACGCCCCCTAGAGGACTGCGACCTGCGGTTGAGAGCAGCTAAGACCGTTTTCCCTTGCAGGAATCCCTGGATACCTCTCCTCCGTTAGACTCTGCACCTCTCTAAGGGTAAGCTGTCACTTGAGCAGAGGTCATGACCATTCCCATTATCTGTCTTTCGTGACACCCTATCTGTTAAACCACAGACCCTGCATATTATATAGCAAGCAATCCGTTTCTACCCTGTAAAAGTCTAAAAATCGCAGTGCCCTGAAAATAGTCAAAATAGGCAAAAGACTTCCCTGTGTAGCGTAATTCAGTAAATATCTTAATTTGTGGGTTTTATATAAGGAACAACAGGAAAAGATTTTTGAAAAAATGCAGATAATCTCTATCGTGAAAATGTTACTAAAATTGTTTGGCATTGGGGACGGCCGTTATGATGCATGGAGAAGATGATCACCATGATTTCCCCAATTGTCTAAGCAACAATTGGGTGTTCAGGAGGTCACCTGATAACAGGGCCTTATGGTATATAGATGTTTTTAGTCACATGCCTGGCCTATGACATCTGAATGTTAACTTGTATTATTCTGATGGGTCTTTGAATGTGAGCTGCTCAATAAAGTTCGCCCCTAAACAGCAGCTAAGCATATAGTAGGAATGGATGGCAGCCGAGAAAGACTCTAGGGCGACACAGTGGTTTGCATTGCTTCCTCACAGTGGTGGGGTCATTGGTTGGATTGTGACCAGTGCCTTATCTGTGTGGAGTTTGTGTGTTCTCCCCCTGTTTTTCTGGGTTATCTCCTGGTGCATTGTATAATAATAGGGATCAACAATGTTGATCTTTGCTAACGCCGATGAACAAAATATTTATCTTACTTTATTGTAACCAGTCAGTGGGGGGAACAGGGTAATGCCTCAATATAACCACACAGCAAGCTATGGACTGAGAAAAGCTGTGAGGCCCCATTACTAAAATGATGGGCCGACATGTCAGGAAAGCCACTAGTTTGAAACGGAATATGCTTGTTCATAATGACATATAATGATATAGCAATATCTCTTTAAAGAACTGTAGTCATCAGAATGCATCAGATGCTTGCCTAGATAATTAAGGTCGGACTTGCTGTGCAATATGTTTTAATAAGCGTGTGTGTGACCAGCATAACTCCTCATGTCAGATTTACTAACATTACTTGGCTCAGCTTGGTCGTTTCATGAGATCTACCAGAATAAGCTGCCGGAGCAACTGCTGGCAACTCAAGCATGACCCAGGGAATAGATGACTTGTATAGCTGTGTGAGATCAGGCAGGGGCACAGTAAGACTGATGAGCAGGAGATTGAGGGCGATCCATTACTAAAGTATCATCCGTGACCAAAGATTATATTAAAATGCCATTTCTCACGTTCTTGTTTTCAAATGCTGATGTCACTGAGGGATTGACCACTGATTATTATGAGAAATAACACCCTATTATTTGGGTTCTCACATCATGGTTTTGTAAAATCACAGCAAACATGATTAATTGTCACAGGCACTAGGAGTTCTACCCAGGATTCACCAGATGATAATGCTTACCAGAGGGGCAGGGTTTACACAGCGATCCCCTGGGCAGTAGGGTGAATAGTAGGAACGTTATACAACAGTAGGTGGAGAGAGAATGTCAATAGAGTAAATAGGAGTCAGCGACTCGCAGCTATAATGGTAGGAAAGTCAGCGACTTGCAACTATAGTGCAGAGGCAGGTATCAACCAAGAGGAGTCGGGCGGACGTGAATAGGTGAAGGAAGGTAACGGTAGCGTCAGTGGTCTGCGGATAGCAAGTTGTACCACTGCTGTGATGAGAAGACTTGTCCAGGTGCAGGTAGGTAGTGGAAGAGTCAGTGGTCTGCGGATAGCAAGTTGTACCACTGCTGTGATGGGAAGACTTGTGCAGGTAGGTAGCGGGAAAGTCAGTGGTCTGCGGATACCAAGTTGTACCACTGCGAGGAGGTGAGGACTTGTCCAGGTGCGGATAAGTAGAGTAATAGTACTAGTCTATGGCTGTATGTATACAGCTGGAGAGCAGAGAAGCTTGTCCAAACAGATATGCAGGGTAACAGCTAATAGTCAATAGCGGGTATGTATACCGCTGCTGAGTAGAGAAACTTGTCCAAGGCAGATATGCAGGATAACAGTTAATAGTCAATAACAAGTATGCATACCGCCGCTGAGTAGAGAGGCTTGTCCTGGTGCAGACACAGCAGGAGAGCAGGGAGGCTGTAGCGGGTATGGGAACCGCCGATGAGCAGAGCAGGTAATCCAGCAGGAAACTGAAGACGCGAGCAGGACACAGGGAACACCTTCAGAGACTCACAGGGAGTGAGAATCAAGATCAGGCAACGATACAAAGGCCACAGGTGCCTTATATAGGAAGAGGTGATTGATCCACCAATTAAGTTAAAAGCAAGGTCATAAGAGTTCAGGGATCCTGCACATGCGCAGTCCTATCAAGATGGCGGACGGCCGCGGCTCAGGACAGGCGCCAGCAGGAAGGAGAGAGAACCACGCACAAGAGCAGAGGCACTCACGGTCCAGTGAGTGACATTAATGCAATATTGCAAACAAAAGGGTTTCATTTTAATTTTCTGACTAAGGGTTCAGGCCACTCTAGGCTTATAGCTTGTAGCGCCCCCTCGCCTTTGATTGTAGGCTAATACGTGGAACCCAAAAAGGAACTCTTCTTTAATTTAAAATCTGTCTTCTTTCACTGTGCCCCCACCAATCTCTATGGTCCCACGGTTTCGAAATACAGCTGCACTTGGATTTTTAAAAGGGTCACAGGAATTTTTGTCAATCATTTTGTTTTCATTAAGATCAAAACTGTATAGCAGAATGGAGGCATGATCGAGTGCTACGGTCGGTGAAGGTATGAAGAGGGGAGGCGACGGACCTGCGTCTATTGCATCCTTGTTTCTCCTATTTGCTTATCCTCAAGCGCCCGCCCAAGTATGACTCATGTCTTCAGCATTTACCATGGGAATACATCAAGATGAAACCTTAGTACATATTTCTTTGTACTTTGGAGAACAACTATTCTCTTATATTTTAAAATTAATTCAGTTTATGCCTTTCCCTGTCATGATTTTGCACCCCAAAAAATGTTGAGCCCTACCCTCCCCAAAAGCCTTGTGCCATAGGCTGTAAACTAGTCAGCCTATTAGATAATCAGGCCCTGTAACCAGATGACTTCTACTTTTTCTTCAATTTTGGGATGCACTTTTGTACATAGGAACATCAGTGTAATGTATCTTCCTATCATCGTAGCCATCACACAGCTCGTTGTATCCCTTGGATTTGGTAGTCATAGCAACAAGATATTATAGTAGGAAAACCTCCATCTACTTCTGTTTTATACATGTGTAAACAACCACACTCTGGAGCAGTATTGATCTGTAGACTCCGAAGGCAGAAGCAAACATTGAAACTCTCAAAACATATTGTGATGGAAATGCAGTCAATATATTGTCTCTGCGGACCTGCTGTATATATTGTGTTTACCCTACACAGTGTTTACTGAGATTAGAGGTGTAATGTGTGTAAAAGTGTACAGGTTCCCTGTCTACTTATCTGTTGTATTGCAAGACATTGTGCAAATAACCATAATAAATAATGATTATTTCTGAGCACAAGACATTTTTATGGGTCTAAAGGGAAACTATACACTGTTTGCAAACGCATTCTCTCCACTTTTCTACATATTTCTTGTGACAGATATTACATGGACAGACATTCTATTTGCCTTTATTAAATTGGGGGGAATAAAGATGTTTTTCTGCTGGAGTAAAGTAAAAAAAACATTTAATTTGAGCACGCAGAGTCCTCCCTGCCATTAGTGGTTTACTTTAGATCCTGGGCAGTAATCAAGATACACCTTCCCCATTAACCAGCTATGCCCCAGGCCACCTGCTCTTGCTCTGCCTCTACTGGTTATGCTCATTGGGTACCTGTCAGTGATGGCACCGCAAAATACAGCTCTGATTTGGCACAGTACCGGCAAGTGTTCAATAGCTGTCTACCCCCTCAGAATGTCTGGGAGACTCCTGAATTAGAATTAGACTTACCTGCCTGGTATGTGGTCATGGACATGTCATGATGACACACATCACGTCATCAAGCCCCACCATAGTGCACTGAGTGGATGATGTCCAATTAACATCATCATATTACTTGCCCCACCCACTTGATGGAGCTATTTGCATAATTTCCACCTCTCTTTTTTTTTCATACCTGTCCTCCCCATCTCCCAGTATCATATAGACAGTATAGCTAAATATGTTGGTGCAGTTCAAATCCCTAGGGTCCAACTGGTGCTATATGGGCCACATCAGGCCTTAATCCAGTTCACCTGTGGCCATAGAGTTTGCAACTGGAAGCAGAAAAATGGATTCTTTTTTTGTTTCAGTTATTCCTTGCTCCCTTTACAAAAGCCGACCGTGGGAGGATTTCTGGGTGACGGATGGGAGACGGTAAAAGCTGTAAAAGTCACCAGTGATGCCAGTGATCACAGTTTCATCTCCACCTTTAAGCAGCCCTCTTTCCCATAGAGCTTAATGTTTTAAGGGACTCTTAATTTTAGTCTTGTTTTATTGCAAGGAAATTTCTTTTTAAGCATTCCACGTGTGTATGTTTAGCGGACAGGATCATGTTCTTCCAATTTAAGATACTGTATGTTATTGCAATCTCTTCCAATTTTTTAAAACATTTTATGTTATATGCAGGTTGACCGTCCACTAGATTAGGGGGGTGGCACAAAAAGGAATATGTGTTTTTCAGGCTTTAATAGAGAACCATGAAAATTAATTATGGATTCAAGATGATATGTAACAGAATGTGTTACTTCAAGAATTGCATGTGGACTTCCCAAAGAGGTGACAATGTCAAATATTTTTAGTGGACAACTGTACTAACCTATGTTAAACATAGTTTTGTGTCACTGATGACTATTCACGTAAGGTTTTTTGTTTTAAAGGGGTGTGGATTAGATTAATGTGGACCTATTACGGCTAGCAGTTTAAGCTTGCAGAACAGATACTGAGAGCTTCACCTATAGCAGCTGCTTTCCCCATAGAGCTTGTTGGATGCCCCCAGGACTTAATGCTGGTGTAGGGTAAAGCTATGTGCAATACCACAGCTGAAAGGTAGGAGACGGTAGCAAGCATGGAGCGGGTGGTCAAAGGAGACAGAATGGTCAGGGCCATTCAAATGGATCAGGGCTGGCAGCGAGCAGGGATAGCGAGCATGGATATCCAAGGAAAGAATCCAACGGTGAGGGCAATCAGAATACAGGACCACCAGATTTAAGAGAGGTGCTCAACTGGAACTGATTTCTGGTGCTCCAGAAGTGAGAAAAATGATTGGGATTTGAGATGTTTTCCATTCACACAAAATAAGCAAATATAGTATAGGTTGCAGTAGAGGAATGGGGTGAATTGTTATGAGTGAATTCTGCCAATCCTAATTATTTGGTCCTATCAGATTGATGATCAGATATATAACCTTGGACAAATTGTTCAAAGGATTGTTTAGTCCTTTCTATCTGACCACTGCTTTCAAAATGGTAAAAGGAAGAAAAAAAACGCTCAATTTCCCAATAACTTGCAGAACACTCTCCAAAACGTAGAAATAATCGGCATCCTCTAACATACTCTATGTTGGTGGGAATCCCATGATACTTAAATGCTCATCCTACAACTATCATTCCCAATTGTTTGTCAGAAGATAAGCAGTGCCAAGGAATTAAGTGAGAGCTTTACTGAAGCAATCTATGACCAACTAAATAACAGCAAATTCTTTAGGTAAAGGTAAATTGACAATTAAATACATACGTATGAGCCCATGTGCTTATGGGATGAGCAAAGTTTGCAGAACCCCACATTGAGCATAATAAAAAGTTTAACTTCTGGGCCGTACCTCACAATCCTTAATCTACACTTCTATATGTCTGCCTTAACCTTAGTACCTGGCTATATTTTTCTTACCTGATGACTGAGAAGTACAGTCATGATGTGAGTAAGCACTGTACAGCGCTGCGGAATTAGTGGCGCTATATAAATAAATGGTGAGGATGATGATTTGCAAAGTTTTCCAGAGGGAATCTCTGTCTGTTTGTCACTCACCGGACTGTGAGTGCTTCTTCCCGGACATTTAGGAACCGTGGCCGTCCTCCATCCTGAGGGTCTGCGCATGCGCAGCCCTTTCTAATCCTTCAGTGTATGTCCCTTTAACTTAATTGGCAGATCAGGCAACACTCCCTATATTAAGCACCTGTGGTCAACACCACGTTGCCTGATCTTGGAGTCTCATTCCTCCATGTGTCTCTGAAGGTGTTCCTGTGTTTCCTCGTTTATTCAGCGCTGCTGATTCCTGTGGTTTCCAAACCACTTCTACCTCTGTGGTTTCCAAACCACTTCTACTACTGTGGTTCCCATACCACTTCTACCATCCTGTGTATCATCGTGACTGTTAGCTGATTCCTATCCGCTGCCTCCGTGCACTACAGTCTTCAAAGCCACTTCAACTCTACCATATATCATTGTGACTGTTAGCTGATTCCTATCCGCTGCCTCCGTGCACTACAGCCTGCTATCCATATCCACTCACCTGTTCATCATCGTGACTGTTAGCTGATTCCTATCCGCTGCCTCCGTGCACTACAGTCTTCAACCTGCAACTCGTCTGTGTTTCATCATCGCGACTGTGAGCTGATTCCTATCCGCTGCCTCCGTGCACTACAGTCTTCAACCTGCAACTCGTCCGTGTTTCCTCGAGACTGCTGCTATTATTGCTATCCACTACTCTCCGTGTTCAACAGTTCCAGGTCTACTCTGCTCTCCCGGGTTCCATCGCTATTGCACCTGCTGGTTGCTATTGGTTACCTCCGTGTGTCCGCAGAGTCCTGCTGCTGCTGCTGTCAGCGCTAATCGTCCATCTACTGCTGATCCGCTCTCCACGCCTTCCTGAGTTCCGCTGGTCTCTACCCGCCTGTCAGCATTGGATTTGTGTCTCATCATTTATCCCTCTGCTAGACCATCACCATTCTCCTGGGTCCTCCAAGAGTCCAGTTCCACGCTCTACTGATTCCTGTGGATTCGTGTCCCTGTTGGTCTACTTACCTGTGCGCTGCACCTACTAGACCCCCGCTTCATCTATCCAGGGACTTCTCATCCTGCCGGCCTCCTGCCGCTCAGGTATCTCTGCACTCCTGTCTGACTGCCTGCTTCTGAACCACGGTATGCATACTTCTCATTGACTGTGCTGGTGTATTGCATATCTTGCTGGACTGTGTTGGTTCTTCTCTGGAGTTTACTATCCGCTGAGTCTATTGCCATCATTGACTGTATTATCTTGTGCCGGATTACTTCAAGAGACTTTCTATATTTGCAGTGCTGTTCAGTCATTCATATATATATTGTGCATATTACTGTGGATCGTGTTTAAGGTGCCGTGTATATCCTGTGTTGCAGTCTCTCCCCGTGCACCTCCTCACATATATATTCAGTGGTACAACTTGCTAGCGGCAGACCACTGATCCCTGTTTCCTGTATCACCTGTTCCAGTATCCTCTCACATAGCAGTGGTACAACTTGCTATCGCAGACCACTGACTCCCCGGATACCTCCACTTGGATTTCATTCCTTCACTCAGACAGCGGTACAACTTGCTATCCGCAGACTGCTGACTCTCATCACCTCCTCGTTTCTGTTGGACATTCCTCCTCACTATAGCAGTGGTACAACTTGCTATCGCAGACCACTGACTACCTTCACGTGTCCTTGTCTATACAGTTCCTCGTGTATTATTACCTCCATATTACCAGTGCTGCTAGTCATAGACTTTTCTGTGCATCTCATCATCTGCTATTTCCTGTTCCGTGATCACCCTGCTACCAGAGTACCATATTACCACCTACATTGCTCTGGTAAGCCTATCACCTGGTGATCCCTGGGTAAAGACTCCTAGTGCCCGTGACAGTAAGATCAGGCCATGACAGACCCAGATACGGAACCTACCGCCAAAGAGATGCTGCAGCATCTGGTCAGCCGTGTGGAGCAACAGGATGCCCGCCAACAGCTGTTACTTCAGTGTTATCAATCGTTAACCTCCCAAGGAACATCTGGACAGACTGTGACAGCTACTATTGAAGCTCCTGTGCTTTCCTCCGTTTCCCCAGTGCCATCCCAGGTGTCTACAGCTTCCACGCTTCACCTGCCTACTCCGTCAAAGTACGATGGAGATCCCAAAATTTGTAGGGGTTTCCTTAACCAATGTTCAGTCCATTTTGAGCTCCAACCTCAAAATTTTTCTACCCATCGTTCCAGAGTGGCCTATCTTATCTCTTTGTTTTCTGGACAAGCCCTGGCTTGGGCCTCCCCTCTGTGGGAAAGAAACGACCCAATACTACAAGATAGTGCCAAATTCATTTCTACATTCCGAAGTGTGTTCGATGAACCAGGTCGTGTGACCTCCGCTGCTTCCAGCATCCTCCGTTTGCGACAAGGATCTCATACAGTAGGCCAGTACGTCATTCAATTTAGGATCTTAGCCTCTGAACTTCAGTGCAACACTGAAGCACTAGTTGCCGCCTTCTGGCAGGGGCTCTCCGATAAAATTAAAGATGCACTGACTACCCAGGAGCTCCCTTCGTCACTTGAAGATTTGATCTCTCTTTGCCATCGTGTAGATATGAGATTTCGTGAAAGAGAAGCTGAGAAAACAACTTCTGCTAAAGCACCTCTTCGTTCAAACCCTCAATTTCGTCCTGTTTCACCCTCTGTGATTCCCATGGAGATAGGACGTTCCAAATTATCTTCAGAGGAGAGGAAACGAAGAGTAAAGAATAGACTCTGTATCTATTGTGCTGATTCCACACATATGCTCAGCTCTTGCCCTAAGAGATCGGGAAATGCCAGGCCCTAACTAGTTCTGGAGAGGTGAAGTTAGGGTCCCTGGAGTCCTCTCCATCTTCTATGAAATCTAAAGTCTGCGCCTTTGATGTAACGATTTCCTTTGCTACCAAAGCCTTTGAGTCACAGGCATTGATTCCGGAGCAGCAGGAAATTTCATTTCCAAATCATTAGTGAATCAATGGTCTCTACCAGTGATTACGTTAAAAACACCCATTACTGTGACGGCTATAGATGGATCACGTCTCATCAACGGTCTCATCACCCAGAGTACGTCTCCAGTAACACTTCAGATTGGTGTTCTGCACCATGAAGAAATATCGTTTTTAATCCTTCCAGTTACGACAAGTCCGATTGTCTTAGGCCTTCCATGGCTTCAGTGTCACTCTCCCCAGATTGACTGGCGCACTCCTCAAGTTACGTCTTGGGGGTCTGAATGTTACCATCGTTGCCTTTCCCAAGTTATTCCTCTTAAAGTACAGCAATCTTCCATCTCATCTTCCTCACCGGGACTCCCTCCTCAGTATGCTTCATTTGCTGATGTGTTTGATAAAGCTCAGTCTGAACGTCTTCCTCCTCATCGTTCTTGGGATTGTCCGATCGACCTTCTACCTGGCAAGACTCCTCCTAGGGGTCGGGTCTATCCACTCTCGTTACCTGAAACTCAAGCCACATCTGAGTACATACAGGAGAATCTCCAGCGTGGGTTTATTCGACCTTCCACCTCTCCCGCTGGAGCTGGGTTCTTCTTCGTCAAGAAGAAGGATGGATCACTACGCCCGTGCATAGATTTTCGTGGACTCAATGCCATTACTATCAAGAATCGGTATCCCATTCCGCTGATCACTGAGCTATTCGATCGCATCAAGGGAGCTCGGATCTTTACTAAGTTGGATCTTCGTGGTGCCTATAATTTAATTAGAATCCGTTCCGGTGACGAATGGAAGACAGCGTTCAACACCAGAGACGGGCATTACGAGTATCTGGTAATGCCTTTCGGGCTGTGTAATGCCCCCGCTGTTTTCCAAGGCTTCATCAATGAGATCTTTCGGGACTTATTATATGTATGTGTCGTTGTCTACCTGGACGACATATTGATCTTTTCACAGGACCTGCCTTCTAATCACCAACATGTGGCAGAAGTCCTCTCCAGGCTACGGAAAAATTCATTGTTTTGTAAATTAGAAAAATGTTCATTCGAGTTGCCCCAGATTCCATTCTTGGGGTATATAGTTTCCGGAGTTGGCCTGAAGATGGATCCAGACAAGGTGAATGCTGTACTACATTGGCCCCAGCCAACTACTCTTCGTGCTATCCAGCGTTTTTTAGGTTTTGCCAATTACTATAGACGCTTCATTCAAGACTTTTCATCCATTGCATCTCCTATTGTGGCCCTGACTCGGAAAGGGGCTAATACTAAGCAATGGTCATCTGAGGCTCTCCAAGCCTTTCAAATTCTCAAAGAGTCCTTCTCTTCTGCTCCCATTCTTCGACAGCCTGATGTGACACTCCCCTTCTTCCTAGAAGTAGATGCCTCTAATGTGGGCTTGGGAGCCATTCTCTCCCAACGCTCGGAACAGCAAAAATTCCATCCTTGTGCCTTCTATTCTCGGGGTCTTCTGCCCGCAGAGAAGAATTATACTATCGGGGACAAGGAGTTGCTGGCTATCAAAGCTGCATTAGAGGAATGGAGATACTTATTGGAAGGAGCTCGCCATCCGGTGACGATCTTCACGGATCATAAGAACTTGTCATATCTTCAGTCTGTCCAATGCTTGAACCCTCGTCAAGCAAGATGGTCTCTTTTCTTTTCCCGTTTTGAATTAATTATAACCTTCAAACCAGCTGCTAAGAACAAAAAAGCTGACGCTTTATCTAGAGCTTTTGTGACGTCCTCTGATGTAGAAGAGGTTTCCAACCATACTATTCTAGACCCCAAATGTATCTCACTGGCTGCTTCATCCACCAAAATGCTACCATTTGGGAAGACCCTCGTGCCTCCTACTCTAAGGAGGAAAATCCTTTCGTGGTTCCATGCCTCTCGTTTTTCTGGACACGCCGGTGAACACAAGACCTTTGAGATTCTCTCTCGATGTTACTGGTGGCCTTCAATGAGGAGAGACGTCAAAGAGTTCATTGCTTCCTGTGAGTTATGTTCTCAGTTCAAATCCTCCCGCAGAACTCCAGCAGGGTTGCTGCGACCACTACCCATTCCGTCCAAACCTTGGACCCATATTAGTATGGATTTCGTTACTGATTTACCACCTAGTAAGAATCATAATACTATTTGGGTGGTGGTAGACAGATTTTCGAAGATGGCTCATTTCGTCCCTCTGCCTGGTTTGCCTTCCTCGTCTGTTCTGGCTGAACATTTCATTAAAGAAATCTTCCGTATCCATGGATGTCCGTCTGAGATTGTGTCAGATAGAGGAGTACAATTCGTTTCCAGATTCTGGCGAGCCCTTTGTAAAAACTTGGGCATACGATTAGCACTCTCATCTAATTACCATCCGCAATCTAACGGACAAACTGAACGAGTCAATCAAGATCTTGAGACTTTTATAAGGATGTTCTCATCAGCCAATCAAGACAACTGGGTAGAATTGCTTCCTTGGGCTGAATTCGCCCATAACAACATGTACCATGAGTCATCATCCAAAACTCCATTCTTTGTGGTCTACGGTCACCATCCGTCTTTTCCGGAATTTCCTGCCCTCCCGCCCACCCAAGTTCCTGCTGTGGAGACTGCTTGTCAGACCTTCAAAAATATCTGGTCTCAGGTCAAAACCTGTTTAAAGAAGACATCTAACAAATATAAGTCTTTCGCAGATAAGAAGAGGCGGGCTATTCCACCACTAAAAATTGGAGATCGTGTCTGGTTATCTACCAAAAATATTCGTTTGAAGGTTCCATCTATGAAATTCGCCCCTCGTTTTATTGGTCCATATAGGATCATTCAAGTAATCAATCCAGTATGTGTTAAACTTCTTCTTCCTAAGAATCTTCGGATTTCCAATGCCTTCCATGTGTCGTTACTCAAACCTCTCATCATCAACCGTTTTTCAACTCCTCCCTCAGCTCCGCAGCCAGTTCAAGTTCATCAGGAGGTGGATTTCGAGATTACTGAGGTATTGGATGCAAAAATTTCGCGAGGAGTCCTCCGTTTCCTCGTTCATTGGAAGGGCTTTGGTCCTGAGGAGCGCTCTTGGATCAAAGCTGAAGATCTTAATGCTCCTACCCTTTTGAAGAAGTTTTATTCCAAAAATCCGGACAAGCCCGGTTCCAGGCGTTCTGTGCCCACCTTTAAAAGGGGGGGTACTGTCACTCACCGGACTGTGAGTGCTTCTTCCCGGACATTTAGGAACCGTGGCCGTCCTCCATCCTGAGGGTCTGCGCATGCGCAGCCCTTTCTAATCCTTCAGTGTATGTCCCTTTAACTTAATTGGCAGATCAGGCAACACTCCCTATATTAAGCACCTGTGGTCAACACCACGTTGCCTGATCTTGGAGTCTCATTCCTCCATGAGTCTCTGAAGGTGTTCCTGTGTTTCCTCGTTTATTCAGCGCTGCTGATTCCTGTGGTTTCCAAACCACTTCTACCTCTGTGGTTTCCAAACCACTTCTACCACTGTGGTTCCCATACCACTTCTACCATCCTGTGTATCATCGTGACTGTTAGCTGATTCCTATCCGCTGCCTCCGTGCACTACAGCCTGCTATCCATATCCACTCACCTGTTCATCATCGTGACTGTTAGCTGATTCCTATCCGCTGCCTCCGTGCACTACAGTCTTCTACCTGCAACTCGTCTGTGTTTCATCATCGCGACTGTGAGCTGATTCCTATCCGCTGCCTCCGTGCACTACAGTCTTCAACCTGCAACTCGTCTGTGTTTCATCATCGTGACTGTTAGCTGATTCCTATCCGCTGCCTCCGTGCACTACAGTCTTCAACCTGCAACTCGTCCGTGTTTCCTCGAGACTGCTGCTATTATTGCTATCCGCTACTCTCCGTGATCAACAGTTCCAGGTCTACTCTGCTCTCCCGGGTTCCATCGCTATTGCACCTGCTGGTTGCTATTGGTTACCTCCGTGTGTCCGCAGAGTCCTGCTGCTGCTGCTGTCAGCGCTAATCGTCCATCTACTGCTGATCCGCTCTCCACGCCTTCCTGAGTTCCGCTGGTCTCTACCCGCCTGTCAGCATTGGATTCGTGTCTCATCATTTATCCCTCTGCTAGACCATCACCATTCTCCTCGGTCCTCCAAGAGTCCAGTTCCACGCTCTACTGATTCCTGTGGATTCGTGTCCCTGTTGGTCTACTTACCTGTGCGCTGCACCTACTAGACCCCCGCTTCATCTATCCAGGGACTTCTCATCCTGCCGGCCTCCTGCCGCTCAGGTATCTCTGCACTCCTGTCTGACTGCCTGCTTCTGAACCACGGTATGCATACTTCTCATTGACTGTGCTGGTGTATTGCATATCTTGCTGGACTGTGTTGGTTCTTCTCTGGAGTTTACTATCCGCTGAGTCTATTGCCATCATTGACTGTATTATCTTGTGCCGGATTACTTCAAGAGACTTTCTATATTTGCAGTGCTGTTCAGTCATTCATATATATATTGTGCATATTACTGTGGATCGTGTTTAAGGTGCCGTGTATATCCTGTGTTGCAGTCTCTCCCCGTGCACCTCCTCACATATATATTCAGTGGTACAACTTGCTAGCGGTAGACCACTGATCCCTGTTTCCTGTATCACCTGTTCCAGTATCCTCTCACATAGCAGTGGTACAACTTGCTATCGCAGACCACTGACTCCCCGGATACCTCCACTTGGATTTCATTCCTTCACTCAGACAGCGGTACAACTTGCTATCCGCAGACCGCTGACTCTCATCACCTCCTCGTTTCTGTTGGACATTCCTCCTCACTATAGCAGTGGTACAACTTGCTATTGCAGACCACTGACTACCTTCACGTGTCCTTGTCCATACAGTTCCTCGTGTATTATTACCTCCATATTACCAGTGCTGCTAGTCATAGACTTTTCTGTGCATCTCATCATCTGCTATTTCCTGTTCCGTGATCACCCTGCTACCAGAGTACCATATTACCACCTACATTGCTCTGGTAAGCCTATCACCTGGTGATCCCTGGGTAAAGACTCCTAGTGCCCGTGACACTGTTCTTCTTGAATATGAAGGGAAATATGCATCACAATGTTTGATCAGCAGGGAGCATGAGAAGGATTTCAGATGAATCTTTGCAAAGAAACAAAACTATGAGGCAGAGCATCAGCTTTGATATTTTGTTTCTGGTCTATAGGTGATGTTATAGCTGTGTCATAAGAAAAGCAATGACCATTAGCCTGTCTTTTAGCTGATTCAATATATTCAAGATTTTATTTGATCAGTACAAACCATGACAGGATGTAGACGCATTCTAGCCAATTATGTCATTCTTGAAATGTCCATTTGAATGCTAGCAGTTTTTGGTTCCCTATGTTGTCATTTTTTTCAACAGAGAAAAAGTATATTTAGATTCAGCAGCATCGACCTTAGAGGCATAGACCTCCACAATAAACAATACAGAGTACAAGGGTATCACAACAGTGGGGCGAAGATAATATGTTTATGTTCTGTTTATGTTTAGTATCAATATGACCCCCCCCCCCCCCCACCCATTTGGTTATCTCATGCATCTGCCAATCAATCAGAGGATTGTGTTTATACATGCAGGAAAAACCCGGGAATTACTAAAAAGAAGGGGGATGTTAGGGATTCATAAGAATATAAGTTGATGTTGTAGCAGATATAATTTCGAATTTATTGCAGTTCACTGCATAAAATTCAGAAAACACAAGCTCTGAGATGCATGAGTCACCAACAAAATTTTTTTGAAGGAATATAACATAATCTTGGTGGCAATGCAGGAATACAGCAATATTGGTGGAAATACAGAAATATAAGAGTATTTCTGGCAAATCAGGAATATAACACTTCCTGTGGCAATGCAGAAATTTAACACTGTACCCGTGGCAGTGCAGGAATATAACACAGCCTTTACTGTGAATGCCTGCAAAGTTAGCAATTATAATTACTGCAGTTCATGCCTGAGGATCCTGTGTAGAGCTATATGAATAGCGTGTAGATGCAAAGCCAGATATCAAGAACCAGCAGACTTTAAGTTTCAAAGCCAGGTATCAGGAACCAGGAGACAATAAGTGGCAAAGCCAGGTAGCAGGAACCAAGAGACAATAATTTTCAAATCCAGATATCAGGAACTAGGAAACCACTTAATCCAGAGCCAGAAACTGTTTGATATAAGGTGAGAAGCATACAGGAACCAGAAAGCTAGTGTGCAACTTTATCACTGGTAATGAGTGCAGGACAGGTGAGAATTTATAAAGTACAGCATTTCTTTCAGCACTTAGAGGGAAACATTCCTGAACTGCATAGCAGTAACAAGCAGAATGCAAGGCAGATGGAAACCTAACACAGTGTAACGGACTTACCTGATCCCCGCCGCTCCGTCCAGAAGCCGCACTTTCGCATCCAGGGCCACGTGACCGCACCCGGAGGTCGGTCACATGACCTCAACCTAGAGGCGGGGATTTTGAATCCCTGTCAGGATAAAAACCTCACTCTGACACTCGCTGAGTGTCAGAGCAACACTTACCTGTTCCTGGCTCCTGCTCTTCGTGGATTGCTGTATCTTCCAGTCTCCAGTGTCTTCCTGTGTGCTGATCTCTGCCTGCTTGACTACCCTGGCTCTCCTATCCATGTGTACCGACCCGGCTTGCTGACCATTCTTCTGTTCTTATGACCCATGTACCGAACCTGGCCTGTTGACTCCGAGTTGCCTTCTGATTCTGCCTGACTCCATTCCTGTGTACCGAACCGGCTTGTCTGACTCCGCTACCTCCGCTCCACTCCGCTGTACTACATCTTGGGGCGAACCTGAGGACCGCGACCTGCGACTCCTGGCAGCAAAGCCCACCCCGCCTTGCGGCGGTTCTTGGTGAACACCGGGGAGATCGTTAGACTCCGCACCTCAGGTAGGCCAGCGCTAATCAAGATTAGTAGTAGAAGTATCCAGAATCTGTTACAGTTTGCTCTGACCATGGATGCGGCAGCTAAAGATCTGTTGGAACATTTAGTGGGGAGGATGGATAAGCAAGAAGCTAACCAAGAGCAACTTTTAAAATTCCTCAATAGTCTATCTACTCGGTTGGATGTTGTCCAGAACACCCTAGTGGCTAGTGGACCACCTGGGCCGGCAGTGGCTCCTGTACCTCAGGCCGCAGCAGCAGCTTCTTCCTCAGAGTTACGGTTACCTAACCCACCCAAGTTGGATGGGGACCCCAAGTATTGCAGAGGATTTTTAAATCAATGCTCCATACAATTCGAGCTATTACCAGGGAACTTCCCTTCCGAAAAAACAAAAGTGGCCTATGTGATTTCTTTATTGTCCGGTCAAGCCTTAGCATGGGCTTCCCCCTTATGGGAGAGGGATGACCCCATTCTACATAACTTCAGCGTCTTTTTGTCCACTTTCAAGAAAATATTTGATGAGCCAGGAAGGGTGTCCAATGCCGCTTCCGGCTTATTACGTCTCCGCCAGGTAAACCAGTCTGTGGGACAGTATGCGGTCCACTTCAGAACTATGGCCTCTGAACTTTGCTGGAACGATGAGGCCCTAGTAGCTACGTTCTGGCAGGGCCTTTCAGACCGGATCAAAGACGAGCTGGTATCTCAGGAACTCCCTACGTCTTTGGATGATATTATCTCTCTCTGTGTCAAAGTTGATTTGCGTTTCAAGGAACGTAATTCCGAGAAGGAACAGTCTCGGCGTAGTATGATTCGCTTGGCTCCCAACTTCCAAACCCCTGTTCTTCCTCCTGAAGAGCCCATGCAACTGGGGAGGACCCGCCTGTCAGCCGAAGAAAGAGAGGAGATTTCGGAACAAGTTGTGTTTTTAATGTGGAGGGAGCGGCCATCTTCTGAGTTCTTGTTCTAAACGCTCGGGAAACGACAGGGCCAAACGAGTTCAGGAGCTTTATCATTGGGCCTCTTCTCTCAGTGTCAGTCAGTTCCCAGTAGTAATGATTGCCTGTCTATTCCCATTTCCCTTCAGTTAGGACAAAAGACTTTCCCGCAGTCGGCTCTTCTTGATTCCGGAGCCGCAGGAAATTTCATCTCTGCCGCAGTAGTTAAACAATTTGCTATTCCCATACAAGCTTTGGAACAACCAATCTCTCTGATGGCCATTGATGGGGGAAGAATTCCTGAGGGGTCCATTCTGGTACGCACCATTCCCCTCCTGCTTCAGATAGGAGCGCTTCATCGGGAGAAGATTTCTTTTCTAGTAATTCAGAAATCTACCAACCCAGTCATCCTAGGACTTCCATGGCTTCGTCTCCACTCCCCCACCTTAGACTGGAAATCAGGTCACATATTGTCCTGGGGACAGTCCTGCTTCTCTCACTGTCTTCAGAGAGTGGTTCCTCCGAATAGTCCCAGACGTTCCCAAGAATTTCCTGTGACTCTTTTGCCTGAACCATACCAAACCTTCTCTGAAGTTTTTTGTCAACAAGAAGCTACTAGACTTTCTCCTCACAGAATCTGGGATTGTGGCATTGATCTGATACCTGGTAAACCCATTCCCAGGGGCCGTGTTTACCCCCTTTCCCTCCCGGAGTCTAAGGCTATGGAGGAGTACGTCCAAGAAAATCTAAAAAGGGGCTTCATCCGCAAGTCTGCCTCCCCAGCTGGGGCTGGCTTCTTCTTCGTAAAAAAGAAAGATGGGGGCCTCCATCCTTGCATTGATCCCCGCTGCTCCGTCCAGAAGCCGCACTTCCGCATCCGGGACCACGTGACCGCACCCGGAGGTGGTCACATGACCTCAACCTAGAGGCGGGGATTTTGAATCCCTGTCAGGATAAAAACCTCACTCTGACACTCGCTGAGTGTCAGAGCAACACTTACCTGTTCCTGGCTCCTGCTCTTCGTGGATTGCTGTGTCTTCCAGTGTCTTCCTGTGTGCTGATCTCTGCCTGCTTGACTACCCTGGCTCTCCTATCCCTGTGTACCGACCCGGCTTGCTGACCATTCTTCTGTTCTTGTGACCCGTGTACCTAACCTCGCCTGTTGACTCCGAGTTGCCTTCTGATTCTGCCTGACTCCATTCCTGTGTACCGAACCGGCTTGTCTGACTCCGCTACCTCCGCTCCACTCCGCTGTACTACATCTTGGGGCAAACCTGAGGACTGCGACCTGCGACTCCTGGCAGCAAAGCCCACCCCGCCTTGCGGCGGTTCTTGGTGAACACCGGGGAGATCGTTAGACTCCGCACCTCAGGTAAGCTAGCGCTAATCAAGATTAGTAGTAGAAGTATCCAGAATCTGTTACACACGGAATGAATCAAGACAAAAATTGCATGTTTCAACATGCTATGTATCATTGTGTTTATTGTAACATCAGAAAAACCCACATGAAAATTACAACAAAGAAGAAGATTATTTCACTTGAAATAAGTAGCCAATTGATGAAACTGCACAAAACACCTCAATAGACCTTCTACACTGTGTAAGGTCTGCATTGATCTGTTCTTGTTCATCATATAGGAGTTACAAAACATCAAACAATGAACCTCTTTGAAGAATCAAAATTATTATTCCCACTCCCTAGACCCTGAAGATGTGCCCCCATGACCAAAGTTTCAAATACAGAAAGAAAGAAAAGAAGTTGTGCAATCCATAATAAATATGTCAACAAAGGAAGTCACTCATTGGTCTTTACATCTCAAGTTTTAAAAATAAAGAAACAACTTCACTTTTAGTTGAATATAAGTAGCACACCAGATGGTATATACAGAATAATCAGTATCAAAGCAAATGATCTAGGGCAGGCAGTGAACAGGAATATCAAGGTCAAGCCAGAAGGTCAGGGCAAGCAGTGAGCAAGGAAGAGCCAAAGAACAAAGCCAAAGGTCGAGACGGGCAGCAGGCAAGAAATATCCTGGAACAAGCAGGGTCAGGAAACAGGTAATCAAGCAGAATATCATATTAACAATACAGCAGGCTAAACGTAATGCAGGGCAAAAACACTATAACTGGCAAGGAGGATAAGCCCACCCTGCCTTTTAACCGGATGAGCACCAACCACAATGCTCCCCTGGGATCGAGCACCTCCACAGCCATAGGTAAGTGCAGTCATGGGACTGCAATTCCTGATCAGAGCATCCCAGCCAGGACGGAAGGGGCAGTAACTGAAGAAGAAACTACGTTCGGGCTGGTTAGCAACAGCCACGACTACAAGTAGTGTGAACCATCACGGGCAACGGGACAGTTTGCCATCAAACCACAGAGACGGTAGCTAACAAGGATTTCAGAGTAAGCCATAGGTAGTAATGTGACGGCTCATTATAGTCAGGAAGGTTAAATTCAAACACTATCCTGAACTGAAAATCAGGAAACATAATAACCTGTTATGATGTAATGGTCACTGGCGATGCCAACAGGTCAGATCCAGCTAGTCATAGTATTCACATTTAACAGCCTCCTTTCTCAAAAGATTTAATGTGTATTGTATACAATGCTGTATCTGCTGATCAAAATGGCTGCATCTTTTAATGAGTAGAGGTATGCAGCAGTAATTCAATTATACAATGGCACCTTGGTCAGCAAAACCTGTATTAGGTGTCCTAGTGATGCCAGGACCTAAAAATAGGCACTTTCACTTCTATGCTGTACTCCAGCAATACCCATTGTGGGTGGAGCTGCTACAAAGATTCCAGGCAATAATATTGCTTAGTGTCTACGTCACTTTCCAGGACATCTGACCTGTTCCACCACACTCTAAGTTACCACTGGTAGTGACCAATTATAAGCATAAAATGACAAATGACTTGAGACAGCACTGCTGGGGAAGTACTACAACAGGCAGAATGGGCTTGATTGGGAGAAGATAAGTGCACAGCAGCAGTAGTATTGAGTATTGTTTTGTGCTCTGTAACTCTCAATTTACCTAATAATATTTCCTTCCATATTTCTTCTTAATTTTCTTTTTAATGTAAGACTTATCATATTATTTTTGGGTTCAGGTTACGGGTATTATTGGTATCCTTTTATTTAAGCTAGTGATGGGCAAGCTGCTGGATTTTGGAGGCATCACATGCTGAATTGCCCAAATCGCCATAACCAAACGTCCCCATCTGTTTATTAAAGCATGTCGGCCCCCCAAACTATAGTAGACTGTCTACCACAAGTGTAAAGTATATAAACAAATTAAATAAATTTATAAAAAAAAAATCAATCCAAAAGCGATATGAAAAGCCTTAAATTGCAAAGTGAATTAATAATTGTCTAAAGTCAAATTATGGAAAATAAGATAGATTACTATATAAATAGAATATTACATAGAGATTATGCACAATCACACAAAGCCTTTAATAATGATCCACAAAGGTTTTGAGCAGCTCTGGAGTCAGTAATGACAAAGTACTTGAAGAGAGATATTTATGGGGTCCCAGAAGGAACACTACTCACTGTGATCCAGGTCACAGTAAGATATACAAAAATTGAACTATATTCGTCAAATTAAAAAATCCAGCGGTACAGCATCAGAATAACCGCTTACAGTAACTTTTTTTTTCCATTACTAATTCTAGTATTTTGGTGGGAGGAGGCTTAAAAGTTGTATTCTGGATTACAATAAAATTAACTTTTAAAATGTTTCCATCATCTATACAGAATGGAGGCAACCGTTTTGTAGATTGCACAAATATTCATAAGAATACAGGAACATCATAGAGGAACGAGCCAATGTGTACTCCCACCATGACCAGTTTGCAAGGAACCAGGTAAAGGAGATCTCACCAGGTGTAATGCACAAGATGTCAGCATTCCCAGAATTCCCAGATATTTGTGGAATAAAATGGTAACATGGCAAGTCTCCTCTGTCACATCATCTTGTATAGGATAGCGCAAGAAAGCCACCCGTTCAGGCCTTTGGCTTTAGGATCCTCCACTACTAGATTAACAAAAGGACCCAGTGAGTCCTTTGAAGGTCAGACAGGAGGCCTGAGAAAGGTGATGGTTGGAGGAGTCTGAGGAGTTGGCTCATTGGAGAGAGCTCATGGGACAGCTGATTGGAGGGTTGTGGAGTAGCTGGCAGGAGGCCGGCACCAGAAGCTGCAGAGAGACAGACTGCAGACAGAGAGAAACTGATAAGTGGCTTAGCAGCCCACATAATAAAGACGGACAAAGCAGTGAGGCAGCGCCTTGAATGGGGGCTAGGTGGTTTTTGTTTTTCTTTAATGTCTTTAGATCTCTACTGCTGATCAACAAAAGCTCATGGCCAGTGCTGAAAAGGCTACAATATGAAAACATGGCAGATCAGGGTTTCCTCTGCACAGCCAGTTGCATTTTGTTACATACAAGTACTTCAGAATTGTGGGGAATGTTGTTTAGTCTCTAGTATTATACAATATTTGATACATCCATAGATTGTAAGCTAGCGAGCAGCGGCCTTCTCACCCCTTTGTCTGTTTTACCCAGTTTGTTTATTAGTTTACTATGTTTGTCCCCAATTGTAAAGCGCTACGGAAAATGTTAGCGCCATATAAATAAATGATGATGATGATGATATAAATATAAATCAAAGTGTGCAGTTGTAGTTGTACACCAGAAATAAAGATTATATTTTTTTTGAAAAATTTATGTCATAACTTTACAAATTAAAAGTATGATATAAATGCTAAATTGGAAGTTAAAAATGCCAGCTCATATGTTATTACAGATAGGTGTCTCTTTGATTACATTTATTATTTTAACTTATTACTGAGATTTTGGCAGTGTATCAGGTTGCCCATCACTGGTGTAGACTAACTAGAGCCTATCTACAATGTACAATTGTTGCCACACATACTATTGCTATAACACCTGCCATACTCCTATTCTGCAAAATTCAACCCCTGATCCAAACAAACCATGGCCCAATCTGTCTATAGAAAGACCATTCTGTGCCCCTGTCCAATGACCATGCCTCTTTTGGGAAACTCTGGATTGTCCAGTATATATTGGCACTGCTGGCCACAGTACACTGCCTTACCAGTGTCATGAATTCCTTAGGATTTAATTGAATTAGCGTCTGATGAGTAGACGTTGGTGATGCTAATCTCATGTGATTGACCAGTGGACAGAAAGCAGCCAGAGTGAACCAGTACTTCCGCTGCTCACACTCTCACTAAAGCTGTCCAGAAGACGGACAACTTCACACTGGAAATATAAAAAGGTGGCTGTAGAAAAACTAAACAGCTTTAAAACACAATAATGTAACATATTAATAATATTTTGTTCGTTCAGAGGTGTTGTTTGTAGAGGACAGGTGCGCTTACGTTGCTTTCAAAATAGTTTTTATTCCTTGTAAAAGTATTCTTAAAAGACTGATCCCATTTTAATGTGTGCACCTTTTTAAAATATTTTAAGTTGCCCATACAGAGGACAATCTCTTTTTCAGGTTTGACCATGCAAGACATATACATAAATCCAAATCGGGAAGATCTGACAGTTTGCCACTTGGGTGAAATGACCATTGTACATGGCTGGACAATAACAGCATACACGGGCAGATGTGGTTATCGTTCAACTGGATTTACCATCTGATGTTGTTGACATTTAAGTAATCCTCTTCAGATATTGATTAAGATTGGGAATCTTGAAGGCCCCACACATGCTGCAATTTTTGGCCAATGATGTCTAAAACAGTATGTATGGACACATTTAATCTTTTTTTTGTTTGTCCATAGTTTTGAAGGGAACAGAGACAGAACGAATTGTAGTCCGTAAGATCATCGCAATCTTCAGAGCTTCACACATTATCTTGGTAGATGAATATACTGATCTTTTGGAAGATAGTGAGACTTACTTGTGGGTGGCATGCACAAATGTCATATAATGCCATCCTACAATGGACACACAACCCTTAATAGCACCTGTTTCAGTTACTACAATATCCTATTTCATTAATTGATGAGGCAGTTAGTTATGGCTGGGGAACAGAAGACATGCATACATATACCCAATTATTGATCATGAAATAAATAATTGCAAATTATAGCAAAATATATAGCTACAACTCTTGTTTAGGATGAATAATACTGTGCAAAATGGTATGCAACAGCTGATATCTGTAGCACCCAGCTCTGTAGAGATATCTGACACAGAAAGTGCTTCTCTAATCAGCATTTGGTCTTAATTTAGAACAGCTGTATTGAGTATTTGCTACGGAGACAGCCAAGCAGTATTGAAGGTCCGAGGTACATGTGAGTGCCTGGACTCTGCTAAATACTGCAAATGGTAGGATCCCAAGAGAGAAACCCCCAACAAGGTAGTATTATAGGGAAAGAAGGGGATTTAGTAAAAATGTTAAAGTGAAAAAAAACCAACTTTAAAATTATTTCTATATCAAACAAAGTTCAGACATCCAAACTGTTTTTTCCACCATTACCTCTATAATATGCACCATACTTATTCAATAAAACTACCAGTATCTGGATTTCATCACAATTCATACAATTGTTTGACTCTTTTTCCAAAGTCAGTGAGCTTCTTTTTCTCATGTACGATGTTTCATTTATCACACGTAACCTGTGTCACTGTATCTTGTGGGGATAATCATTGGCAAGATCCATAAATATCATTTTCTATATCAAGCTATTTTGAGCCAGGAGGAAGCATGACTACAAATGCTGAATGCCCTCCCCCTCACTCTCATTCACAGCAGATGAGCCCTGTTCTCAGGAGAGAGATGAGTCAGATGCCCTTGCTCTTTCTGGCTCTCTTCAAACGTTTAGACTTTATATTCATTGTAATGACGTAAAAAGAGGAGCTATGCAAGTGAGAGGTCTGTGGTAGCTGCTGCCTTGGGAAATATGTTGATCTTTGCAGATTAGCAGAAAGGTTAGGTATATAGATAAAAGGAAAGATATGTTCATTTTCATTATGTGTCAGATTTTAGATTGCTCAGAAGTCTATATTCTAATTTGTTTAATGAAATGTACACGGTTTCCTCCTAATGATTAACTGTAAAACATTTCTTAAAAAAATGAGATAATGATTAAACAAAACTGGTACTATTGAGCTAATGGCTATCCTTAACTGCTGCTACAATACATTGTAAATAGTGTTTAGAGATGACTGATTTATAGGCTGGTTACAGCCAGTGTAAAGAATTGCCCATCATCATAATTTATTTATATAGTGCCAGCAAATTCCGTAGCGCTTACCAATGGTCCCATAACAGACATACTTGTGGGTGGCATGCACAATTGCCATAAGATGTCATTATTAAGCATGGACGTACAAAGGGCACACGTCACATGTATCAGTTTATACAATACCCTTATTATACATTACCTAATTAATGAGGCAATAGACAGTTACATATGTTATACAAAGGATGGGGGACAGAAGACAGGCAAACTTACCCAATTGTTGATCACAAAGAATAATTGCAAATTATAACAAATTATATAGCTAGAACTCTTAAATGTGTTAATTGGCATGAATACAACTTTACATAATGGTGTGCCACACCTGATATCTCTTTATTTACTAAATATTATCACCTAACTCATAAACGGCACTATCAGTTAATTACTTAATTCTATGTACTTATCAATTACATTGTAGTGAAATGTGGCAGTCCACTAAGACTGAGGGAGAGAAGCAAAACAACAGTACTGTAGTTCCAACAATAAAACTAAACAACTATTCACTTCTAAATGTTATTTTAAATATACTTTTAAGTAATACTATTTTTTTTATAAAATGTGCACTTAAATAAAATGATCATAAACAGACAGACTTGTAGAGGTGACATTTCTCCACTCACTCCACACCCCTGGGTAAAACAATATTTGGAACAAACATATTGTATCATGATAATAATGTCTGCTGTAGTGTAAACTAAAGCTGTTGTTTACAAACCACTTTACATATAGTTATAAAGCCAACTAATTTTCTGGTGTGGACTTGTGTGGATATATAAGAGCATCAATTTACCACGAAGATAGAACTAAAGGTGCCCATCTTCTGATGGCCCCTTAAGTAATTGTAGACCTTTCTGGCTGCAATTTGTGGTCCACAACCGTTGTCAATCTTGGTCAATATTTGGTTGAGATCTATTAGATGCTAGGTGGGACTGGTGAAAAATACGGCTGAATGATGACTATGTGAACATGTGGGTGATCATAAACTGGGCATAAATCACTCAGGTCAAGCTGTAGGACATAACATACTGGTAGGTTAATTGGCTGCTAACAAATTGACCCTAGTCTGTGATTGTGTGTGTGTGTCTGTGTGTGTGTCTGTGTGTCTGTGTGTGTGTCTGTCTGTCTGTGTGTCTGTTTGTGTGTCTGTGTGTGTCTGTCTGTGTGTGTGTGTGTGTGTGTCTGTGTGTGTCTGTGTGTCTGTCTGTCTGTGTGTGTGTCTGTCTGTGTGACAGTCTGTGTGTCTGTCTGTGTGTGTGTCAGTCTGTGTGTCCGTGTGTCTGTCTGTCTGTCTGTCTGTGTGTGTGTTAGGGAATTTAGACTGTAAGCCCCAATGGTGTAGGGACTGATGTGAGTTCTCTGTACAGCACTGCGGAATTAGTGGCGCTATATAAATAAATGATAATAATAATAATAATTGTATATGGGCACCTTGATAGAAATTGGTGCATGTGCAAATAGAACTGTTCTAATGACTTAGGAAACATAACAAAATGTTGTGTACTGAATTATATATCGCAACATACCAAAATGAGTACTTTCATTTTAGCTTCTCTTTAAAGAAAACTGTGACCATTCAGGATTTTACTTTCTTTAGGACCTGTTAGAGGGATGTCAATTAGTGGGCTCATAAGGCTGCTCAGCAAGATGTTTAGTTACTTCCATCTTTTTGTTGCTGGTAAGTGAATTGATTTAATGAAATGGAAGTGAATTCCATCTGGTTACTGGCAGGTGAAGTAACGGTCTAGGAGTATACTGTGAAGTAAAGACTTGTGGTCATCAAGCCTCTTTTTCACACAAAAAAAATCTGAAATGTTGAGACTTAAGGAAAAAGACAATTGTATGACATATGTGACCAACTAGCTGTCCATGGACACAATGCAGCCTGTCTGAAAATATTTATACACTGACATCACTAAAACTAATGCTAGGATGTATACAGTGTAAGATGTCACAAGCCATCTCTACCCTCTGTTTCATGTCTATACCTTGTGTTTCTATGTGTGACTTGTTTTTTCTATGATGTGTTATACCAACTGTTTTGTGGGTGCTTATAAATACCTGCAACAATCTGTTTCCAACCTGGCCACACACATGAATTAAGATTTGATTTTAACTGAATTATTACCATGCTCAATTTTGGGGACACTGTGATTTTGTGCCAGTTTTCCAATATCGAAAGCATCATTGCATTTGTGGCCAATTTTATACATCCCTGTTGAAAAGTTCAAAACACCATATTGAATAAACTGAATGTACTTTAACTTCAGTTAGACAGTTTGGGGCTAGTGACTTACATTCTAGTCCTAATCAAACCTACTCACTACTTCACAGCATCCTTACAGTGTTTGCTTTTGTTTTCTTTTGAGCTTTCAGCTGCATTTAAGCTGTCATTAATACTTTGACGACTGGGAAGAACAACAAAACGAAACACATTGGGCCTGATTCATCTTCGAACGCAAGTTTACAGTCATGGCCAAAAGTTTTGAGAATGACACAAATATTGGTTTTCGCAAAGTTTGTTGCTTCATTGTTTTTAGACCTTTTTGTCAGATGTTGCTATGGTATACTGAAGTAAAATTACAAACATTTCTTAAGTGTCGAAGGCTTTTATTTATCTTCAAAAATGCTCTCGCAGCGCAGAACGGCTCTGGAGAAAGTCATGCACTCATGCTGACTTCCTCCACTTCAATTTCATACTTGCCTCTTACAGTTCGGCCCTATCACTCTCTAAGCAATCCTTCTTTAAAGCTCTCATTTCTTCCCAGTCCTCCAACCCCCGTCGGCTTTTTGCCACCTTCAACTGGTCTGGGGGGCCCCTGAGAGAGGGGGGCCCAGGGCACTTGCCCCCCCTTAATCCGGCCCTGTAAGTCATGACATCTCCCAGCAGTCCCTTCTTACCCCACCCTCTCCCCCCTCCCTGCCCACTCTGTTCCCCTGCCCACCCTCCTATACAACTGCTGTCTCCTTTCTGCCCTCCCTTCTTGCTAGCTCACCCTCCTTCTCTTTCTTCACTCCGGTATCTGCAGATGAAGTCCATATCCTCTCTTCCTCTCCCCTCTCCACTTGCCCACAGGACCCAATCCCCTCCCACCTCCTCCGCTCCCTCTCTCTTGAAGCCTGTTCCCACCTTGCCCACCTCCTCAACCTATCCCTCTCCTCTGGAATCTTCCCCTCCTCATTTAAACATGCTCTTGTCTCCCCCATACTCTGAAACCGTCCCTTGATCCCACCTCTCTCCCTAATTACCGCCCTATTTCGCTTCTTCCTTTTTCCTCCAAACTCCTTGAACAGGTTGTCTACAACCGTCTCACCTCCTTTCTCTTTTCTCACTCACTCCTTGACCCGCTCCAATCCGGTTTTCGCCCCCTCCACTCCACTGAAACTCCCCTCACTAAGGTCACTAATGACCTCCTCCTCACTAAATCCAAAAGACACTACTCCCTTCTTATCCTCTCTGCTGCCTTTGATACCATTGACCATGCACTCCTAGCCACCCCGCTCTGCTCTGCCTCTGACCGCCTTCTCACTGCTTCACTGATCACCTCTTCTCACTCCCGTCTCCAGGACTTTGCCCAGGCTGCTCCCCAGCTGTGGAATGATCTTCCACGTTCCATCAGGTTAGCATCTACTCTCAAAGGCTTCAAGCGTGCCCTTAAGACTCATTTCTTCATTCAAGTCTATCAGTCCTCCTCCTATCTCTCGCCCCCAGTTAGTACCACCCTATTTGTGTCTCCGCCATCTCCTTTAGGATGTAAACTCTCAGGAGCAGGGCCCTCTTTCCTTGTGTGCTCCTTTTACTATTCCAACACCCTCTGTACCTCTTGGCCTGCTTCCCTAGCCCTATTTTCTTAAGCTTTGGCCTACTTCTTGCTGATTTCTACCATCACTTTCACTCATTGTCCCAGTAATAATGTGATTTGCATTACCATGTTACCTGTGTCTGTGTATATATTTGTTCATTTTTATTTTTTCTCTATCATGTTGTGTCATGGCTCACTGATTTTGGTATATTATGTACGGCGCTGCGGACCCTTTGTGGTGCCTCATAAAGTAAAGATAATAATAATAATTACATTAAGTTTATGCAAAGAGTCAATATTTGCAGTGTTGACCCTTCTTGTTGAAGACCTCTGCAATTCACCCTGGCACGCTGTCAATCAACTTCTGGGCCACATACTGACTGATCAAAGCTTGGAGTTTTTTCAGGATTTGTGGGCTTTTGTGTGTCCACCTGCCTCTTGAGGATTGACCACAAGTTCTCAATGGGATTAAGGTTTGTGGAGTTTCCTGGTCATGGACCGAAAATTTTGATGTTTTGATCTTAAACCACTTAGTTATCACTTTTGCCTTATGGCAAGGTGCTCCATCATGCTGGAAAAGGCATTGTTCTTAACCAAACTGTTCTTGGATGGTTGGGAGAAGTTGCTCTTGGAGGATGTTTTGATACCATTCTTTATTTATGGCTGTGTTCTTAGGCAAAATTGTGATGTATGCATGTCAGAACATGTGTTTGCAAGTAAGTGAAACTAGAAGAATGCATGTTATGTACAGTATGGATTAAGATTTATGTATCTCATGTAAAAATATGATTTTTTTTTTTGAAACATGTGTTTTTATTAATGATTATGGTATTAAGAGTTATAAATTAATTTTATGAAAATTTATTTTTTGCATGCTTTATGATGGGACTTTATAGTGCACATATGCATGTGTGTATCCTGCACTTTATTCTGTCTGTCTGCATACAGAAAGCAACGTACAGCCAGAGCATACTTATACCCAGATTGAAATGGAACATTTCTTGATATCTAATTGTATTTGTGCAATGACAGATGTTTATTAAGACATATAAGGCCGTGCCCCAGTAAATCTTGCAGTATAATTTCTGTACCACAGACATATAAACACAAACCGGGTCCAGTTTTGTCAGAAACCAATTAAGGATTACGGAAACCCACATGAACACAAACAACACGCAGATAGGAGCTTGGTCAGAATTTACCCCAAAGACAACCACTGTATCATTATGTTCTACATATTTGTATTGTATTCATTTATTCACATATATATGGATTCCAAACAAACAGAGACTGTGGTGAGACAAGCTCATGATCATTTACATTTGTTAGGCTGTTCACCAAATCCAAGTAATTTGATCTGTGATAGAAATTACAATCCTGCAGCGTTATTATGTCTATATTATCTATATTTTCATACCCACACATAAAGGACTGAAATAAGGACTTAAGGTACTGCATTCATTTAAGAATTATTAAGGACAAGAGAGACTTTTTTTTTCACAAAGCAGCAGAAGGAAATTTTATTGATTCACCATATATGATGGTTGGATATGTGGACATCATTTATATTGTCAAGCACGGTTAGCCATCACAAGCAATTTGGATTTTGAGAACAATTATAATAGACAGATACATTACTGGTTATCGATATGTACATATTTGTGTACCTATGCTGAACATTTACCTCCTATATCATCTGTTTTAACAGAATGTCAATTGGTTAGTGCTAGATTTTGTGTATATTGTTCCTATTGGGGGAGGGTGGACACCTGCCAGTCTGGATTGGGAGGGATTGGTATCATCTTATAAAGTGTGTCATTATACTGCCTACACGGAAGCCAGCTAGCTTAAGGCAGCACCAGTGAGACCTGAAAAAAATGTTTAATGATTCATTACAATTTGTTGATGTATTTCTCTGTAATTTGTTGCCTATTGGGATGGACTATAATTTGAAAGCTAGTGATAAATAAAAATAATAAAAGCTACAAGTAGTGTCTGTTGTGCATCTGGTCTTTGTAAAAACAAAATGTTGTCAGTATAAATACAGAGATTACCATGCTTATCAATAGATCAATATTTTGTCATGCACTGATGCTGCAGCTCACCTGAATTCAGGTGTATCATGGGAATGAGTACATACCCGTAATGTAAGCATACATATATAAAATATTCATTCAATCAAGTGTTATACCTCTTTACATCCTATACATGGCACTGTTCCCATCTCTGTCTTTGAAAAAAATGTACATTTGTTTGTTTTTTTAAATTAAGAAGTTTTATTTCATTTTTATATTTTTAAGTATGCCTCTCATCTGTGTTTTGAGAACCGGCCCATAACAGAGGACTATCAGCTAATCCAGATGCATTTGTAAAAAGTAATAATCCGATATGAATTAGCTCCTCCTTATCCACTCAAATGCAAGGATCCCCAGGTCTAATTATGGGAAATCACTGACCGCACCCAGTTATGTGGGTGCAGAAACAGGGAGAGTGTGTGGTGGTCTGTACTGTGAGGTACATGGAATGCACAGTGTACATCAGATATTCAGCAGGCTGCATATCATACTATGCTGAGAGGAGACCCACCTGACTATGCCATTGATGGATATAAAATGTTTTCACTGAATTAAATATATATGAGGTATTCAATACCACTGTTGATACATTTTGCATATATGATTGTAAATGATTTCTAGACATTTTATATATCATAAAAACGAATTAATGTCACACATAGGACATATAGGGGCATATTTAAGAAAAAACGGTATTGCACTATCGTGCACTTACCGTGTAATTTGGTCCAGAAAGTGTCCAACGCAAATTTATTAAAGTCCCATCGCACTGATGACTGATGAAAATGACTGCTTTTCACTTCAGATCGTTTTTGGGAGCAGTCACCATTCAACAGAATGGTGACTGCTCCTGGCCGCAATCTAACAAGTCCCGAAAAAACATTTTTTTCGGGAACTTGTCATGTTAATGTGCGCCAGCTGGAGCTGGCGTACATCATCGGAATGGAAGAAATCTAATGCTGTCAGCTCTGCTCCGGAGAGCAGAGCTGGACAGCGCATGTGTGGAGGGATCGCATGATCCCTCCCTGTCACTCAGCGCTCTCTCTCTGCAAATATCGTTGCAGAGACAGAGAGGGGATCTGTGTGTGCATGTCCAGTTCTTGGAACTGGACATGCGCAATTGAAGAGTGAAGAGAAGACCCGGAGACAGCGCTTCCGAAGAGGGGGGTAAGTATGATTTTTTTTATCACTGAAACAGCAGTTTTTCGGAACTGCTGTTTCTGTGCAGGGCTGTACATAAATGTGAGAAGTAGTTCAATCCTTATCATTGCGATAAGGATTGAAAACTACTTTTCACTTTATGTGAATATTGATAAATGTGCCCCATAGAGTGATAGAGTGTAAGCTCACATGAGCCCTCTTACATTGATTTCTTATTACCAACCCTTACTTATAATTTACAGAATCACTGTACAAGTATCTGCTATAATGACCTTGCCACATCTTTTGCTGGTCAATTTGAATGTATATTTTTAACTTATCAAAAGAAAAGTGAAGCACAAAGCATCGAATATGGAAGTAAAACAAGTACATATAATACGTTAGGAGGTGGGTAAATGTTCTTTCAATAATGGCTGATAAGGGTGGAAGGGCATATGACGCTAAAGGTGGTTTTAGTATTTGGCCCATTCTAATTAAAATGGTTTTACTGCATCTCCATTTCCAGACATTAGAGTTATGTAGAGCAAAAAGATGGTCTGGGAGTTTAATGAGGCCCTTTAGCAGTACACAATAGGCCTCATAATCTTTGGCAATTTTCCATCTTAATACTATTGTTCTGTATGAGGTATAATGCTCCACGTTTGTGATACAACAGGTAAATAAATGTTGTTTGTGCTAATATACAGTTTGATTAAATGATATCCACTAGATAAAAAACATGAGCCCATTAAGAGTATACTGGTTAATGCAGAACAACAGCAGCTAGTGAGATACAGGTTGTATAAATCTGTCTCATTTGTTATTTCTATGTAATTGATGCATAGTTACCATGTACAGGATAGTGCACATATATGTAAACTAATTTCCCTCAATGTCGATACAGAAGACAACAATGACTGAACAGGTTCACAGGGATCACATGAAACGGAGATTTGAAGAGATTCTCAGTCACTTGTCACAGCCAACAGGTTATTCATGACGATGTTGCAATTTAACAAGCTCCAGTGAACTGGGTAAGACACCGCAGTTGCAGTAAATGAACATGAATATTATTGATTTCGGACCTGTGCACAGAATTAGAGTTAATGGGACATCATCAGGGGCGACATCGCACTAGTCTTACTATGCAGCTTCACTGGTAGGAGAACACATCATCACGCCTGCATTCATTATGCAGTAATAAGAACGTCGATTTAACCCATGTACTACCCGGGTACATGTGATTTATTGAAATGTAGTACTAGCCACGCTCAGGAGCATAACCATTTTTAACAATATAGGATATTAGAGAATATGAAAGTGAATAGATTCATACACGTTATCAATATTTAAGGATTGAATAAATCACATGATGTTGTTGTGCATGCTTTTTATTAATGACGCCATCTCCATCCCACCACATACAGGAGACTAGGAGACTAGGAGGCTAGGAAGGAGTTAACGCGGTTTGATTCTCACTCCCTAGTGTTCTATGCACACTGAGTGACGACATATGTCACATGACTCGCCCTATTAAGCATTGGGAGCTGTTCTGGTGCTGAAACAAATATCTCCGTCCTGAGAGGGAGCTATGATCAGACTCCAGCCCTCTGCCTGAAGCACACAGGTAAGCTGTAGATGATGTATTGTATCCTTTGTGAGTATGTGCATGCAGAACTGCAATGAGCAGATCACAGTATGTTATAAAACTTACAAACCTCCTACACATGAAAAAATACTGTTCTCCAAATGCTACACTACTTCAATATCTCTCTCTACCTACCTATCTCTCTCTCTGTGTCTATCTACCATCTATCCATATCTCTCTCTATTTACCCATGAATCTATCTATCTATCTATCTATCTATCTATCTATCTATCTATCCATCTATCGCTATCCTTCATTCCCTTAGCTAAACAGATGTGTGATAAGTGTGGGTGGTGTTTCATGGATTGCCTGTTGCTATGCTGTATAAGTTACTGAGCAACAGATCTAGATGATGGCAATCTGTTAGTGTGATGGTCTCAACAGTGTACCATTGCGTTATTCATCTGGGTCATTATGAGCGCTAAATGTAGGCTGAGCTTACAAAATGCAAAGTCTATAACCTTAGCAATGATCGAACACTTGCTCAGTAACGGAGATAATTAGTGCATGGTCATTATTGTCTATCTGTTTTTTTTTATATACAACAATTTGCACATATATTTCTTCTGGCTTGAATGACACTGGATTGTTTATGCTAGAGATAAACACACTGGTTGCTTAACTTAATTATAGCATATTCTTAGTATTTAACCATTTCCATAACAGGAGTACATATCACACTTATCTGTGGTTATAGTAGAAGTGAACAAGGCAAAATTTTATACCCTGTGTTTATGTATTTCCAAAAGCAACTGCTATCTAATGTATCAATCAGGGCAGAATGGCTGATATTTACAGCATATACAATCTTATCTAACATACACAATACATCTGAAATTATTGGAAATAACACACACATTAATATTATTATTCAGAAACAGTTGCTTCTATAATTTGTTCCATATGGAACAATTTTTGTCTTGAGTTCGTTAAACATGGAATGTTGATGACAGATATATGCCAATTGGTTCATCTGTTCAATTCACATTATTCCCAGGACAGTCCTGTGCATTCCAAGCATGTTATAAGCCAATTACTGTTGTTGTTTTTATCAGCGTTTGCAGGACATGAATTCATCCGCAACTCTGATAAAACATTTTATGTAAGAACTTATTAAATAAAAGAGTTATCAAGAAGGGTTGGGGACATTCATGATGTCAACATGGTCATAATTCTGCATATTTAAAATGGGGACAAAAATCAATTTTACTATTACCAACACTAGGCTATGGTGGCACTAGAGCAGGGAAACCTGCAGCGTGGAGTAATACCAAACCAACCTTAGATCAGTCAGCATGGGGCTTGATTTCCTTGGGAGATCGGGTCAGCAAACAAAAATGTGGACCCCCCTCCCAGGTTTAACTAGCCCTGTGCTGATAGCTTTATGTCGCTTCCCGCACCCCTGGGACAGTGGGTATAGGGTAATATTAATTTTTGTAATGTGTAAATCCATTTTGTCCCTGGTGAACTACAGGTCCCAGCATGCCCAGGCTAATTGTTTGGGCATGCTGGCGCTTGTAGTACTACAAACATCAGCATACCCATAGCTGAACTTGCCTTTAAAGCTATTTCCGCTTTAAATTTATCATGCAAAGTCACCAGATATCAGTGATTTGCAAAAATCGCTATTTGATACATTTACCCCCTGCTCTGTTTTGCAATAACTTGATTTCAGAATAATCCGGCAGTGGTAGATACAGTAACATGCTGGATACATTTCTCTCTCTCTCTCTCTCTCTCTCTCTCTCTCTCTCTCTCTCTCTCTCTCTCTCTCTCTCTATCGTATTATTGTCTTCTATCTGCTGTTAAATGTGGTCTTCATATAAATTATCCAAAGGTCTATGTGTGTTTCTGGCTTCATTTAGTAAATCATGATTAAAAAGCCATTGTCTGTGAAAGCTAGGACTGCAATTGTTTTTGATTACAGTTCTTTATTCATGCATCATATAAAACTAAATCCAAGGCAAAAGTTATTTAAAGTCGCTTGCAGTCTATAAATACAACACATTAACTGTGATTCTATAAGTAGATTGAGCTTTCACAGGCAGAGATCAGTCACTGACAGAGATTCATTAAGAAGGGCTTACTGTTTTGAAGCAATACTGATACAGCACTTTAAGTCAACAAATCAAACTGACGTATGCATCCATTTGTTATTTGCATCTTGTAAGAGCATGTAGTAACATTACAATTATACAGTAATGATGTATGGGACTTTTTGTAAAGCATGCAATGTACTACATTCTGTGCTACATATTCATCTACATTTTCATTTTAGGAAACAGTGATAAACATGGCATCTCCAAGGAACTATTGTCTTGCAAGATGCTTATCTTTGTGCTTTTTAATCATCCTAATGTCCTTTGCTGATGCTGCACCATTTCAATATTACCAAGTGCCACAACAAGATCAAGAGTACAGAATGAAGAGTTTACAAAGACTACCAAGCCCAGATATGCTGAAGGCACTGGAGTACATTGAGAACCTCAGGAAGCAAGCAGGCAGACCTGAGAGCCTCTCCGACTATACCTCCTACCAAGGGGCTCCATTCCTTTCAGAGCAGAAGGATGCACAGGCTCTTTCACCAGACAGTGCCAAATCTCTCCCCACTGATGATGAGTCTGAGTGGATGAGAGCAATGTTGGAAGCCTTGATGCAAGCAGAAAAAGAGGGAAAGGCAACACCACAAGATAAAAGCAAATCATACAGCAACATAATGGGCAAGAACTTACCACCTGAGCTAATTGAAGATTATGACTCAAATAAGTGGCTAGAAAAAAGACCCAAAACAGGTAAACTTCCTTCAAGATTATATGATGACTACTCTCGGGACAATCCACTGAAACGCACAAATGAGATTGTGGAAGGCCAGTATACTCCTCAAAGCCTAGCTACATTACAGTCTGTCTTCCAGGAACTAGGGAAATTACAAGGACAAGCCAACCATAAACGAGATAAGTTAGAAGAGGACCAAAAGCTTTACAAGGATGATGAAGATGACATGTATAAAGCCAACAACATAGCTTATGAGGATGTAGCGGGAGGAGAAGACTGGAATCCCATTGAAGAGAAAGTTGAAAGTCAAACTCAAGAAGAGTTAAAGGAGAGTAAGGAGGAGGTGGAGAAGACAGATGACATGGAAGATGAAATAAAAAGATCTGGATTGTTGGGTTTACAGGAGGAGGAACCAGAGAAAGACAATAAAGATCAAGAATCTGAAAACTTGTCAAAACTGATGAATTCATACTTAAGAATGTGGATGAACAGAATGGAAAAGGGTAAACAGAACACGGAGAAGCGCTCACTACCATTCTCAGGAAAAGAACTTGACCCTGAAGCTATTTATCAATTGATAGATATATCTAGAAACTTACAAATCCCCCCTGAGGATCTTATTGACATGTTGCGGGATGAAGATGGCAGGAAGTTTTCAGGGAGGTTGGAATCTGAAAAGGAAGCTGAAGTACCTGAAGATCTGGATGAGGTTTCAGAAACCATGTCCGATAAAATGGATGTATATAAAAGTAAGCAGGGATTTTTAAAGCAACCCTCAGCTGCTGTGCTGTCTAGCGGCCCTGAAGATCTTACCATGGAAGACATGATGAACCTCATGGGAGCTGAAAAGTTACCAAAGCAGAAACATCCCTTCCTGAATCGATTTAACCAAAATAATGCTTTTCCACGGCCCTATCCAATATCTAGTAAATCAAAAGGACACAAAACTGCTTGGCAGAATGACTTAGAAAAGAGACAAATGGAGTATGAGCCCAGGTCTGAAAAAGAGGAAGATATGGCAGATTATGTAGTTAAGATGCTAGCTAAATATCCAGAGCTTCTTGGCAACAACCAAAATAAAAGGCTACCCACTCTGTATCCACAAGGGGACATTCAAGAGCTTGAAAAGCAATATGAAAAGGCTTTGAGGGGATATCTAAACATGCGGGGTTACCAGGATTTAGAGACAGCGCCCAATGCTAACCGAAGGCTGCCCTTGACAAGGGAAAACGACGACACACAGAACAAGCAGTATATAGATGAGGACATGCTCATGAAGGTCTTGGAGTATGTGAACCAAGAGAAAGCAGACAAAGCAAGAGATCACAGTGTTAAAAGATCTATGGAAAATATGTAACTTGTCTGTGTTACCCAAACTTCATCATTATGTTCTTCTCCTATTTTTTTATTTTCTGGCTTTGATTTAGGTAGACTTAGCTAAGGTTCCTGTTCCACTAACGGAAGTGATCTTTTGATGACCCAGTGTCAGGATGAAACAAACATTAGTGCATCTTGATATTACGATTGATTTTTGTACCCATTGAACACTTTCATACATTATTCCTGGAGATGGAAAGGCTCTTACCTAAGGTTGGAGAGGTCATTTGAAGGTCTACATGTTCTTAACATTTTACTCATGTAATTTAAAATACCAGTTGTTTGAAATTGACATTATCATAGCTTCTTGTGTTAGAAAAGTAATGTTAATTGACAGGTCCTACGGAAAAGAGAGCATGTTTATTTGGTGTATGAGCTAAACCACTGCAGTAATCTACCCCAGAAAGCATAATACAAAGTCAGTATGTCTGTTTCCGTCCATACATCTTAGTTCAGTAGACTAATTTGAGTCATTGGAGTTACTAAAGTATAGTATCAAAAACATTGAATGAACACATCTTTCCATTTTCCTTAGCTAAAGCAGTGGCTAATGAGTGAGAATACTACGAACTCTTTAGTTTCTATGCAACACAAGTACTTTTTCAAACATTGAGCTATAGTAGGGGAGGCTCAAATACTAATTATATATATATATATATATATATATATATATATATATATATATATATATATATGTGTGTGTGTAATATGCGCACCTATGTATGTGTGTAGAAATAGGGTTCAGAGTCTGTTGACCCCCAACACACACTAGCTACACTTTGTATACAGTACATGTTTGCATGGTCACAGCTGAAGGTACAGTCACTACACAATTTATCCTCCTCTCAGACAAACCTACATCACTTGATATTTTTTGGGGTTTTTGTTGAGCAAACAAAAACAATTAACATATACATATTGGATTATTAGAATTTGTCGCCTCCTTGCATTTGCCTGCCCTAGGGACAGCCCTAACATACCAATTTCTAATTGGCACTGTTCATATAGGAGATATTGGCTTTTTTTAAATTATATATCACAAGATCTACCCAGCTCCTTGCAGAAAGAGTACAACAAACGTGTATAAATAAAAGAGTTCACAAACAGTACATAGGACAAAGAACGAGGACATATTGGATTATCCAAATAAGATATTTTTACCATATCAGTGAGGTTGAATAGGTGAAATTCATGCCATGTGTAACACACTAGAATTGTAACTAATGGCACAATATCATATAGTAAGAACAGTAATGTGTTCTGATCTATACATTTATCCTTAGTAGAGCCTTCCATCTGGCTCTTAACTATCATTTACTTTGATTTGAACTTTCCAGATTTCACTTTCTCCCCGGGCTGCTATGTTGTATCTGTTAGTGGAATGTTGTCGGTCATAGTTACTAAGTCACAGTAACACATCTGCTTAAAAGATGATTGGAATACAGCACATTGTATTCTAACCACTACACAACTCCTACTTCCACTTCCAAAACTCCTGGTTGTAGCCAACTTTAAGATTCCTGTCACACAATTTTTTTTTTTTTTTTAAATTTATCATTGAACTATTTTGTTACTGTTTGTCGTGTATTGTGTGGTACTGTAAAAAAACAAAACAAAACAAAAATAAAGCATTCTGTATATTTAAAGCATTTATTTTTTTGCCAACCATCACATTTATAAAGGGGTGACATGTATTCTTTTCATATACAGTCCTACCAGTACTTAGTCAAATCAAAGGGATGTGTTCATTATTGGGAACAAGAGATACAGATTGGTGCCGGCCAATTCCCTTATCTACTGGACTTTCCTACACCTAAATTATTTAGTAACAAACCCCACAAAACCAAACATTTGTTTAAAGTGGAAGCTTAAAAAAAAAGTATATTTTGATATGAACATAGCAAAACATTTTCACTATTGTGGAACGTTCTTTTATATAAGTAGGAAAAGAGTTACCAGATATTTACAACCTCTATTATACAGTTTTCAAGTTAAATGGAAACTATGTTTTGAAAAAATTTTGCAACAGTGTCTAACAATTTTCCAAAAGAAAAAAAATGTAATAAAATGTATTGTTCTTTGTTACTGTTTTGTATGACAAAATCTACAGTAGTTCTTAGCTATCGTGTCAGTGAAGGTGTGAGCCACAGAAGCAAGCATAGGGTTACCAGACATAATCGTTCTTCAGGACATGTCCCTGCTATGCTTCGTTCTCCAGAGATTAAAAGTTTGTTGTTTTTGTTTTTTTCTTTACTTCTCCTTCCCTAAAACTGCTGTTTTTGTTGTACTGACAGCAACTGCATTCTACAAATGATAATTCTAATGAACATGACTATTCCTGGCCTCATGCCACTGGCCAGTGTTGCCACCTCACCTTCACAGCCAATGTTGCCTACTGTTCACCACCTCCAAGACCCAACTAACAGCTCACCCTAGATAATTGGGAAGAATACATTTCAGAATGCTGCATTCCACTTCCTACTTTGGTCACATCTATGTGACCTGGGCTTTGCTAAATTCATAATGACCTACTTCCCTCTCGCTCCCACATACCAAGGTTTCTGAATTATTGGGTAGTGTATGATTGTACAGTATAACAGAATGAGGAGTGCGCCAGAAGGGAAGTTACCTAATAATTGCCTCATCTATTGGCAAAAACACTCAACTGTAGCTGGCATTTTGAGTACTTTCTAGGGCTGGCATTTACTACTGATTGCTTGGTGCATGCTTATTTTTTTAATTAAACTAAACTATAGAGATCAATTCCCAGCATGCCTCTGTAATAAAATTATTTATATCATAATATCATTGGGAGTCATCTGTTTCTTATTAAAGTATTAGTGTTTGTATGTTTTTGCTATATTTTCACACCTTATAATTCAGTGTAGTACTGACTGTAGGTTATATGCCAAGTGCTGGATCCTCCAAGTCCTGGAACATACATGGAGGAGAGAGAGATTGTCTGGACTGCTGTGTTGGAGAAGAAATTTCAATTCTCAAAACACTGGGCTATGGGCTCTCCAGCCAGGAAGATATCACTGAAGAGTATAATGTGTTGGATATGGCTGGGTATAATGACTATTGCTTGGTACAATACATTTTTTTTAATTTAACATAACTCAAGTGTATTACATAAGACATTACACTTTATTCAAATTCCTAGAAAGTTATTGATTCTGCAACGTTTAACTAAAAGTAGTTTAGGAGAGGTGCGGCATGAAAAAAGCCTTTGCGCAGTGTGCCCACTTTTTGGGTAGCCCTACATAATTGAAATAAGGTTCTAAGGCTTGGTATGTCTGAACCGAGAGACAATGAATCTACACGGGACCTCAATACAATACAATAGTTATATTTTAATTATAGCAAAGTATAGTAGCAGTAATAACAAAATCTACCTTACCGTATTCAACAATGTCCATCTGCTAGGAACACCTCAAGACCAACAAGAGGTCACATCTATGCCTTTCCATTCCTGCCTGGATTCTGGTAGAGATTTGATGATGGAAGAGCTGAAAAGAATATTATAACTCACATGGTATATACCAGACTATATAGCTGATAACAAATAGTGCTGCTGCTACAATGCCAGTAAGTAGTAGTAGTACTTCAGCAATGATGTCTGCCTCCTAGGATCCTTTGATGCCCTAAATAAGGGTAAACCCATACCATATGGTGAGTAGTTCTACAAAGGTGTGGTTTCTCTAGCTGTCCTGAAACTTGTATATGCCTTTATGTGCTTGGATTCTAGACAATGCCTTGTACCATGTGACACTTGTACTTGGCTTCAAATGACTGTTCTTACTCAAGAGGCAATTATACAATTATTTACATCACCAATTTCCCCCTGTTTCAGTATAGCACCCAAGTCCAGGGAGTTCGGCTTCTCGGAAGACCAGCAAAGGGCACGACAAAAAAAATCCTTCTTGCTTTGGAAAGGGTATTATGAAAAAAAAAAATTCAATTTATAACCTGTTTTTCTAATTACAGATCTTAGTGATATGCATCTGTTATATAGAGGTAGACACTCAACACATCCGCAATCTTGTATGTTCATTGTATAAAGGGATTTAACCTTTCTAATAATCATCTATAAAATTAAATCATGACTGGGTTTATTAATGTAATTTTCCTATATAGTAATTGGTGTTATGAGCTTTAGTGATAGCAGTAAACACTGTATGCTAATGAACTTGACTGTTTGAAAACAGCTGAAAAGATATATAGAGATGTTCCCAACCTAGAATGATGTAAAAAGGAGGAGAATCTAGACATTGAACCACGCTCCAACAGGGAAACTAAAGTAAAATGAATGCTGTAATTACATAACTACTTAGTATCAAATCACAGTTATATAATAAATTAATTAAAAGAAGAAAAAAACATACATGATTCCACTCTGACCACCCCTCTATTTAATTATAAAGTATTTTACATTATTGCAATGGACTTGCTGGAAGTTTCACTCCAATATTAAAAACATACCCAAACATTTTTTGAAATGGGGGAATGGTTTATCCACAGTCTCTCAGCCTCCACCAAGGGGCAAGTCCAATGATGTTTCCAGTGAACTATATGGTATGAGCTCTGTCTATTATACCAAGACCCCCATATACAACTATAATCCTGCTACATATAGACTTTAGATACCTGAAATCTACTATAAGTTGAGGTTTTTGAATGTTGGGAGGTTCAGCTGTGTCAGTGTCTCCATATCAAGTGAAATATTACTACTTCTACTCATTATTCCTTTTTGGCCCAGATGTGTAGCTCTACTGTGCAGGGGATATGACGGCTACAGGGCCTGCAGATGTCATCCAATGCCGGTCCATCTGCTCCTGTGGCCCCACTCTGATATTTTTAAACTGATGGAATCTGCTCTTGCAAAAAAATTAAAGCCCAATGAGGCTTCACTGTGCATATACCGACTCCTGAGCATGATCAAATAAGCAGAGAGTGGGCCATGATAGAATGGCCCAGCTATGGGGTCCAGCAATAGATTTACTTTCCATTCTACTTTATTGGCTCATTCTAGCTGAATCTGTTCCTTTAATCAAGTGCATGACTGTCCTTTAATAAAGTTTCATCTTACAATGAGATAAGCCAATCTGGACCCAGCATATATTATAATATATTACCACTTCACGGGTTGATAAAGGTGTGAACCATTGGATCCATATAGTTTAGTTGTTTAGAACCTTTTAACAGCTGCAGGTGACAGGTCCTGGGCTCACTAGTTTATACTACATGACGCATTTCATGGAGATCCCTCCCTCTTCGGAAAACTGATCTGACATTACAATATTACGGTTGCTTAATAAATACTTTCATTGTTATCCAAATGGATCTGAGAGCTGTCTTTTTAGGGCTTGCACACACAGGGTGGTTCCTGCTCCTGTGGTATTTTTAATCTAAATTGCACTGACCAATTGAACATGCACAATCTACATGTTTGCATTTTAGTGCCTTTGTGCAATTCTACTGGATTTTACACTATAAGATATCATGCTCTATTTTTTCTGCAGTAATTATAGTGGCTAGGGAACTTAAAAAGCAAACTGGTTTGTTGAATATATCCCTTATTTTAATGTTTTTCTTGTACTTTTATGTGAGGTTGTTAATTTAACAGTGGTAAGAAATTACTTTATTTTTTCTTTGTTTACTAACAGTTTTAGTTCCATCCCATTTTCATAGACACTGACCAGAGTTACACTTCAAAGGATAAAACTAATCTTTGGTAAATCTCCAAGCACACATTCTTGTGATTTGCGAGTGCATTATCTGAATAATCATGTCAACTCATTTGTGTTACAAAAGCGACTAGTCTGTTTTATGACTGGTGCATTATAGTTGTAAATTAATCAGTATGTGAAACCTCCTATTGATGGTTATTAATTTGCAAACGCAAACATCTTGTGCCTCACCTAGTACAGTGATGTTGGAGCAGAAGAATAGGTAGAGAGACAGGAGGGAAGAGGGTCCTGCTCATAAGAGCTTACATCCCCAGTGGATCTTGCACACGAGGAGCGAGTAAGGGGACACGGGAAGAGAGAGGTGAGGAGATCAACCACCGAGAGATGGTTAGGTGGATGGCTGGTAGGCTTTGAGGAACAGATGAGTTTTAAGTGTCCGTTTGAAGATGCACAAGGTTAGGGGACAGTCGGATAGAGTGAGGGAGGTCATTCCAGTGGAGGGCGGCAGCCAGGGAGAAATCTTGGATTCTGGAGTGGGATGAGGAATACTAAATGAAATACTAAATAATAAATACTAAATAAAACAAATTAAATATTATTCTATTTCTAAACTATAACTGACATATCTAAAATAGACTGCGACTAATTCTTGCATTGTTTGGTTATTGTTAACGGGCCTAATTCATTAAGGAACTTAAGGAATAAATCTCTGACTTAAGTCTCCTGGACAAAACCATGTTAAAAGGGGTGAAAACTTGTTTACTATTTTGCACATAAGTTAAATACTGGCTGTTTTTTCATGTAGCACACAAATATCAACTTTAAAATTCAATGTACAAAAAAAGCTATAAATTATTTGTGTGCTACATGAAAAAACAGCCAGTATTTAACTTATGTGCAAAATAGAAAACTAATTTTCACCCCTTGCATTTTAACATGGTTTTGTCCAGGAGACTTAAGTCTGCATTAATTATAGTAGCTAGATTTCTTCCCTAAGTTCCTTAATGAATCAGGCCCGTCATCTTTTCAATTTGTAGTTATAATGTACAGCATCTTGGGTCAATGTTTTCACTGTATTTTTAGTCTGCATGACCTTGACAATGCTTCTCAGTGTGTGTGGCAGGCAAAGTGTTAAGATGAACACGTAAATGGCAAACAGCACACAGCCTGCGTCAGCAGCCTCATATTAAAGTCCAATCATACTAAGGCAGAGCAACAACATTATGACTAATGGCTGACTCATTCTGCAGCATAGAGGAATAAATCATAGTGTGATGGCGGAGAGGTCTGTATATGTATATATACACAGGGGCTTACACATGTTACCATATACAAATGACTAAAATTAAATCAGCACTTATATGTATAATGTCCCAAACATATAAGGAAATACACTGATTTTCAGCTCTTTGCATAGGTAATGTTTCAGTGGAACTTTAGCCCTGCAACGTTGAAATAATTTGTATCCCTGTGCAGTGAAATACCTTTCCCGGTGTTAAACAGCAACTGAATTATGACGTTAATATACCAGTTACCAGGAGGGTGCAGAGGGACATGGGTAATGTTGCTTTCTGATTTTCTCTTCGCCTCTTAACCCAGGTTAACACTAGATATAAAACTGTGAATGATATTGCGATGTAATAAAAGACTGCACTATGGAGGTAGACGTGTTTCTGAAGACCAGCACGTGTGTAAAGTAAACATTAGCACATACCATTTGTCAACTTGTCGACCAATCAGGAGCTCAACCTGCAAACGGTGAGAGAAGAGGGTGGGGCTGGACTAGGAGGACATGCGTAAGTGGATGGGGACAGTGGACTACACGGGAGAGGTCATGATGTGTTATACGATTATTCAATTAATACAAGTAGTAAACTGTGTAGGGATGTGCACCGGCCACTTTTGGTGTCTCGTGTTTTGGGTTCGGATTTGCTTGATGTTTTGGGTTCGGATTTGTTTCGCAAAACACCTGTCGAAAGGTTTTGGTTCGGATTTAAGGTTTTGGATTCGGATTTATTTTGAAAAAAGCATAAAAAGTTCCAAAATCAAGTTTTTGGGCTTATTTTCACTCCTACGCTATTATTAACCTCAATAACATTCAATAACAATCATTTCCACTAATTTCCAGTCTATTCTGAACACCCTCACACCTCACAATATTGTTTTTAGTCCAAAATGTTTCACCGAGGTAGCTTTCTGGACTGCATAGTGGAGTGGTCCCGGTACCCAATTATGGCAGTAACAACAGTGGACTTATACTGCAGAATAAGTGAACTTTGTAATATTGCAGTACCAATGGACTTATACTGCAGAATGAGTGAACTTTGTAATATTGCAGTACCACTGGACTTATACTGCAGAATGAGTGAACTTTGTAATATTGCAGTACCAATGGACTTATACTGCAGAATGAGTGAACTTTGTAATATAGCAGTACCAATGGACTTATACTGCTGGATTGTTTTGGGATATTTTTATAATTACTTTTTTTGTTATTTTTTTTATAACTTTTTTTGAAATTTTTTATAATTTGGGAATAATGGGGAAATAACAATGCCCTTAGAAGGACAGAGCACAGGACACAGCACCACTGGACTGAACAGGACACAGCACAGGACCCAGCAGCACCACTGAACTCAGAAGGACAGAGCACAGGACACAGCACCACTGGACTGAACAGGACACAGCACAGGACCCAGCAGCACCACTGAACTCAGAAGGACAGAGCACAGGACACAGCACCACTGGACTGAGCAGAACACAGAGCACAGCACAGCACAGAACTGAACAGCACGAGATATAGCAGGACAGAGGACCACCTAACACACCCTCCCTCTACCCTGATCAATGCCCGAGTGAAGATGGCGGCGACTAGCGGGGAATTTATAGGATCCGAGTATCGCGAGATCCGACAGCGGGATTATGACTCAGAGCCTCGGTTTCAGTTTTGCAATTGGCGGGAATACCCGGATCTGTCTCGGATCCGGCTCGGATCCGCAACGTTCGGGTGGGCTCGGATTTCAGAAATCCGAGTGCGCTCATCTCTAAAACTGTATGGGAGATTGTGAGCAAATAGATACATAACTCAAACAGAGTGGGGCTAAACAGGAAAGTGGGTGACATTTTTAAATTGCTCATTTGTGGGCAGAGATTGGCCTGAATGGGGCGTGGCTTATTTGGCCCTGCTTTCGGGACTCTGAATGTTGGGAGGTATGCCTTGTGTTACAGAAAGGGCAAATTTAAAATGTGTAGACAGATTTAGAGTTGGGACGGGGACCACCCTAACTTGCAGTGCTAAAATAAAGCTGCCCAGTGTTTGTGTACTACATGAAAAGGCAAGCAGTATTTTCTCTAAATGCCAATGCATTTATATCACAACATAGTTTGCGCAGGTGCAAGTGTCACACATCGAGGTCTCAGACACACTTACCATGTCCGCCACTGTTATATCACGGCTATCCGAATCTCTCCTGGTCACCTGTGGGAGTCTTGAGCACCCCTTCTTCATTTGTAAACAAATACCTACTGTTTATTCTGCTCCATGGGTGTGGCCATATTGGATTCAGTCAGGTGATCCTTCCAGCCCAACCAGATTTCAGCAGCTGTGATCACATGATCTGCTCATTGCCAGAACAACACACTTTCTCTCCTGTGGACAGTTCTTGGTTGCTTCCAGCACTGTTCCTGAATACCCTGCATTACCAAGTGGTCATCTCTCTGTAAATACTGTCAAAGTCGTATAATTGGATGAACGAAAGTATATTGTCTGATATTGTTTTATTGGTCGATTGCACTCAGTATGCCACGCTACACGTGACATATTGCGATCGCACTGTAAAATACGCACGTACACACTCACATTACAACATTTAGTTATTTATGTAATTCATATTCATATTGGTTCCGTTACACTGTAATTTATGAGCAGATAGTAGTTAGTTTATTATTAGTTTATATAATATGATTAAATGTACACTTCAGTGTTATTTAAGGTTCAGGTTAAAGGAAATGTTTCATGTCTGATATTATATTAATCCCCATTACATCAGCAGCTGTCCGGTGCATTCGGCGAAGAGATCCCACATTGCATACTCTAGTTATTGATGTTAGGGAATAAACCTTTAATATGATACTGACCATAAGATGCTAATTGACTAATTGTAACTGGAGAATCAGGCGGGAAGAACAGAGCTCATTCCCTGGAGAGATGACCCCCACCTTTGGATTCCTTAGATTGAACCAGCCTGACCTGTTTACCCTGGACCCATCTGATGTCTGGACCTATAGAAGCAAGCCACGTCATCTCTATTGTTTACTCTGTAACACTGACTGTATATATAATCATCGCTACACCCCCACTAGCCTCAGTCTACTCTGACCACAGTATTCTAAACAGATATACTGTTCACTGGGTCCCGTGGGAGAGCAGCGAGCGCATGCGATAGCAGTGGTATGTATTTATCTTTTGGTATTGGCTGTACTGTACTGTATCATAATATAATCATGTATTGAACTGTTAAACTTTGCATCTGCTAAAATAAATCACTTTGTGCGTTAGAAACACAATACAATCGCCTATGGAATGCTTATTTGAAAACGATAGAATTACTTTAATAATTTGGGGGCTCGAAGGTGAGGTCACGTTATCGGCAGGTATGCAACGCTTACGGTTTTCGGTTCCTCAACAAAGGGTGGATTGACGGACGCGTCTCATACGGGAAGGAACGCAATGTGTTCAAGACCTGTGGTTCACTTTGTGTTGCGAAACCGAATGTCCGTTGTTGCATAGTCTGAAGGTACGCTAATTTGAATCTAGGGACAAGAAAGAAAAATGTTTCTTTTTATTGTCGTTTTATGTTTTAAAGGGTATTGCATTGCATAAGGTATGTGTATTTCCTGCCTTGCGTATGTGTACTTCCGGTAATATTGCCACGTGGTTAAACAATTGTTTCGATAGTTATTATATATGCATATTATAATTACTTGTGAAAGCCTCTGAGACATTATTACTATTGTTAGGAACTTTTGATTTTCTGTGCAGAAAAGGTGTATAGTGTGTGATTTTGTAACGTAGATACACTGTTTTATTGTTGATTGTGCTCAGTTGCTGTCTGACGAGGCAGGTTGCCCAACTGAAGGACGGTATACAGGGCAGGTATACCGAATGCAAAAAACAAAGGGGGGTTTTCGCAAAGCGCCACCAATAGAACGCAAAGTTTACTGCTAGTTAGTATCAGTAGGCGGTGCGATCTAACTGCACGACAACCGTCAGTGCGAATTGGAGGAGCAGCTAGGAGGAATTATACTGGAAAGGTAGGTTGATTGTATCAACTTTGCGCTCCCAGCGATATTAAACTCAGCAGATTTTGTGGTTGAGCCAGGGTATCGAGGAGCTTATAGCCCTTGGGGCTCACAGTGATATTTCTCGCCTGGTGCGAGAAAGAAGCGAGTGGACGCAGCTAGTGGAAATACGTCCACCGGGCATTAGAGATCTCTAGAGTGTTTATAGCAACAGGGTTGAAATTGTTTGCTGGAAGGAAAAGAGCATTACGGTGTATCTGTGTTCCGCATAGAAGGTATTGTTCAACATGGGTGCTAAGCATACGCTAGATATGGCCAATGTACTGCCTAAGGAAGGCCTTAGTGATTCTGCAAGGTTTCATATGTGTAAGAAATATGGTGCATACGCGGCGGCTTATTGTGACACAGGGGTCGAGATGACCAAAGATTGTGTTAGGCCTTTCCCAACAGTAGGGAGTTTTAATGCAGAGGTACTAAATAATGTAAATAAACATTATGATTGTTTAAAGTCGTGGCAAATGGAAGGTAACACGTGGCAGAGCAGCGAATGCACAGCAGAAGTAAGTGTGGCCAAAAGTGCGCGCATAGCGGAAATCAGCGTTCCGGAAGTGTGCGTTGCAAAGCGTGGAGAACTGAGCGCAAGCACGCCCCTGACTAATTCGGATGGGGCGGAAAGTACAGCCAAAACCAAAAATGTGAAAACTGTAACTAGTAACTTGTATGTTGTTTTAAGTAATGTTAAAAGTAATGTTTCAGGACAAAGAAAAGGAACGATCCCATCAGCAGGGGCAGCGGCTGAAAGTGGTGGGAATAATGTAAAGGTTAACACAGGGGGAGACATCAATTATACTGTAACAGCAATTCCAACAACTAGTTCAGAATGTAGTGATTTGATAGACGTACATCCTGTCCACACAGCAGCAGTTCCCAATGGGAAAGCGGACAGAGATGGTGACGTTCCCTTAAAACATGTAGCAAAGCATGATCCATGGACTAGGTCTGAAATATTTTCAATTATGTCTGATTTCCCTAATCCTAGAAAAGATTTGGCCAAGAGTCAGAAATTTATTAGACATTTAGGTAATACACATGAGCCTACTAATAAAGAGTGGCGAAGAGTGCTTAGAGCCTGTCTTCCTCTCAATACTGATATACAAAAGTTCATTAAGGATTGTATGTTGGAGGAGGATGAATCCTTAACCGAGGATGATAATCAGGACAATATTAGACATATAATCCCACAGTTGACTATATATTTTCCAGTGATAGTGGACTGGAGTAAAATTTTTACTATCAAACAAAAGGACAGTGAAAAAGCAACAGAATATTTTTGCAGGGCTCTAATAAAGATGGCCAAATATACTGGGGTGTCAGATATAAAGGATAATGTACACTACAGGGAGGTTGCTGTTTCAGTTCTAATGGATGGCCTCAGGGAAAATTTGAAAAAAAGAAGGGTGCAAACCTCATTACCACACTGGAGAGGAATTACTGTAAGTGTTCTCAGGGAGTCAGTTATAGGACATGATAAAAATATATGTAAAAAGGAAAAAGCACAGAGTGATAGGCTAATGATGGTAAGTAACCCAGCACCAGAGGGACTGCACACAAGACCACAGTATAATGACACCTGGTTTAAGGAACAGAAACAACATGAGTTGAGGAAGTGTTTTAGATGCCATAAAACAGGACATCAAGCAAGGGGCTGTACAATGACAAGAGCAGAAACAAATAGACTTGGGCCACCTAAGGGGAAATTACATAGACACCCACAGAGGTTTTCCAACAGGCATCTGCACACCTCACAACAGTAAAATGTTTGAGGGAGAACCATAGTCAACTAAAAAAAGATCAGGTTATATCTGTAGTCCTCCAACCAGGCAAGGTAAAGGTTAAAACTGTGGTAATTATTAGTGTGCACTTTCAGAAAAAAAACTGATTTAAAAGGTAATCTTTGTTGATTTTGCTTGTTTGTTTTATGTTGTTACATGCTTGCTTTTCTGATCGCTGGCCGATGGAAAAAAATGGAAATGTTTGTTTTGTTTGCTGTTTTAAGATAACTATCTTGTTTTCCTCTCACAGATAAGGGTACACAGAAGAAATATAGACTTAGTGCTTAAGAGGATGGGATAGAGAAAAATAAAAAAAAAATACTCTTGAAAGACAAATTAACAATAGACCATTGGAACACTCTTTGTTTTAGGCTGCAGTGACTCATGATAATTTGTTTGGCTGAGAATCATTATCCAAAAATGAAGTATGTAAATACTTTGCTCCAAAATATCGTTTTATGTATCTCAGATGAGTCATCAAGAGTTAATTTTTACATTTCTCTGTCATAAGTCAGAAAGTCCGTTGAAAAGGTATGTAGTTAATGTGATACCGACTTCTTAATGAACAAATGACGGATTGCACAGTTGACGTAAGACGCCCTAGTCAAGTATGGGGAGGGGTCATAGTTTAGCAAACAGTTAAGGGGATTAGTGGAATGAATACAGCCATTTTCCCATAGAGTCCAATCCAGCTGTCATTTGTGTTGTAAAATCTCCCTTTCTGCATGTATGTTTGTTTTCAAACCTTTATATTCAAATCTTTGTATTCCTATTATTCATGGCTTTCTTATTTCTCATTTTTTTTTACATCTCTGCTAGTATCTCTCTCTCTCTCTCTCTCTCTCTCTCTCTCTCTTTCTCTCTCTTTGCTCTGGTAGAGATATAAAAAAAAGACAGACACAGTCTCATCAATGGGGCTAAGACATATTTTTTTGCAAAAGACAAATTCAGGGATAGACACACTAGATTGACATGAGTTACAGAAACAGTCAAGGGTTTTGTTTTCATGTGTATAGAAGCTGCTAATTTTAAGCAGAAAGTTTTTTATGTGTGGAAATACGATTCATGTTTTTATAGATGCATATCTGTTTTTGTTTTTTTTTTCTCTTTGTGTTTTGTGCCTCCTGTACAAAAATGTGCCTTTATATGTATGCACAAAGGGTGGGGACAGGAGATTGCTGGAGGTTAGGCATACAGATATGCATCTCTGTGTAGAACATTGGAGTAGGATTTGTGCCACAAGATATGACATAATGTGAAACCCTAGAAAATGTAGAATTTTCATGTTTTATATTTTTTCACTGTTAGACAGACATGTACTAGATACTGTTATATTTGAAGAAAGTGTTATAGAAATAGAAATAGACCCCTTTGTCTTTCTCACTTAGTCAAGTAGCTGAATGTGAGGTACTGAGAATGAATGGCATGTGAATCGGAAGAGGGAAAATCGATTGATATACATTGGTCTTCAGCATTTTTCTAGTCTAGGGGGCGATGTTGAGGTGACTGAGAAATCTTGTTATAGCAATACCAGCACATGAGTAGGACACTACATAGAATACTTTATACAGCTGCTAGTAAAGTCCACACTTACACACATGACCATACATGGCTGTCAAACCAGGGCGAACATAGCTGTCAAATAGACAGCAGAGTTTTATGTGACAGCTAACAAATCTATGTTTTGTTTTGTTTTTCGTTGTATTGTTTTAGTTTTAAAATGTGAACACACACACACATTCACGCATACACATATTGGTTAATATATGAAGATTTGTGTTACCTGAAGAATTAACTGTATGGAAGGTGAAGAGATGTGGTGAGGAGTCTGGTGGACTCTGGAGCGATGGACAAGGTAGACCAGTAGCTCCCAGAGTGTATCTTCCAGACCCAGCGGAGGCAGCACATGGTCTGGCTCAGCTGGGTACAGAAGGTATGTGCAAGCTGGTAAGAGTATATTGGGGTGCACCAGACATTTCTTCTCAAGCTAATAGGATGGCAACGTCCTATCTTGATTAAGAGAATGTCAGGAAAATGATACCAATAGAGCCATCCCATATCCCTCCTGCAGATGGGTTTTCTCCAGGTAAAACAAATCCACGTCATCCAATTACCACCATGCAGGATCCTCAAGTAGACACTGGTACCCATTCCACCCACTGCAGAGGAGCCAACACTCAGAGAAGGGTCCAAGGGCACTCATGAATCTGTTCTGGAAGGCCTCGAATGCAGTTAGTAGCACCTGAGCCAAAGGCTAAGACAGTTGTCCATCATGAAGTTGTAGTTTTCCTGTTCTGTGTTTCTTTCATTTCATTCTCTTCTCAGGACGGTCAATTCTTTTAATTATTGACAGGTGACAGAGACTGGTTCAGGTAATGATAATGAGGTATTGAGGATGAAGGAGAAGTTAGTTGCATAATCGGTCCAGCCAATTACTCTATTCAATTCAGGGGTAAAGGAAAATTTGGAAACCTTGGAGCTTGGAGAAAGTGCGAGGGGCTATTGTCTGAGTAGCATTACGTCCGTAAGTACGTTGACCCCATAGTTAAAAAGAGGTACACCCAGCGATGCCAGTCCAGTAATATTCGGACTTGAGCAGGCATCCTTGAGAATGATTACCATTCTTGGGAGGGTAAGGTTTTAGACCAAACAAAGTGCTGGGCGTGCTCTCTCACGTGCCTCAGTGATTATATCAAGTAGGACTAGTTCTCTTTCCACTAAATATTCTTGAGGTAACTGAAATATGGGTGGGAGGTCACTAGGGGAAATGTACAACACCTAGGTCCCTTAGTCTGGAGTCTCCCAATAGTTTACAAGCCGATCACTGTTAAAATCTGAGTATTGGGAGACTGGGAAGGATGAACAGACAATAGCCCGCCCACAAGTGTTGATGAAAAGAACTGATGACATTATTAGAACTGTGTATATTAACGCAAGCTGAAGGAGGTTGTATATGACATTATTGATAGACATAGGATGATGCTATTGATGAACATGAAGTGTTTAAAGGTATTCTGAGCTTAAAGACATGCGTTGGACAGATGAACCTGTTAAACTTGAAGAACTGTAGTAGAGTATTCTGTATAGCTGATACATGTTCTATTGTACTTTGTACCTTTCCAAATAATGTATTAAGTGTTTTATTGCACCCTTGAAGGGCATACAAAAGGGTATCTCCAAGCTCCAGAAATGTACGGTCTATAGTAAAAGAAGAAGTCGTTTTGAGGATTAAGACTCTCTCTTATGAAAACATGTTTAGATCTACAAACAGCGTGATCATACACCAAGGGGGACTTGCATTACATAGCAATGAAACGTGGTATTGAGATCCTGCATATAACATCTTTAAGGTGATAGTTTATTATACTATCAAAGGGTGGAACTGTCGAAGTCGTATAATTGGATGAACGAAAGTATATTGGTTGATATTGTTTTATTGGTCGATTGTACTCAGTATGCCCCGCTACACGTGGCATATTGCTATTGCACGGTAAAATACGCACGTACACACTCACATTACAACATTTAGTTATTTATGTAATTCATATTCATATTGGTTCCGTTACACTGTAATTTATGAGCAGATAGTAGTTAGTTTATTATTAGTTTATATAATATCATTAAATGTACACTTCAGTGTTATTTAAGGTTCAGGTTAAAGGAAATGTGTCATGTCTGATATCATATTAATCCCCATTACATCAGCAGCTGTCCGGTGCATTCGGCGAAGAGATTGCACATTGCATACTCTAGTTATTGATGTTAGGGAATAAACCTTTAATATGATACTGACCATAAAATGCTAATTGACTAATTGTAACTGGAGATTCAGGCGGGAAGAACAGAGCTCATTCCCTGGAGAGATGACCCCCACATTTGGATTCCTTAGATTGAACCAGCCTGACCTGTTTACCCTGGACCCATCTGATGTCTGGACCTTTAGAAGCAAGCCACGTCATCTCTATTGTTTACTCTGTAACACTGACTGTATATATATAATCATAGCTGCACCCCCACTAGCCTCAGTCTACTCTGACCACAGTATTCTAAACAGATATACTGTTCACTGGGTCCCGTGGGAGCGCAGCGAGCGCATGCGATAGCAGCGGTATGTATTTATCTTTTGGTATTGACTGTACTGTATCATAATATAATCATGTATTGAACTGTTAAACTTTGCATCTGCTAAAATAAATCACTTTGTGCGTTAGAAACACAATACAATCGCCTATGGAATGCTTATTTGAAAACGATAGAATTACTTTAATAATACCCTGCACTTCCAAACTGCTCATCCTTCTGCAAGAATTCTGTATTCATCGAGAGTGCTACCTCAGCAAGAACTTTGTATAATCTAGAGCTTACTCTGCAATGCCCGGTGTTTCTGTAGCTGGGGCTGGTTCTGAGTCTTTAGGGTTCATTTCCAGTCCTGTGTGTCTGTGTGTTGGTTCGAGGTCTGTGGTTGTGTCACAGTACTGAGTACTCCATTCCTAATCATGGTTCTGAGTTCCTGTCTCCAGTTCCAGATCATTCAATACTGAGTTTCCATGTGTTACACTTTCTGAGTTCCTAATAGTGAGCTCCAGCTCTGTGTGCCTGGTTACAGGTGCTGGGGTTGAGCTCCCAAAAACAGTTCCAGAGTGTTGCTATGGCAGATTCCAGTTCCATAATCTGCCACAGGCTCCGGTCGTAGACTCCTATCCTGCTAGTGCTACTCAGTATACTACAGATGTACACAGGGTTTATCTAGGTCTCCAGTTTCTGTCACACAAGTTTACACCCTTTAGCTGTACATGCTCCTAACTCCAAATGAGGCCTTAAATTGTGACATATATTCCCTGGAGAGATTTAAATTATGTGCAGACTTTGCTCTAGTGGAAGTGGAGAAAACCGATATTGTGTCAGATTAGCACTCTTGCCCTGGGACAGATAGAGTGAACATAGCCCCTGGCCAGGAGACTCATGAAAAGAACACACAACAAATCCCACAACCCAAATGTAATAATACAGACAGGACCACCGCTGTTTGAGGGCGCCCCCTCAAGGCTGTGTGTGCAGCTTTGGGAAAAGTCGGTGTTGCACATGCAACCTAGGAGAGTTGTGACCACTTGGACCAATTGCTTGTTACTATCCCCATTCACTGCCCAGATCAGATAGGGTTGTGAATGGGCTGAAGTCCCATCCGCCTTCATCACCACCACCTGACCCCAAGGAAGACCTTGACCCAGGTGTTTTGTACCCATTCCTCGCACTCTCGACACCCTTGAACATAGACAGTAAGCCTCATACTTCAAGTATTTTGAATTAAAAAAAATCTCACAGGTTTATTGGTACATATAAGTCCAAGTTACTGTTAGAAATGGCAATCGGCTTATTCTAGACGGCTGCAGCACTTGTACATTTTTTGAGGTGGCTTTTATTTCTAGCAGTGTATTAGACACTGGCCCTGTCTGACCACTCTGAAATACTACATAATTATCAAATACGAAAGCACCCATGTACTTGGCAGCATATTAAGCTCACATATACTCGGCAATGACACTATTATATTTGCCTAGGGTTAGTTGCATACTTACACTGTCTAAACAGTCAGCATACATATATAGATAAAATGACCAGAGTGTCTGAGCAGCTTGAATAAATAGTATACTTATACAGCCCAATTTTATATACAATCTGCATGTGTTTCCTTTTCTTTTAAAAACAACCTGTCAGTTTTGGGATAATTATTTATATGTTCCTGGTGCACTTAGTTAAGGGTAGAATATCCCAGAGATCTTGTCTGTTCCCTATGCTGCAGCCAGGTTATTTGTATATAGACACTTTACCCACTGGCATAAAAATGCATGCTGTTAATAGTGTTTTTATTGCTAGTAAAATCATGTAAACGGGTATAGAAATTTAACTCATTCATTCCATGGATCACATATCCACTAGCATGTGCACTTATGGCCAGAGTGTTTGAGCCATTTGTTGGTCTTGAGTGCTCCATTTACTTGCATTCACTGTAAATTAATGCATTGGGGTCAGTGACTGTCCTTCATTGACCCCCCTGACTGCCAGTGCAAGCACCTGTTAACCACTGCATGTCAAAATGATTGCATCTCACGGGGTGTCACATTGACATTTAACACAATGCCAGTGAGGAATCTTAGTGCACAGTTTTATATGCTGTCTCAAGTTTTCTTTACACTTACACAGTGCACTTCTCTTTAAAGTTTATAGTACTTGTAAGTCAGGGTCTCTCTTTTGCTATTATGTGTCCTACCAAAAGATTAATAATATAATAATGACACAAAGATTAGACTTTTTGTTCCAAGAAGTCGAGTCTGTGTCACAAGCCGCGGCGGTACTCACAGCCACCGCGGCTCGCTTACTGTGCTCCCCGGCGTCCCGGCCGTCACATTGACGACCGGAACGTCACTTCCACCCAGCACCTGACCGTTACCAAGGCAACGGCCGGACGCCCTGCAGTGAAGCGCCGCGTCCCGGCAACAGGGGACAGCCGGGCGCGTGCGCAATGGTAACTAATAGCCTGGAGGCTATTTAGCTTTTATTAAATTAATTAACAGGGCCCTGTGTGTAATTGCAGAGCTAGGCTCTGATTGGTCCAACTATGTATTTAGGGCAGTGAGGTCTGCAGCCTCACTGCCGGTTATAGCTTCCTGCTATCAGTTTGCTGACCTGCTCTGCCCTTTGTCCCTGTACTGTGGATACTCTGCTGGATTGCCTGTGTATGACCCCTTGTCTGGATTTGGACCCTGCCTGTTGTTTCCTGTGACCCTGACCCTTTTGGCTTGTACCTTGGACCCTGCTACCTAGCCCGTGACCCCGACCTCTGGCGTGTTTACCGATTACCCTGTTTGCTTGTGACCCTTGACCTTGGCTATCGTTTTGACTACCCGCTGCTTTCTACCAGTCTCCTGGCCCGCCGCTGTGGTCCTGTATTACCAACCCACACTACACCTGGAGCTAAGTCCTGGGGGCATCTGAGTACCGGTGAGCACATCTAGCTCTAAAGGAAAGGCTGCTGTTAAAGGTGAAACCTCCGCCATCTAGTTCTGTGGGTTGGTGATCAGGGCCAGCAGCCTAACAGTCTGCTCTTTCAAGTGAGCTGTTGCTTGACTAAGATGACTACAGCTGACAAGGCAAACAGCAAAGTAAGGATTGGCCTGAAGCTAACTAAAGCCATTTTAATAAAGAGACATTTGACATAGGCCCGCCATGATAGAATGCCCAGAGAAATAAAGGGACATTTAATTACTTGAAACTGTGTACTAGAAATTGTATTGCAATAATAATTCCAAACTTTACCCCCGTTCACATACACACACTCTGAAACACATTACATTAAGATCGAAAATTAATGGATAAATGGATATTTGTCAGTTAACTGTAATTGCAGACACTGACAAATGGGGAGTGAGAAAGAATATAATATTTGACATTTTCCATTTCACACAAAATAATTCACAAGAGAGTCGGTTTCTCTCCTTCCCCCACTTTGTAAGGCAAGATACAGACATTTGTCTAGAGAGAGCATTTGGCATCCAATCACCAACATCAGCCCCTCCAACAGAAGTTTAGTAATCAGCTCTGTGAGACCTAAGGTCTTTTTTTTTGGGAGAGGACTACACACAGACACATCCAGGGACTTTTTCTCCCCATTTGGACACAGTGAAAGCGTAACGTATATGGGCCCCTTTCATGGGGATCTGGTAACATTTTGAGGAAATAGACTTAAATAAGAGTAATTTGTATAGTGTTTATTGTTAGTATTTTCATGGAAAAACTATAAATAATAGTTAGCAAAAAGGTTACAGCATGGAGGTCTGGTATATTCTACAGATCCCATAAGGTCAGTAATTATGTTGTGTTTGAAATTATATTCTTTGGTTTCTAGAAATGTTTGCAGCTGTGATATTGTAAATATATTGTAGTAAATATTAGTGTGCACAGATGGTTAGTTATTAAATACATAGGGCTAGATTTACTAAGCTGCAGGTTTGAAAAAGTGGGGATGTTGCCTATAGCAACCAATCAGATTCTAGCTTTCATTTATTTAGTACTTTCTACAAAATGATAGCTAGAATCTGATTGGTTGCTATAGGCAACATCCCCAATTTTTCAAACCCGTAGCTTAGTAAATCTAGCCCATAGTGTGTAAAGGTTTGATTTGTTTGTAGACATTCTCATCCCCAATGTGTGAGACATTCTCTGATTACACTGTTAGTGAGAGAGGTTAGTGAGGTGTTGCTTGACCAAGATGATGTAATAAGTTAGACCTTATCTTAACCCCTTCAAGATCAGAGGGGATTTAAACCCATGTGACCAGATTGATTTTCATAATTTCATACTGTGCTTTTGCCAGGAATTACTTTTACGTTTCTTAATCTAGTCCAGAAAATGTTATTTTGTTTTGTCCATAACGTTTTGTTTTGGAAACCTAGTCAAATAAATAGCTTTTTGTTTTATGTCAATTAGCTTTGGAAAAACAATCAAAAAGTGTAAACATATGCTTTTCCCTGATTTTTTCTCATGGCTACTTTTACATATTCAAAACAACCTCAGATAATTACATTTAAGGTATTACCCTGAGTATACCGAAACCAAATATGTGTATTTTCTATATGAGTACTGCTACAGATACATAGATTTCTGATTATTGAGACCGAGTTATCAGAGAATAAAATATGTCTCCCCTATTTTTATTACTAGTCAATGTAAACTGGCTGTATTAGTAACCCCAATAGCAGTTACTATTTGATCCATGTTTCATGGATCTGATAACAATGCCTTGCATGGGGTAGCTGAATCATCTATCCTATGTGAATAGCTGACATAAGTAGAAAAGGTCCCCGTGGAGATTTCTATGACAATATGGAAGCTTTCCAGTGTACTGTATTGAACAGTGTTTGTATTCATCTCAGGACCAGAAATTAAATGACAGTTACTGTCCCTATAGCTGCATCTGGCTGCCATCTTCCAGGAGATGTGGTACAGCACTGGGGAGCAACCCTCCAATCTCCTTGCAGCCGAAGAAGGCTACATATGGGAGAGACCACATTTTTAGTAAATTATAAGATATATGTGAAGAACAACATATCTTATATTTTTAATGTTGTATTTAGGGTAATACCTGTCCAAACTCATTTCTTCATTGCATTGTTGCAATATTCCTGTTCTGTATTTTCTTGACCTCACATTGTTTAAATACTGTTCACTTTCTCATTGTAGTTGTGTTTATTTTACCATTGATTTTGCATGTATCTCCTTGTATATTGCATTTATTGCTTTATTTCATTAAACCTTAGCCCATCCACTGTATCTGCCAAACCTGTGACTTTAATTTGCTAACAACCAGTGGCAGAACTACCACTGGTGCAACAGGTATATGGAGATAATGGAGCCCGCTGCATGGGGAACTAGTGAGCTGTGGGCCCCGCTTCCCTGCACCGGGGCCCACAGCTCACTAGTTACGCCTTTGGTAACAACCCTTGTCGTCTGAGTAATCTGGCCTATAAATCTAGCATATCCCTATGGGGGACTTCACATGCTGAGATATCAGGAATACGCCTCAGCAAGCAATTGTATTACAATGAATTATATATGAAATCCACACAATCCCCTCCACCCACACACATATACACACATAGTTGTAGTCATTTACACCCTGGCTCTCCAAATTTCTTGACAATTTTATGTCTCTCTCCTGACACACCCAACCTCATACCAGTTGACTTCAACATCACTATTCTTGACCCCTACCAATGCAGCTTCTTTTCACTATGCTTCTCTTACCATCACATTTTGACTCTAATAAAGTATCACCACCTCCACCCACCATGCCAGACACACCCTTGATCACATTTTTTCAAAAACTAACGTATCTAACTCTTCCTTCCCACTTTTTGATCATAGCCTACTTGCATCAATATCTCTGCTTTATCCCCAACCCTCCCTGCTCTTCAACATAAAGATCACCATTAAGTGAAGCATGATTTCCTTTATGCCTTTCTTATTACCCTTTCTTCTCTGAACTATAACCTCTCCTGCCCTAACCTGCCTAGCGGCCTCCTAAGACAACAGCACTCTGTCATCTGCTAAGGATAATGTGGTTCATGCAAAGTTTCCCATCATTTCCCATCAGACAAGCTTATAATATTCCTCAACCACCCTCTTAACCTCACTACCTTAACCTATTACCGCCTGTTACACAATTTCACACAAGACAACTATCCCCTGACCAACATTGTTGTGTGATGGGATCATTTAGCCTATGAGTCACTTTTACCTTTGCAGCCTGGCTGGGCCAAAATGCAAAATGTAGACTTAACCTCATGTGTCAAACTCCCATTGTCCCATAGATTGTAAGCTTGCGAGCAGGGCCTTCTCACCTCGTCTGTTTTACCCAGTTTGTTTATTAGTTTATTATGTTTGTTTATTATGTTTCTCCCCAATTGTAAAGCGCTACGGAATATGTTGGCGCTATATAAATAAATAAATGATGATGATGATGATGATAACCATGTTCTGCAGATCTTAAATAGAGAAAATCTGGTTTGAACTATGATTTCCTCAACTACAAATCCTAATCTCAGAGATATTGATGTAAATAGGTTAACTCTGCCCTGAACCACTAAACAAATGGGCGGGGGACCTTTTTACGATGCCCATCTCGCCGATACCAGATACGCCGACAGGAATACACCGAAGGTGTATTCCCCGGCACACTGGTAATACTGACAGCTTTAAACAGTGCCCGGAAACCATGGCGACGAACGAAGAAGGTGGCCGGATAAGGATGATGTCAATTTCATGCCGTACATTATGTTTGCTGATCTTAACCTGGTATTTTAAGGAGGCGCCACCTGTACAATGTTATTTAGAAAGCCTAGTACATTGTGCAGGTGGCGCCTCCTTAAAATACCAACTATTTTATATAACGCCACTAATTCCACAGAGACTAGGATCAATTTGATAGCAGTCCATTAACCTACTATTATGTTTTAGGAGTGTGGGAGGAAACTGGAGTACCTGGAGAAAATCCATACAAACACGGGGAGCACATACAAACTCCACACAGCTGATCGGGAATCGAACTCATGACCTCATGTGCTATGAGGCAGAAGTGCTAACCACTAAGCCACTAGTCTGCCATAAATCACAACAGTTCTGCTGGTTAGACTAGGGAATAGGAAAAACCTTTGATAAACTTTCAATATTGTGACAGGAATAATATATTATACTTTGTCTACAGTATATAAATATTTTTTTGTGGACCACTGCCTATTTTAATGAAGTTTGGCTTCCAAAAAAATCCCCAAAACATTATTGTTTTTCGTTATATTTTAGCTCTAGTGTTTTAATGTTAATATAGGAAAAAAGAAAATGCAGGAAGTAGTTTACCTGTGCTCCTCTGCAGTTTATTGGCCCCCCCGAGACACCATACCCCCCCAAGACACATCATATCCCTCCCAAAGGCACATCATACCCATTCCCCCAACACATCATACCTCTTCCTCCGACATATCATACCCCTCCCTGCGACACATCATACCCCTGCCCCAGACACATCATACCCCTGCCCCAGACACATCATACCCCCCGATATATCATATCCTTTCCCCAACACATCATACCCCTCCCCGCGACACATCATACCCCTGCCCCAGACACATCATACCCCTCCCCGCGACACATCATACCCCTGCCCCAGACACATCATATCCCCCCGATATATCATATCCTTTCCCCAACACATCATACCCCTCCCCGCGACACATCATACCGCTCCCCCAGACACATCATATCCCCCGATATATCATATCCTTCCCCCAACACATCATACCCCTCCCCGCGACACATAATACCGCTCCCCGCGACACATCATACCTCTCCCCCAGACACATCATATCCCCCCGATATATCATATCCTTTCCCCAACACATCATACCCCTCCCCGCGACACATCATACCCCTCCCCCAGACACATCATATCCCCCCGATATATCATATCCTTTCCCCAACACATCATACCCCTCCCCGCAACACATCATACCGCTCCCCCAGACACATCATATCCCCCCGATATATCATATCCTTTCCCCAACACATCATACCCCTCCCCGCGACACATCATACCCCTCCCCGCGGCACGTCATACCCCTCCCCCAGACACATCATATCCCCCCGATATATCATATCCTTTCCCCAACACATCATACCCCTCCCCGCGACACATCATACCCCTCCCCGCGGCACGTCATACCCCTCCCCCAGACACATCATATCCCCCCGATATATCATATCCTTTCCCCAACACATCATACCCCTCCCCGCGACACATCATACCCCTCCCCGCGACACATCATACCCCTCCCCGCAACACATCATACCGCTCCCCCAGACACATCATATCCCCCCGATATATCATATCCTTTCCCCAACACATCATACCCCTCCCCGCGACACATCATACCCCTCCCCGCGGCACGTCATACCCCTCCCCCAGACACATCATATCCCCCCCGATATATCATATCCTTTCCCCAACACATCATACCCCTCCCCGCGACACATCATACCGCTCCCCCAGACACATCATATCCCCCCGATATATCATATCCTTCCCCCAACACATCATACCCCTCCCCGCGACACATCATACCCCTCCCCCAGACACATCATATCCCCCCGATATATCATATCCTTCCCCCAACACATCATACCCCTCCCTGCGACACATCATACCGCTGCCTGCGACACATCATACCGCTCCCTGTGACACATCATACCGCTGCCTGCGACACATCATACCCCTCCCCGCGACACCTCATACCCCTCCCCCAGAAACATCATATCCCCCAGACACATCAGACCCCCCCAGACACACCATACCCCCCTAGACACATCATATCCCCCTCCCAGCCCAGCATACTTACTTTAGCTGAACTGGAATTCAGTGTGCAGGCAGAGCTGAAGCTCCTCCTCCGTGTTCTCCAGGCTGCTGGGACAGTGTGTGATGTCACACACTCTCCGGGGACTGGGAGCTGCTGATAGCTGTCAGCTCACACCTTCCACCTTAACACCCACCCCCCAAAAAAAATTCTTTACAAGGCTGTGCAGGTAGGCACGGCCCCAGTAATTTGTACCTGCAGCCAGAAGCAAACGCAGGATTTTTAAGGGGGGGTTCCCCCCCCCCCAAAAAAAGAGCGAGCTGCTGCGCATGAGGCTGCGCATGAGGCCGCGCATGCGCAGCAGCTCCATTTTGGCGATGCTGTACTGTACAGCAGCCGCAGCGCTGTCAAAGAGCATTTTATGTACAATACACATTAACATGATAAATGTATTTCATGGAAATTATTTTTTTCATTGTTTTTTTTTACCATTAATGACTATATTAACAACAGGTGAAAATAACCGATTTTTTCCTGTCCGTTCTACTGGACAGCACCAGCTGCTGGGCGGAGTTATATACTACACTGACCTACTAAATTCTTAGCATTATCTAATATATAAAAGCCTAGCGGGGTGTGTTAGTGTGTGTGTGTGTGTGTGTAAAAAACTATTTTCTCAGAAAGGGCTCATCCAATTGACCTTTTTAACACCTTAACACCGACGCGGATGCTTCTTAGACAGCGCCACGGCTGCTGTACATTACATTGCTGCTGTGTTTATCTTCAGTTCGTCTGCGGAGGGGAGGTGTTTCTGGAGAACCAGAAACCCCCCCTGCGTGCGCCCCTACCTGCAGCAACCCCCTCTCGGCGCCCCTGGTTACCAGCACTAGACTTTGCAAGCCAGGGCTGGTGGCATTATAGCAGGTGTACCAGCATGCCCAGGCACTACAGGTTCCAGCATGCCCAGGCTGCCATTAAATGTTTGAGCCATGGGTATGCTGGCACATGGAGAACCAGAAGTGCCAACATAACCTAGCACCCAGGGCCTGCTGGGACCTGTAGTGCACTAAGGAAAAATGTAAATAAGACACACACACCACTGTAAAAATTAGGTTAATTGAAATTAAAACACCCCTACTCAACCCTCATAAACGTACAACCAGCTCCAGGATGCCCAAACAATTAATTGCAGCGTGGGCATGCTGGGACCTGTAGTGCACCAGGGACAATATGCATTTTGACAATTGAAATATTATATTACCTTACATCCACCACCCAGGGGTGTGGGAAGAGCTTTAGTGCTATCAGCATGGGGCTGGGTAGACCTAGGGGAAGTGCAGCATTTTTTTTGCTGACCCCATCTCCCTAGGGAATGACGTACTGACCAGCCTGGGGCTGGTTCAGCATTTTGGCAGGGTTGTGGGTTCCCATATTATAGTGCCACCAGCTCTGGCTGGCAAATCCTAGAGCTGGTAATAGTAAACTGGCGGCAACCCCACACTTTTTGTCCCCTGATTTTCCTACCACCAGCCTAGGCTGCAAGCAGTAGGGTTGGTTAAACTCTGTGGGAGGGGGGCACACAGTTTTTTAAAAAAAACTTATTTAATGGTTTATCTGCCTTACGGGGCTCGCTGCGACTGATTCACTTATGGTAGATAAAGAGGAGTGTCTGTGCAATTTGCATAGTATTCTGAGTCTTTGCAATTACGGGATGCAATTTACACTTACAATTTAAGTGTAAATTGCAATCAACTCTCCATCAGGTGCTGGGTGAGTAACTGTAACACTGATTGTATTTTTTTTATTGTAATTGGATGTGAGATGAGATTAATGTTAATTTTGCAGAGTTAATAGAGTCAATTTACAAAGTATAATAATAATTTGGTAAAATGGTCAAGATTTATGTACATACTTATTCTGCAGGTTTTGTTCTTTATAACCTCTAGAAATCCTTTGTTGGCCAGGGTCTTCTAGGGTTTTATATATATATATATATATATATATATATATACAGATATATATCTAATATATAAAAGCCTAGTGGCGTGTGTTAGTGTGTGTGTGTGTGTGTGTGTGTGTGTGTAAAAAACTATTTTCTCAGAAAGGGCTCATCCAATTGACCTGAAATTTGCTATACTGACATTATTTGGCAAAAAAATTAGAATAGTGAAGTCAGTTAACTTCCATCATCCCCCCTCCCCGCCGTGGGAGGGGTAGTAAAGGCTGAATTTACGAGTTGAGGGCTCAAACTCATTTTCGTGAGGTAATTTAACCTCATGAACACACATGCTGTGTTAGTGTGTGTGTGTGTGTGTGTGTGTGTGTGTGTGTGTGTGTGTGTGTGTGTGTGGAAAAAACTACCAGGGGACAGAGTGCCCAAGCTGCAGCACCAGCTGCTGGGCGGAGTTATATACTACACTGACCTACTAAATTCTTAGCATTATCTAATATATAAAAGCCTAGCGGGGTGTGTTAGTGTGTGTGTGTGTGTGTGTGTGTAAAAAACTATTTTCTCAGAAAGGGCTCATCCAATTGACCTTTTTAACACCTTAAGTAGCTTGATTTGACTAGAATGCATGAGTATCATGCACGGGTTAACTTGTATATATATATATATATATATATATATATATATATATATATAAAAAACAACCTTTTTTGTTTGGATTATTTTGCAAATAAATACCTAATTATACATATTCGGATTTTTCCCAAAAAGTTGTTGGGTTGTAAACCATTCATGATACCCTCCCCACAAAAAAAAAGCCTACTGAAGTCTGCCAGTGCACACAAACCTCCTGACTTCAGCAATAAGCATTTCTAAAGTGGTTCTAATTTATTCTGAAATGTCTTCATTTCATTTGATGCTAATGAGACCCCACATCCTGGCTCATTGACAGCAGCTGTGAACGCTCAACACTGTAAGTTTATTTACATAAAACACTTTTAAAAATCAGCCTGTCGCTGCCGGGTATGAAAGTATTATCAAGAGGGTTAAAACTTAAATCATAAAAGCCTGTCTCTCGTACCATCTGTGTGTGCTTGCAAGTGTGACTGTCACTGTAAATAGGTGCCAAATGTGTATGCTTATTTATTTATATAGAAAGTTGGATTTTATTGCTATTATTGTTTATGTATATGGTACCTCAATATTCTTCAGTATCATACAGTTTGGAAAAAGAACATAATACATAAATTATAGAGCAAGTTGAGGAAGCAAAATACAGGACAATTATTGGTAAAATACAAATCATTCAAGAAGCATAGATGCAATAATCACAGGAAAAAAAGCATAATAGATGAGGCAAATTAGGCAAGGTATAGAACTAACATAAATGGCTTGATTCATTAAGGAACATAAATGCAGATACGTGCCATATTTTGCATAAAATCGCTCTGCGCATGCCCAGAACCAGACTATACTCCAGTGAACGCAGCAAAGGACCCAAATTTCATGGGAAGGGACTGGGCGTATGCATGTAGTCAATGTACAGTAAGAGCGTGCCTAGCTCGAGAGCACACAGCAACATCTGAGTCAAGCTTTGGGCATCTCAAAGGTATGTGATTTTCTGTTGTATCCCTTGCACCAGCTATAGGCCAGGTGTAAGTGCCGAGTGATGGTGATGATGGTCGCGTATGGATGGTACAACATGTGTTTACAATCAGCAGCAATGTTAGGTACAGTAGACATGAATAACATCCTAATGTATTTTATAGAAAAAATTAAATAAAAAAAAAACTTTTTTACTGTTTTGTTATTAATGACTATGGGCCTAATTCATTAAGGATCTTAACTTGAGAAACTTCTTATTTCAGTCTCCTGGACAAAACCATGTTACAATGCAAGGGGTGCAAATTAGTATTCTGTTTTGCACATAAGTTAAATACTGACTGTTTTTTCATGTTGCACACAAATATCAACTTTAAATGTCAGTGTACAAATAAGCTATCAAGTATTTGTGTGCTACATGAAAAAACAGTCAGTATTTAACCTATGTGCAAAACAGAATACTAATTTGCACCCCTTGCATTGTAACATGGTTTTGTCCAGGAGACTGAAATAAGAAGTTTCTCAAGTTAAGATCCTTAATGAATCAGGCCCTATATTATCTACAGGTGACATTAATTAATTATTTTTTCTTCTATTCTATGTGCTCTGCTGAGACTTTATATTCCACATATGTATTGAACGTATGCTTCAGTATATTGTCTGTCAGAGCAGAGCATACCTAGACCTGTATTAAACAAGAGATGTTTCTTTAGTTCCGCTCATTTAATACAGACTTGCGTATGCACGATTAACGTGCATTTAAAAAAAGAAATGCATTTTATGTTCATTTTGTGTGCCTTAATGAATCCAGCCCAAAGAGTAGGACAGACCATACAAGTAAGGTGGGATTGGACAAGATGATGGAGGAGATAAGGTCCTGCTTGTGAAAGTTTACAATCTAGTACGAATCTGTGAGGCTGAAACAAGGGTGGGGCATCATGAGATGAGAAAGAGGGCTGAACTAGCGTCAATGGAATTAGGTGGGAGACTGGTAGACTTTGTTAAATTGGTAGGTTTTAGTGGAGTGGAGATTTAGGGGGTAGTGGTTAACAGCTTTGTCGGTGAAGGTGAGGAAATTGAATTGTATTCTATAAGGAACGGGTAGCCAGTATGGAGATTTGTGCAGAGGAGAGATGCATGTGTTGTGGTGGGTGAGAATCAGAAGATCAGTCTCATTGGAGCATTGAGGCTGGAGTAACCTGGGTGAGAGTGAGGGCAGACAGGAGGAGATTACAATAGTCATATCTATAAGTAAACAAAAGGAAAGTACTCTTAGCAAAGAACTCCACCAAGACGAAATATGTAGGCCTGATTGATTAAGGAAAGTAAAGCAAAAAAAATAAGTAGCTTTGGACCTTGGCAAAACCATGTTATATTGGAGGGGGAGGTAAATTTAAAATGTGAGGACAAATTTATAATTGGGGTAGAACATGTTCTAGATCAACTTTTAATGTCAGTGTAACAATAAAGCTATCAAATAGTTGCGTCCTACATGAAAAAACAGCCAGTATATAACTTATGTGCAAAATAATAAACTTATTTGCACCCCTTGCATTGTAACATGGTTTTGCCAAGGTTCAAAGTTACTAATTTTAATGCTATACTTTCCCTAATAAGGCCCGTAGTCTTTGGTGGAGTTCAAAGAGTGAAGTTAAAAAAATTATACTTAGTTTTGATGCGGTGTTCACCAGATCCTCCAGGATCTCTGATCACTATATTGTCTCCTCTTAACCCACCTTATGTTTCTAGCAGGTCAAACATGTATCCATGTCCATCCCATTCATGTATGGGACTGTTACAGCTATAGGTAACCCCCAAACTAAGCATCATTTTATTTTTTATGCATAGAGGATCGTCCGCTTTTAGATAATGTTCCTTAATCAAAAATGCCCCACATGTGTAGCAGAAAGGGGGACCTTCATATTAACTATATGTGGGGTTGTGTTTTATTTTTAAAAATGAAAACCTCCCATAACTCCCTGAACTCCACTGAAAACTATTTTTGTGGCGGAGTTATCCTTTAAATGTTATTGTTATAGTGACATTAGATTACTTAAAGTACACCAAACAAATAGCAAGGCATAGATGTACTGTAATCCAGAACAACTTTGTTACAATATACATATATATTGTAACAAAGGGAGGAATTTATCTGGCAATCTGCAGAGAAAGGATGCAAGCATATTAGAACACTTGTGCAACAGTTCACCTAGTTTAAAGATTAACGGTTGGAGGGCATATGTGTGGCAAAGTAATGGTGTAGAGTTAAAAAATGTTTAATTTTTAACTATGTTAAATATTTTAAATGCATGTATATATTTTGTATTGGTTGTATACTGTATAGAATCAGAATTTGAAGGGAGGCTTGAAGCGCAGTTGAGTTATAAACCAGGAAGTAGTGACGCTAAATGAACTATACATCACTTTCGGTTCTTTATGAAGGAATTGTGATATTTGGCATTTCCTCTATTAACTATGATTAGTTAATGATGTGACCTATTAAACATATTCAAACACTAAAGAACCTTGTTTATTCAAATGAAGTTCTCTCTCTTGATTTCTATCAGTGACGCGCGTCACGTCGAGTCACATCCGGTTATACGGTTCTTTTTTTTATAAATACAAAGTAAGAGATATAAGCTTATTTTTAAAAAATATACTCTGATATATAGTGATTTCTGAAAAACGAACAATAAAAGTAATATTTATTCTCTTCTTAAGAGATTTCAACTGTGAAACTTCACTTCCAAATCCGATAACAACTATGATTATAATGCAATCACATGATTTAACTATAACATTGTAAAACGGATTAAAAGTTTTTATGTATATTTATGTGTGTACTGTTAAGATTGTAATAGGCAGTGTTTTGAGCAATTTTAATTTAGAAAGTAATCGTGGTCTGTGATTGGTGGAACACATGCCTCTGCAAAACCGCAAAAGAGCTACGACACCAAGGATCCTTCTGTCTCCAAACAGCCCACCTAATTCTCTACTCTACCAACTTCATTCTGGATTCCTTCATCGGACTATGAACTTTATCCAACTGCAAGTATAGTGAAGTGCAGTGCCCTTTTTCATCATTGAAGAACTTTGTCTCTTGCCTTTTTTGCTGATTAGAAACCTTTGGTTTCAAGCTTATAGACTTTTGTATATTTTACATTTTTCCATGTTTTGTTTTTTCAAGGTGGACCTATCCTTATAATTTTAGACTGGACTATTTCTTTCTTCTTTTGTATTTTATTATTATTTTTCTGGATTTATGTATATATTGGAGTTGCTTTATATGTATCATTTTAATTAGCCTGGTTTTAATATCCCTTACAAATAAAGTATTACTGTAACCTCCTTTGTATACTATAGCATTAGTTTTGTCGAGTGGAGATACAATAGTAGCTATTTAGTGAGCTTTTCAGTTGTACATAATTCTATACCATTATTGTGTTACATTAGATATCTTATTTTTCATATATCATATCATATTTTTCATATCTCAATAAATTATTACTGTAACCTCCTTTGTATACCATAGCATTAGTTTTGCCAAGTGGAGATACATTAGTAACTATTTAGTGAGCTTTTCAGTTCTACATAATTCCATACTATTATTGTGTTACATTAGATATCTTACTTTTCATATATCATATTCCATATACCATTTCCATATAAGCCTGTGTTGAGCGCTGTTTTTCCCCCCCTCTTTTACTGTACAGCAATTTGTAGGTTGGACCACCCTATTTCTTAAACTAAGCTGCTTCACAGTCTTTAGTATTTGGTAAGTGCGCAGATTAATCCAAAATACGAGAGCGTAATTTTTGGTGGTTGTCATAGCGCCTAAACTCCCATATCCACTCAATCTGGGGTGAGACTTCCCACTGTTTAAAGAGGTCCTCAGTGAGCAGGTCTGGGCGGACAGGCCGGGAACTAATTGTTGGAAGTCCGGTCTTAAAGAAGCCTTCTAAGACTCTGGACCTCGATCTTTGGGAACCATCAAACTGGATTGCTATCCTGGGGGTCACAGGAAGGTTTCCACAAAAGCATCCACCTGCGGGCAAGCATGGAAAGTCCAAACTAGCTTTGGCAGGTTACATCGCGGATGAGCCCACTCAGTGGACTGGTCCGCAATACCAATTTTGTGTCCTCTGTAGGACTTTGCTCATGACTAACTTAACGATGCAACTTTAGAACATGCTTTCAAAGGTGTGACTGAGGTGAATGGTGTAGTGAAATCCGCCTAGCCTACAGAAGGTGTACCAAATTTCGCTGTCAAAATTAACTTTCTGTACAGACTTGCTATTGTACAGGAGGTAAAAGTAGAACAGTTAATGGTTCCTCAGGTCCATGCTTCCCTAGTGTTAAAAGCAGCACATACACATGTTTGTGGGGCACAACTGGGGGAGTATAAAACACGGGAAAAAGTTCTGCTCAGGTTTTCCTGGTCTGGTGTACACATGGGGGTAAATGTATGAAGCTGAGAGTTTTCCGGCGGGTTTGAAAAGTGGAGATGTTGCCTATAGCAACCAATCAGATTCTAGCTGTTATTTTGTAGAATGTACTAAATAAATGATAGCTAGAATCTGATTGGTTTTTCAAACCCGCCGGAAAACTCTCAGCTTGATACATTTACCCCATGGCAGTGAAAAGGTATTGCCAGTGCTGTCCCATTTGAGAACCTGTCCCAAACTGATGTACAGGGCACCTCTCATCCCAATATCAATAGCACAAATTCCCTTTGAAATGGATAGCCATGGATAGCCATGGACCATGTGGAAACATTGAAGAAATCCGCTCGTGGGCACCAATATAGACTAGTGGTGCTTGACTATGTGACCAGATATCCAGAGGCAGTTCCCCTACAGAATATAAAGTCCAGCACCATAGCTAAAGAACATGTATTGATGTTCACATGCTTGGAAATACCCAAGGAAATTGTCACAGACCCGGGCACCCTGCTCATGTCCAGGTTGATGAAGGGCATGTGCCAGTTTTTAGAGGTGCCACCTCTTCACACCTCCGTATGCTATCCACAAATGGATCCTTTGTGTAGCAAGTTATTCGCACAGTAAAGCACATGCTCAGGAAGGCCATGGCGCAGGAATGATGTTTGCCATCTGTGTGGTACCTCAGGACTAAACAGGGTTTAGTCCCTTTGAATTATTGTTTGGGAGACAACTCAGAGGTATCTTGGACATATTAAAGGAATGGTTGGACCAGCAAAGTCCAAGGGACCAAAATCTGGTACAGTTTGTGTCCCAAATGTATGAGAGGCTAAGAAAGATAATGCCCATTGTACGACAACATGTTAAAGAGGCTCAGTAATGGCAGAAGTTAGGAATAGCAGTTAAATTGGTCAAGTCCTACTCCTGGTCCCAGGAAAGCAAATTTTTTACCCACTGGCAAGGTCCATATGAAGTCCTAGAGGTTGTCGATCCTGTCAATTACAGGGTCCAACAGCTGGGGAGGAGAAGGGAGGAGCAAATATACCATGTCAATCTCCTTAAACCTTGGTATAATGATGACACCTCTCCTCAAGTAGTGAGTACTGTAATTGAAAAGTCTGAAGTGACCATTTAGAACCAGCTTTGTCTACTAAAAAGAAACAACAGACTGAAGAAATGATACGCCAGAATCGAGCACGACATTTTCCCCCCACCAGGAGTTGTCGTAAAGCAGAAGCCATAACACATTCCAGAAGCCAGATGGGCTGACGTGAAAAGGGAAATTGAGAAGATGCTCCAGCTGGACGTAATTGAGGAATTCACTACTGAGTGGAACAGCCCTATTGTGCTAGTTCCGAAGCCCAATGGGAGTATTAGGTTCTGCAATGACTTTAAGCAGCTAAACTGCGTGTCCCAGTTCGATGGCTACCCGAAGCCACATGTGGACGAACTGGTAGAATATCTAGTGGCCAGTAGCTACCTAACTACTCTTGACTTAAGAAAGGGTTATTGGCAAGTTCCCCTTACTTCCTCAGCCAAGCCAAAGACCGCATTTTCCACCCCTGATGGTCTCATTCTCTTTCAATTTAATTCCTACCCTTTGGGTTACATAGGGAACCTGCCACATTTCAAAGAGCCATGAATAAGTTGCTACAAACCCATACAGCTTATGCAACCGCTTAGTTAGATGATATAGAAATTTTTAACCCTGACAGGAAATCACATCTGGCCAAAGTCGAGGCAGTCTTGGCTTCATTAAGGTCTGCAGGACTAACAGCTAAACCAGAAAATTATTATTATTATTATTATCATTTATTTGTTGGGCGCCACAAGATCTCCGCAGTGCCATACACAGTACAAACAGTAGACTATACAGGGTGAAACAGTACAGAACAATAAACAAAAATATCAATACTTCAGAAACTCCAGGCAGGTTAATGCAATAAGCACGGAGCAGAAGAACAGGTGAGGAGACAAGAGGGAAGAGGGCCCTGCTCATGTGAGCTTACATCCTAAGGGATGGTAGACAGAACAGGCACAAGAGGAGCCAGAAGAGGCAAGAGGGAGAGAAGGAAGAGTGAGTGGAGGAGGTGAGGTGGTTAGGTAGATGGTTGGTAGGCTTTGCGGAAGAGGTGAGTTTTCAGTGCACGTTTGAAGGAGCACAAAGTAGGAGAGAGACGGATGGAACGAGGGAGGTCATTCCAGTGAATGGGGGCTGTACGGGAAAAGTCTTGGATTCTGGAGTGGGAAGAGGTGATAAGAGTGGAGGAGAGGCGGTGATCATTGGCTGAGTGCAAGGAGCGGGCAGGAGTATGAATGGAGAGGAAGTTAGAGATGTAGGGGGCAGTAGAGTGGGAGAGAGCCTTGTAAGTGGTGGTGAGGAGTTTGAAAAGGATTCTGTAGGGGAAGGGAAGCCAGTGTAAGGTAAAGCAGAGAGGGGAGGCAGAGGAGGAGCGGCGTGAGAAAATGTGCCATAGCCATGAGAGAAGCCAAGCATTTAGGATACATTGTTGGGCAAGGAGAAGTAAACCCTCAACTAGGCAGAGTGGAGGCAGTAAAATCTTTACCAAGACCATAAAAGAAATCACAGTTAAGAACCTCCCTAGGTTTAGTAGGTTACTATAGGCAATTTGTAAGGCATTTTGCCACTAGAGCTATTCCACTTATGGACATGTTAAAAAAACAAACGTTGTCAAGATACCTTAGCCTGGTCTGACTCTGCAGAAGCCGCTTGGTCAGATCTTCGTTTAGCCCTCAGTTCTACAAGCGCTAGTCTTTAGCTGGAGGTTCTTTCATCAAACTGATGCCTCATGTGTCAGCTTAGGTGCTGTCTTGTCGCAGGAGAAGGATGGAGAAGAAAACCCTGTCCTGTACCTAAGTCTGAAGTTACTTCCAAGGAAAGAAAAATATGCCACAGTGGAGAAGGAATGTCTGCCATAAAATGGGCTACAGAAGCTCTGCACTATTGTCTCCTAGGCAGAAAATTCATGTTAATAAGTGACCATGCACCATTGGGGTGGATGCAGAATAACCAGGAGGTAAATCTAAGATAACCCGCTGCTTTTTGGCACTGTAACCTTTCAAGTTCTCAGTACAACATAGACCCGGGTTTGTGCATAAAAATGCAGATGTGCTGTCATGAAAATTTGCACTCCTCGCGAAGTCCATGCCCCCCTACTTGACGATAGGGGCAAGGAAGCATTTAGCTGGCAATCCGCAGAGAAAGGATGCAAGTAGAGTAAAATATTTGTGCAACAGTGCACCTAGTTTAGAGATAAATGGGTAGAGGATATATGTGTGACAAAATAATAGTAATAAGTTTGATTTCTGTCTGTAGTAGGAGTAATCAAACAGAAGCAGGTGAGAGAAAGCTCTTTTAAAGGGAAGGTAGGAATATCACCTTTCCATCAAGCTAGGGCTGTGGGAGGAGTGTCAGGTATAAAACTCTGTTTGTTCTTTGTTCAGGTTGACCGATGCTTGAAAATCTGGCCAGTGTATACAGAGCTGGTCTGTGTTTATTTAGTGTTACAATAAACTCTATGTAATCTTTGTGGTGTCAAGTACTTTACCATCCTAGCATTAAAACAAAGTAAAAAGTCTAGAAGTTGTTCACATGTGTTTCACCAGAAGTTTGCTACTATATATATATATATATATATATATATATATATATATATATATATATATATACCTAATATATATTCTGGTTCCCTCCCTGTAAACATAGGTGCACTTTTAGTTTGTGGAGTCATTCACCTTGAATTATGTTGGTAGGACCATCTAGATTGGTGTTTCTCAAACCCAGTCCTCAAGGACCCCTGACAGTGCAGGTTTTCCAGGTCACAAGTGAAATGAGTTATGCTACCTGTGGATATTTCAATATGTGTCAGTCAGTAATGACTACACCTGTGCTTCAGCAAAGAGATATGGAGAACATGCACTTTTAGGAGTCCCTGAGAACTGGGTTTGGGAAACACGGATCTCGATATATAATGCATATGAGAAAATTCAAAGCATAAATGAGGTAAAGAAATTGAACTGGGTTCGTCAGCTAGATTCCCTTAAATACTCAGCTACTTCTCTCAACTGTGAGCAACAGAGTTAATATTTTACACAAGAAAAATGCTCCAACCAGTGTCAATGTGAAAATAGACCTTTTGTGAATTGTGAAACATAGACAAGGTGCAGTAGACCTTTATCTAAAATAAATACAGATATAATCAGAGAGCTTGCCTCTGCCTGTTGCTATGGTTACCATGTCAGGAAGTCCTGGGCCTGAAAATGTCAAATAATTATGACAGCTGCCGTGGTGATAGAAAGGGCTAGTGTCTATTTTCTGGGTGAAGTTGCATCAGTTACCTACAGACTGTAAGAAAAAAACAATAATTGTTGAGAATATGCAAACTAATAAGCTAAACGATAACAGTGCAATGAGAAGCCAGACTAACTTGCTAGGTCAAGCTATGTGAATGCCCTGTACTCATTCTGTAACATTCAAATCACTAGAAAAAGGTCCAAACAGGCTGCCATTTCAGACCACGGCAATAAATAGTAGATCAATGGAAAAAGGTATTTACAAGCAGCAAAGTTTTGATTATTATACTACAAGCATACCTGTAAAGTGTAATCTGACTCTATGGTATTTATTTCAAATGTGGATGAAATGTCATACTTTATCACTTATGCAATAAAAAGTGTTTTCCCATGATATTGATCAGGTCTAGACAACCTAACATACCCTGCCAGCTATTGACTGGTTATCAGCTGGCAAAGCATGCTGGGGCTTGTAATTTCACAATAGCTGGAGTGCAGCAGGCTGCCTAGGCCTGATGTAAGTGTTTGAGTGTCTCTTTCCAGATGTTTTGCTCATATCGGAAAGCACAAAGCAGGGGCAATCGCAGGATTTGTAGAGAGGGGTTTCCACGCAACACCGCGAGTTGCTGTGACCAGCATGTATGGGGGAGTAGCTATAATTTTAGACAATACTTGGCTCTCCAACTCTTCCTATCCCCATCATGTACACGGGCAATGCTGCGTGCACTACTGTTAGGTGCACGCAGCTCTCCCCTTTTCAAGCAGAGCCATGCCAAGCAGGACATACCTTCCAACTGTCCCTACAGTCAGGACTAGTCCTGTTGGCAGGCTGTCCTGCTCTCTCCTAGCTGTTCTTGCTGCTTTCACTACTTGTTGCTGGTGCTCTTGCACTAACCTCAGTTGCTGTTTGTCTGGATACTGGAATGTTGGTTCCCTGTTTGAAAAAAGGACAGGTATATGATATAGGAATCCCAGCAATGAGTGAACACAGTAGGCCTCCCTTCCCCAAAGTAGCTCGATATTAAATCAAAAGCACCCACGTTTAATAGTTAAGCCACTCAGCAACCAACCCGGACAGTAAATTAATGTCATTCACCTCTAATAAAAATAATAATTTCACCCCAAACAACCCCAACATTAAATTAATAGTATTTGCATTTAATAAATAAACCTATCTCCTCCCAAACATTAAATAATTAGCATTTACTTTTAAGAAATAGCTCTCCCTCTCCCCAAACTCAGCTACACATTCAATTAATAGCACCCAAACCAACCCAGCATTAAATGAATAGTCCCATTATCCCACTCTTAATAGGTGCGCCATAACCCCACTATTAAATTAGTTATCCCCAACCTTCACCCCACCAATAAATTAAAAGCTCCCACGCTCACAATACAATGAAATTAATATTTCACACCCCATACACATCACATAATATACTCCCCTACACTTCACAGTTATATTAAACGTCTCTCCAAACCTATGTTTACAAAGGAACTGTTGTATTTATACATTAAATCCCACCCACTTACATTAAAAGCACATGATAATCTCAAACACACACACACACACAGATTCACACACTTACCCTCTTCATCTAGCGCTGTATCTTGTGTTCTCCTGCTGCACACGAGACATGCAGGCAGTGGGAGAGAAAGTGGCGGGCACATACAGAAGGGGAGAGAGGGAAGGAGACACACAGCAGGGATGAGATGGCTGTGAACAGTGCAGACAGAAACGATTTGCACACAAGCTGCAAAGTGGCTGGTCCCGGGGCGGGGTCCAGCCACCTCAAGCATACAGTGCCCCAAGCTGGGAGGGGGGGGGGGGTTCCAGGCACTAGAACCCCCCCCCCCCTTGGTTTACCTATGCAGAAGACAACACAGGGCACATGTGTCACAGCATTTAGTATATACAACAGTTCTAAATCTCCCGAATATTTCAAGCATCCTATCATGCATTGCACCAGTTTAGTTCCGTTAAACTTAGGAGTTAGGTGGAGTTCACTAAATTAGGATTAAAACCTGCATTTTATTTACCTGTGATAGCTACAGTGTTCACCTGATGCAGCCTGTCACCTGATATGGTGTTCATCTGATGCAGCCTGTCACCTGATATGGTGTTCACCTGATGCAGCCTGTCACCTGATATGGTGTTCACCTGATGCAGCCTGTCACCTGATATGGTGTTCGCCTGATGCAGGCTGTCACCTGATATGGTGTTCACCTGATGCAGCCTGTCACCTGATATGGTGTTCATCTGATACGGCCTGTCACCTGATATGGTGTTCCCCTGATGCGGCCTGTCACCTGATATGGTGTTCTCCTGATGCAGCCTGTCACCTGATATGGTGTTCACCTGATGCAGCCTGTCACCTGATATGGTGTTCATCTGATACGGCCTGTCACCTGATATGGTGTTCCCCTGATGCGGCCTGTCACCTGATATGGTGTTCTCCTGATGCAGCCTGTCACCTGATATGGTGTTCTCCTGATGCAGCCTGTCACCTGATATGGTCTTCACCTGATGCAGCCTGTCACCTAATATGGTGTTCACCTGATGCAGCCTGTCACCTGATATGGTGTTCATCTGATACGGCATGTCACCTGATATGGTGTTCATCTGATGCAGCCTGTCACCTGATATGGTGTTCATCTGATGCAGCCTGTCACCTGATATGGTGTTCACCTGATGCAGCCTGTCACCTGATATGGTGTTCACCTGATGCAGCCTGTCACCTGATATGGTGTTCATCTGATACGGCCTGTCACCTGATATGGTGTTCATCTGATGCAGCCTGTCACCTGATATGGTGTTCCCCTGATGCGGCCTGTCACCTGATATGGTGTTCCCCTGATGCGGCCTGTCACCTGATATGGTGTTCTCCTGATGCAGCCTGTCACCTGATATGGTGTTCATCTGATGCAGCCTGTCACCTGATATGGTGTTCACCTGATGCAGCCTGTCACCTGATATGGTGTTCATCTGATACGGCCTGTCACCTGATATGGTGTTCATCTGATGCAGCCTGTCACCTGATATGGTGTTCACCTGATGCAGCCTGTCACCTAATATGGTGTTCACCTGATGCAGCCTGTCACCTGATATGGTGTTCTCCTGATGCAGCCTGTCACCTGATATGGTGTTCCCCTGATGCAGCCTGTCACCTGATATGGTGTTCATCTGATGCAGCCTGTCACCTGATATGGTGTTCATCTGATGCAGCCTGTCACCTGATATGGTGTTCACCTGATGCAGCCTGTCACCTGATATGGTGTTCACCTGATGCAGCCTGTCACCTGATATGGTGTTCATCTGATACGGCCTGTCACCTGATATGGTGTTCTCCTGATGCAGCCTGTCACCTGATATGGTGTTCATCTGATACGGCCTGTCACCTGATATGGTGTTCACCTGATGCAGCCTGTCACCTGATATGGTGTTCATCTGATGCAGCCTGTCACCTGATATGGTGTTCCCCTGATGCGGCCTGTCACCTGATATGGTGATCGCCTGATGCGACCTGTCACCTGATGCGGCCTGTCACCTGATATGGTGTTCACCTGATGCGGCCTGTCACCTGATATGGTGTTCTCCTGATGCAGCCTGTCACCTGATATGGTGTTCTCCTGATGCGGCCTGTCACCTGATATGGTGTTCCCCTGATGCGACCTGTCACCTGATATGGTGTTCCCCTGATGCGACCTGTCACCTGATATGGTGTTCCCCTGATGCGACCTGTCACCTGATATGGTGTTCACCTGATGCGACCTGTCACCTGATATGGTGTTCACCTGATGCAGGCTGTCACCTGATATGGTGTTCGCTGATGTGGCCTGTAACCTGATATGGTGTTCGCCTGATGCAGCCTGTCACCTGATATGGTGTTCACCTGATGCGACCTGTCACCTGATATGGTGTTCACCTGATGCAGGCTGTCACCTGATATGGTGTTCGCTGATGCGGCCTGTAACCTGATATGGTGTTCACCTGATGCGGCCTGTCACCTGATATGGTGTTCACCTGATGCGGCCTGTCACCTGATATGGTGTTCTCCTAATGCAGCCTGTCACCGGATATGGTGTTCTCCTGATGCAGCCTGTCACCTGATATGGTGTTCGCCTGATGCGACCTGTCACTTGATATGGTGTTCGCCTGATGCGACCTGTCACCTGATATGGTGTTCGCCTGATGCAACCTGTCACCTGATATGGTGTTCACCTGATGCAGGCTGTCACCTGATATGGTGTTCCCCTGATGCGGCCTGTCACCTGATATGGTGTTCACTGATGCGGCCTATAACCTGATATGGAGTTCTCCTGATGCAGGCTGTCACCTGATATGGTGTTCGCCAGATGCGGCCTGTCACCTGATATGGTGTTCGCCTGATGCAGCCTGTCACCTGATATGGTGTAAGCCTTATGCAGCCTGTCACCTGATATGGTGTTCACCTGATGCGGCCTGTCACCTGATATGGTGTTCACCTGATGCGGCCTGTCTGTGAATGGTCCAGCACTGCTCTTTTCTATAGAAGCCCCACCCACATAATTGACGCAGGCAGATATTATGTTGATGCCCAGGAACAACCTTTGCATGCATTGGATGGTATACAGAACATGGACTTCAAAAGCAGTTTTGGATCATGAGACCGGCACGAGGATACAGAATAGTGTGGTAAAATTGGTGATTTTACCTGAGAATCAGGCAAAATAAAACACTGAATTCAAGTTTAGCATAGTGCACTTCATCTAATACTAGATTTTAGATGCAATAGCAACACATCCTGCTTATGGTTAGGTACAGGCAATGCATTTCCCTGCTCTAATGTCCTGGATATGCTTATTAGGTCAATACAGCAGTGTGCATTGACCTAATAGAACTGAATAACATGTTATAAAGTGTCAGCAGCTTGTGTATTCTAAAATCATTTGATAAATCTGAGCCAATGTCTGCAGGGGATTCCCTGCCTCATATATTGTAGATTAACAGTGTCCCCACTGCTTAAACTCTTAAAAACCGGAAGCACACTGCCACTTTGTGTTCCAAGCTCTCCCATTTACTGATGCCTATGTTAGTATCATTGTGACAAGTGTGTAGGAGTACAACATTGTAATAGAGCAAGAATATTAAAGTGTGACTCATGCACGACAGTAGTGGGCTAACTACAGCAAGGATGCCAAGGATATAATTCAAATAACAAATGTCACAAAAGGCTATATAAATTAGGGATGAGCGCGCTCGGATTTCTGAAATCCGAGCCCACCCGAACGTTGCGGATCCGAGTCGGATCCGAGACAGATCCGGGTATTGGCGCCAAATTCAAAAGTGAAACTGAGGCTCTGACTCATAATCCCGTTGTCGGATCTCGCGATACTCGGATCCTATAAATTACCCGCTAGTCGCCGCCATCTTCACTCGGGCATTGATCAGGGTAGAGGGAGGGTGTGTTAGGTGGTCCTCTGTGCTGTTTAGTGCTGTGCTGTTTAGTGCTGTGCTGTTTAGTGCTGTGCTGTGCTGTGCTGTGCTGTGCTGTGTTCTGCAGTATCAGTCCAGTGGTGCTGTGTGCTGTGCTCTGTCCTTCTGAGGTCAGTGGTGCTGCTGGGTCCTGTGCTGTGTCCTGTTCAGTCCAGTGGTGCTGTGTCCTGTGCTCTGTGCTTCTAAGGGCATAGTTATTTCCCCAATATTCCCCTGTGTTTAAAAAAATAAAAAAAAGTTTTTTTTATAAAATACCAAAAGCTACTTTAATATTTTTTAATTACCACAAAATTTTCACAACCAATCCTGCAGTATAAGCCCATTGGTACTGCAATATTACCAAGTTCACACATTCAGCAGTAAAAGTCCAGTGGTACTGCAATATTACAAAGTTTACACATTCTGCAGTATCAGTCCAGTGGTGCTGTGTCCTGTGCTCTGTCCTGCTGAGTTCCGTAGTGCTGCTGGGTCCTGTGCCGTGTCCTGTTCAGTCCAGTGGTGCTGTGTCCTGTGCTCTGTGCTTCTAAGGGCATAGTTATTTCCCCATTATTCCCAAGTTTGTAAAAAATAAAAAAAAAGTAAAAAAAAATAAAAAATTTAAAAAAAAAAAAAATATATAATAATTATAACCAAATTTGCAAAACCAATCCAGCATTATAAGTCCATTGGTACTGCAATATTACCAAGTTCACACATTCAGCAGTAAAAGTCCAGTGGTACTGCAATATTACAAAGTTTACACATTCTGCAGTATCAGTCCAGTGGTGCTGTGTCCTGTGCTCTGTCCTGCTGAGTTCCGTAGTGCTGCTGGGTCCTGTGCCGTGTCCTGTTCAGTCCAGTGGTGCTGTGTCCTGTGCTCTGTGCTTCTAAGGGCATAGTTATTTCCCCATTATTCCCAAGTTTTTAAAAAATAAAAAAAAAGTAAAAAAAAAAAAAAAATTAAAAAAAAAAAAAAATATATAATAATTATAACCAAATTTGCAAAACCAATCCAGCATTATAAGTCCATTGGTACTGCAATATTACCAAGTTCACACATTCTGCAGTATCTTGTGCTACATATAATGGAGAGCAAAAATTTGGAGGATAAAGTAGGGAAAGATCAAGACCCACTTCCTCCTAATGCTGAAGCTGCTGCCACTAGTCATGACATAGACGATGAAATGCCATCAACGTCGTCTGGCAAGCACGATGCCCAATCTCCTAGTACAGGGCATGTAAAATCCAAAAAGCCCAAGTTCTCAAAAAACAGCAAAAAAAGAAACTTAAAATCATCTGAGGAGAAACGTAAAGTTGGCAATATGCCAATTACGACAAGTAGTGGCAAGGAACGGCTTAGGCCCTGTCCCGTGTTCATGACTAGTGGTCCAACTTCACCCAAGGATCAAAGCCCTCCTCCCCCCCCCCCCTACAAAAAATTTAAGAGAGTTATGCTGTCAGCAACAACAACAAAACAGCAAAGAACTCTGCCTTCTAAACAGATGACATCACAAATCCCCAAGGCGAGTCCAAGGGTGTTGTTGGTTGTGAACCCTGACCTTCCCATCACTGTACGGGAAGAGGTGACTCCATCCAGCATTTGCAGCACGCCCTCTGCATATGCTGGAAGGATCACCCACAGTCCAGTTACAGATTTGGCTAATGAAGGTGTGAATGTTGTGCACTGGGAGGAGGATATTGATGTAGCTGGCGCTGAGGAGGATGTTGATGATTATGATGCAGACAGATACCAAATTGCATTTCTCAATTTCTATTTATATTCTAGATTATATAACGGCTGAAAAGTTTTCTGTTTTACTCCTAGTGGAGAGGGGATCTGATGCAGACAGATACCAAACTGCCTTTGTCCATTTCTTTGTATATTTGAATTGCTAGTTCTACAGTCTATGCAGGCTGCTTTATTTATATTCAACTACAAGTGTAGGGCGGGGGGGGGGGCATAGATAGCCACCAAAGTAACGTGGTCCTTTTAATTTCACTTTCTAGCTCCACAGTCTGTGCAGCCTGCTTTTTTTTATCTTCAAAGTATTTATATTTACAAGCCTTGCAATCTAAATTAACTAGAGGTAGTGACGTGGTAGAACTCCAAAAGGCAGTTTGGAAGCCCCTGTACAAACTGGCTCTATTTTTTAACTGAGTTGTCCCCCCTCCAGTGTGTACTCGGAAAGAGTTTTTAGTGCAGCGGGGAACCTGGTCAGTGAGCGGCGAAGGAGGTTGCTTCCTCACAACGTTGAAAAAATGATGTTTATAAAAATGAATAATCAATTCCTCAATGAAGTACAGCACTGCCCTCCAGATACTACAGAGGGACCTGTGGTTGTGGAGTCCAGCGGGGACGAATTGATAATGTGTGATGAGGAGGAAGTACACACTGTAGGGGGAGAGGAATCAGAGGTTGAGGATGAGGACGACATCTTGCCTCAGTAGAGCCTGTTTAGTCTGTACAGGGAGAGATGAATAGCTTTTTTGGTGTGGGGGCCCAAACAAACCAATCATTTCAGCCAAAGTTGTTTGGTAGGCCCTGTCGCTGAAATGATTGGTTTGTTAAAGTGTGCATGTCCTATTTCAACAGCAGACCTCTCAACTGCAGCTCATCCCTCCTCTGCGGGGATAATGTCTCCTGTGCTCTGACACGTCACTCTGTGTACTCTCAGCCTCAGGATCTGACACTACAGCTACCATGCCTCTTGTAGCAGCCCTCACTCCAGGGCCTCTTCCATGTGCAGTGTCCCCCTCTCTCTTGGGTTCACTATAGTGGCATGGAGTTCTCCCCCTCATCCAGGGCACACATTCCTTGCCCTGGCTCAGTCACCACGCTCAGACTTCCAGGCAATGCTGGGGGAGCCTGGGAGCTTCCACCCCAGTTCCCCAGCTACAACTCTCCTCTCCTGTGTCTTCTCTCTCTTTCTGACACTTTAAAGATCGTGCCTTTAAATGAAAAAGTCAGTCTTGATTGCACGACTATGTGCAAGTGCAACAGGGACATTTTTTTGGGTTTACAAAGTCAAACAGTAACACTACGACCCTGTCTGTCTGGGGTCTGTCAATGACGAATTGTCTGGAGCATGTTTTGAGGAGGTATTGTGGCCCCGGTATCAAATTGGGTACCGGGGCCACCCCACTATGCAGTCCAGATACTTGTTTGGTGGAATTCCGACACGTGGAGGGGTTTTTAATTATATTGTGGCCTCGGTACCAAATTGTGTACCGGGGCCACCACACTACGCAGTCAAGATACTTGTTTGGTGGAATTCAGACCAGTTGAGGGTTTTATTATTATATTGTGTGGACCACTCTATCTATACCACACTACAACTCTATACCACTCTATTTCCTACTTTAATTCTATTTAATTCTATTTCCTACTTTAATTCTATTACTAATTAATTAACATAAAGAGGAACAAAAAAAACCAATTTTACCAAAAGTATAATATGACTTAGACTTACAAACACTACACTTGAAAGATCGTGCCTTTAAATGAAAAAGTAAGTCTTCATTGCACGACTATGTGCAACAGGGACAGTTTTTTTCTTTACAAAGTCAACTAATAACACTTGGACCCTGTCTGTCTTTAACATACTTAATGGGATCTCAATGACGAATTGTCTGTAGCATGTTTGGAGGAGGTATTGTGGCCCCGGTATCAAGTTGGGTACCGGGGCCACCCCACTACGCAGTCCAGATACTTGTTTGGTGGAATTCTGACACGTGGAGGGTGTATTTATTTTATTGTGGCCCCGGTATCAAGTTGGGTACCGGGGCCACCCCACTACGCAGTCCAGATACTTGTTTGGTGGAATTCTGACACGTGGAGGGTGTATTTATTTTATTGTGGCCCCGGTATCAAGTTGGGTACCGGGGCCACCCCACTACGCAGTCCAGATACTTGTTTGGTGGAATTCTGACACGTGGAGGGTGTATTTATTTTATTGTGGCCCCGGTATCAAGTTGGGTACCGGGGCCACCCCACTACGCAGTCCAGATACTTGTTTGGTGGAATTCTGACACGTGGAGGGTGTATTTATTTTATTGTGGCCCCGGTATCAAGTTGGGTACCGGGGCCACCCCACTACGCAGTCCAGATACTTGTTTGGTGGAATTCTGACACGTGGAGGGTGTATTTATTTTATTGTGGCCCCGGTACCAAATTGTGTACCGGGGCCACCACACTACGCAGTCAAGATAGATAGATGCGTATCATAGATAAAGTACATTCAGTGGTGTGGGGCAAATTGAAAAATATTCAAAATGCACTGACATTATCAAAAACAAGAGGTTGTCACACGCTAAAACTCCAACATGTATATGATGGAGAGGATGGAGGAGCAGCCGTATGTGTAGTGTAATGCAGACCTGTTGAAGGTTTTTTATATATTTTATTGTGGTGCCCAGTGCCCACTCCTCTACGCAGTCCAGGTACATTTATTGGTGCGAATCAAACAAGTTGATGGTTTTCTTATTATATATATTGTGGTGACCCACTCCTCTACGCAGTCCAGGTACATTTATTGGTGCGATTCATAAAAGTTCAGGGTTTTTAATATATTGTGGTGACCCACTCCTCTACGCAGTCCAGGTACATTTATTGGTGCGATTCATAAAAGTTCAGGGTTTTTAATATATTGTGGTGACCCACTCCTCTACGCAGTCCAGGTACATTTATTGGTGCGATTCATAAAAGTTCAGGGTTTTTAATATATTGTGGTGACCCACTCCTCTACGCAGTCCAGGTACATTTATTGGTGCGAATCAAACAAGTTGATGGTTTTCTTATTATATATATTGTGGTGACCCACTCCTCTACGCAGTCCAGGTACATTTATTGGTGCGATTCATAAAAGTTCAGGGTTTTTAATATATTGTGGTGACCCACTCCTCTACGCAGTCCAGGTACATTTATTGGTGCGATTCATAAAAGTTCAGGGTTTTTAATATATTGTGGTGACCCACTCCTCTACGCAGTCCAGGTACATTTATTGGTGCGAATCAAACCAGTTGATGGTTTTCTTATTATATATATTGTGGTGACCCACTCCTCTACGCAGTCCAGGTACATTTATTGGTGCGATTCATAAAAGTTCAGGGTTTTTAATATATTGTGGTGACCCACTCCTCTACGCAGTCCAGGTACAATTATTGGTGCGAATCATAAAAGTTCAGGGTTTTTAATATATATTGTGGTGACCCACTCCTCTACGCAGTCCAGAAAGATACCTTGTTGCAACGTTTTGGACTAATAACTATATTGTGAGGTGTTCAGATTCAGAATACACTGTAAATTAGTGGAAATGCTTGTTATTGAATGTTATTGAGGTTAATAATAGCCTAGGAGTGAAAATAAGCCCAAAAACTTGATTTTTAAACTTTTTATGTTTTTTTCAAAAAAAATCCGAATCCAATACCTTAAATCCGAACCGAGACCTTTCGTCAAGTGTTTTGCGAGACAAATCCGAACCTCAAAAATAACGAAAATCCGGATCCAAAACACAAAACACGAGACCTCAAAAGTCGCCGGTGCACATCCCTAATATAAATGTCCTGTCATGATATCAATAAATCAAGATTTCCCAATATACTTGTTCAAGCAGTAAATGTTCATATTTAGGGCACAGAAATTGATGGTAAAGACAATTCCTGTTTATTATAAAGAGCCGAATGTATAGTATGAGTAACACACTTTTACTAGGTATTATTGAGCGGTTAGTGCCTCCATCTGAATCTATACTACACTTAAGATAAATATTCGAGATATAAGTACCAAGGATGATTCAGGAAATCTCTCCCTATAGTTCCCTGGTAATATTTAATCTGATTCACGCAGACAACCAAAAATATGTTTTATATTATATGTTTGATTATAGCAATGAAAAGTATTGATGACACTATAATAACAGTGGTGAATATCATGCAATAAATCCCAGAAATTGATACATTCAATGTATACTGAAATCAATATGAAATCTATATAATTGAACTAATTTTCTAAATCATATCCTATTACTCCCTAATTCGCTCATTTATAACTAGTGAACCCTAAACTTACACATGACAAATTTGATTGTTACACTACTAATAAATGTTCTTTATAAGCAATTGCTTTAATACTTTTACATGTATGAAATCACTGGTCCTATACTATAAAATATATATTCTTACAATATATTTACACACACACACACACACACACACACACACACACACACACACACACACACACACACACATATATACACAGTACTGCAAAAGTTTTAGACAGGTGTGGAAAAAATGCTGTATTGATGCTGTTTTGAAGGCAAAGGGTGGTCACACCAAATATTGATTTGATTTCGATTTCTCTTATGTTCATTCACTTTGCATTTTGTTAATTGATAAAAATAAACTATTAACACTTCTATTTTTGAAAGCATTCTTACTTTGCAGCATTTTTTACACACCTTCCACATTGATCCCCTAAGGAAGTCGGCAATACCGACGAAGAAATGCATAGGGTTTATACTTATCTCATTTATAGAACTGACCCTTACAAGCTGCCATAGGATCACTGCCGATAAATTGGAATTCTGGGATCTGTGAACACCACAGACACCGGCAACGGTCGTCGGCGCCCGGGACAGAGAACATCAGTGTATGATTTTAATTTCCGTTTGGATTACCTAAGAGATAAAGTGAACATACAGGACATCTGGACAGAAGGAATACAAGGACACAGTCACCACTACACAACTGTAAGAACTTAAATTTATTGACAGTGTTGTGTAATCATCCGTGGGACAAATTTCTGCCTACACCAAAGTGGAAGGAAAATTAGCATATTTTTAAAGGACGCTATCCAGCAACACATTTGTTGTCATATATATATATATATATATATATATATATATATATATATATATATATATATATATAGAACATTAGGAGGCACTGTGCCAACAACTTTTTTTTGAGCATTTTTTCCACACCTGCTTTTCCACACAGCTTTTGCACAGTATTGTATATATTACCCTTGAACGGCTGTTTGTGTACACATTGACAGTGGAGGTATTTAACTTTTGCAGCACTGTGGTGTCTACAGTCATGGCCAAAAGTTTTGAGAATGACACAAGTATTAGTTTTCAAAGTTTGAAACCTTTTTTGTCAGATGTTGCTATGGTATACTGAAGTAAAATTATAAGCATTTAATAAGTGTCAAAGGCTTTTATTGACAATTACATTAAGTGTATACAAAGAGTCAATATTTGCAGTGTTGACCCTTCTTTTTGAAGACCTTTGAAATTCACCCTGTTATGCTGTCAATCAGCTTCTGGGCCACAAACTGACTGATGGCCGCCCATTCTTACCTAATCAATGCTTGGAGTTTGTCAGAATTTGTGGGTTTTTATTTGTTCACCCGCCTCTTGAGGATTGACCACAAGTTCTAAATGGGATTAAGGTCTGAGCAGTTTCCTGGCCATGGACCCAAAATTTCGATGTTTTGGTCCCTGAGCCACTTAGTTATCACTTTTGCCTTATGGCAAGGTGCTCCATCATGCTGGAAAAGGCATTGTTCATCACCAAAACTGTTCGTGGATGGTTTGGAGAAGTTGCTCTTGGAGGATGTTTTGGTACCATTCTTTATTCATGGCTGTGTTCTTAGGCAAAATTTTGAGTGAGCCCACTCCCTTGACTGAGAAGCAACCCCACACATGAATGGTCTGAGGATGCTTTACTGTTGGCAGGGCACAGGACTGATTGTAGCGCTCACCTTTCCTTCTCCGGGCAAGCGTTTTTCCAGATGCCCCAAACAATCTGAAAGGGGATTCATCAGAGAAAATTACTTTACCACAGTCCTCAGCAGTCCAGTCCATGTACCTTTTGCAGAAAATCAGTCTGTCCCTGATGTTTTTCCTGTAGAGAAGTGGCTTCTTTGCTGGCCTTCTTGACGCCAGGACATCCTCCAAAATTTCTTCACCTCACTGTGCATGCAGATGCACACACTCCTGCCTGCTGCTATTTCTGAGCTAGCTCTGTACTGGTAGTGCCCTGATCCCGCAGCTGAATCAACTTTAGGAGATGGTCCTGGCGTTTACTGGACGTTCTTGGGCACCCTGAAGCTTTCTTCACAACTATTTAACATCTCTCCTTGAAGTTCTTGATGATCCAATAAATGGTTGATTTAGGTGCAATCTTACTAGCAGCAATATGGTTGCATGTGAAGCCTTTTTTGTGCAAAGCAATGATGACTGCACGTGTTTCCTTGCAGGCAGCCATGGTTAACAGAAGAACTATGATTTCAAGCACCACCCTCTTTTAAAGCTTCCAGTCTGTGATTCTAACTTAGTCAGCATGACCAAGTGATCTCTAGCCTTGTCCTCATAAACAGTCTCACCTGTGTTAACGAGAGAATCACTGACCTGATGTCACCTGACCTTTTGTGTCAGGGCTGAAATGCAGTGGAAATGTTGTTTTTGGGATAAAGTTCATTGTCATGGCAAAGCAGTACTTTGATAAATATGTCTTGAATTAATGGAAAGACTATGGTAAATGAAAAGTGTTTCCACTTTCATTATTGTTGCCATATTAGATAGCCTTTTGTTGAATCCATCGCCAAAGAAATGATAAACCCTAAACCTTATAATTTAAACCTGACTTTCTGTCTTTAAAATTGCAAGATGTTGTTGTGGAATCATAACATTTAACATTTCATAAATGATTGATGACACAAAAGTCAGTGGAAAAATGTACATTCTCCGGACACTATGCACCTGATTCATTAGCAATTGGATGTGCCGTTTTTTGCGGATCTTACGAGAATCTTCTCTGCGCATGACCAGAAAAGGGAGATAAGAAGGAAAATCCGTTGTGTATGCTAAGAATTTCTTAAGATAAAAATCCTTCTTAAGTACACTTAAGAAGATTTTCAACAGTTAAAAAAAAAGGGATAGGAATGGGAGGGGAATGGGCGGAGATCCGTACGGGGCTAAGAAGAATAGGCGCTATCTATACTGAGTTAAGAAGAGTAGGTGTTACCTCCGTATCCATCAGATAGTTGAGAAGAAATGCTGTGAGTTTTATCTTAACTTCTTGCTTAAACGTAAGGAAGCTCAGGGTCATGTTTAAATCCAAAGCAGCTAGAGCAGTCACGCTGAATAACAACACTAAACTGTTCAAATAGCTTTGTTCTTTTAAAATACTCACAATTAAACATGCACAACATACATCTTAATGCACTTCACATAAAAAAAAAATGTTTTTGATAAAAAAATATTATATTTATATTAAACATTGTGTACTTTATTTTAAAAGCAACCTTTTTTAATTTCAAACACAATTGTAATAAATTACAATGTAAAGTAACAGTTACTTGCTGATATTTGTCAAAACGGCTAACAATACGCTGGTAATAATATGAAAGCATAACAGCTTAACTTGTTCGCATAAATTGTGTGAACTTAAACCGAGCGTACTCTTACACAAGGGACACATAGGAAATACACACAAACATGGGGAGGATATATAAACTCCAGAGAGATAAGTGCATTGGTGAGGATTCAAACTGAGGTTTCCACTGTTTAAAGGTGGATAGTGGATTGTCTAACCACTAAGCCAACATGCAGGTGAAGGAAATAGACTAGAAGGAAGAGGTGAGTAGTAACAGGGCCATCTTAACAACATTACGGGCCCCCGGGCAAAGCAGTGCATCGGGGGCCCTATATATAATATATATATATATATATATATATATATATATATATATATATATATATTATATATAAATAATATATAGGGGCCTCGATGCACTGCTTTTTTTTTTAAATGTACTCGCTCAGTGACCCTTGAAGTTTTTCTTTTGCAGGATTTTTTTTTTGCAGGATTATTTATTCTTATTAAGAGACTTGCCTATGGGGCCCCCTTGCCCGTGGGGCCCCTGGGCACCTGCCCATCGTGCCCAATGAAAAAGATGGCCCTGAGTAGTAAGTTCCAAACCATCAACTTTTCATAACAAGCTTTTCTTCTTTGTAATTTTTTATTAATGTCAATAATTATATTTTGAAATATTATAGCCCTAAATCCTTGGTACATGCACAGTTTAAATAGTTGGATATTGAGAATCATTCATGTATAATATAATAATAATAATAATAATAATAATAATAATAATAATAATAATAGGAGTTTAAATTGATTGTAATTTTTTTTTTTTTTTGGGCAAATAGGTTTTTTTAGCTTTTGCTTGTGGATATTTCCTATACGTCTTTGGAATCAACTTATTCTGAACAGCTGCTTTTCTGTGTTGTAGCTGCCTACAATTTTCAACATGCAATTTAGCCATATTCCACAAAAGGGGTCAGGAATTGAACTCATGAACCCACTGATGAAAAGTGGATTGTCTAACCAACATGCAAGTTGAAACAATATGGGCATGAAATAGACTAGAAGGAAAAGCTGAGCATCCACGTCTCTCATAACAAACTGTTTTACTTTAATCATTTAAATTAATGTAACAGTCAATCAATTAAGTTATTATTATCAATTCTACAATGAAATATTAGTTGCCTAAATCCTTGATACATGCACAGTTTAAATAATTGGATATGGAAATTCACAACACAACACATGCATTACTGGCAACATGAAGGTTTAAGGATAAACAATAAAGAATTACACGCACACATTCTCTTGTTCGCCAACACGAAGAATGTGTCATCTGTAAGTTTGAATTGAAAATAACTGTGGATGCGGATGTAACGGCTAATAATTTGCAATCATAAATATGCACAACACTAGCCATAGTAAGCTCCAAACCATATACAAGCATACTCTTCTCTAAGTGACACATTGGAGTGAATCCGCAGTAACATGGTGATATGCAAAGTCCACGCAGATACAGGTATGATTCTACATTTAAACTCATGACTTTACTGGTGCCAGCTCATTAGGCTAACCAGTAAGGCATACTTCAGATTGAACCAAACATCCAACACAACACAGAACCTAGTGGCATCCTAAAGTGTTAATGACCATAATTAAATGAACAATTGCACACACCTTCTTAAGCTACAGACTACAGAATTTTCCACCAACTTTTTATGCCGATCGATTCTACATCCAATCGATGGTCCGATCGCTCGGTCCATGGACTGCATACACACTAGCCTTGTTTTAAACGGTAAAGGGAAGAGCAGCCGTCCTGTTAGCGACTTTTTACAGCCATGTTGTTGTGAAGAATGATTTTAATTTCGTACACACTGAAGCAACATTTGCGGGGCATGTAACGATATGCCAAAGACATTAGCATAAACGGGCAGAGTTTTCACTATAGTTAACACCCAAAACCTCATAAAAATAGAAGGCTACACTGTCTCTTCATTCATTCCTATTTTTTCAACTACAATGGATACAGTAGAAGAAGTAAAAGCAACGGCACTTTTCCTGCTTGCTGTGGCAAGAAGACTGCACGTACGGAACCAAAGAGAAATAAGGAGAAAGAATAGATCTTGTTGGAGCAAAGATTGATTCAAGAGGAGAGACACATTCTCTTATATGCCCCTGTTACAGATGATACGGGACAACAACCCAGATGACTTTAAGAATTTCCTTCGTATTAATGATGATGTTACTTTTCAGGGACTGCTTTAACTAGTAACCCCTCTCATCCAGAGGGAGAACACCCATTTAAGGAGATCCATACCGCCAGAGCAAAGACTGGTGGCAAAGCTAAGTTTTGGCAACAGGGAGGACACTGACAGATCTGAAATACAGCACAACTATTTTGCCTCAAGCTCTTGGTATGATAATACCTGACACCTGTGATGCGATCATCGAAGTTCTCTGTGATCAGTATATGAAGGTTGGTAAAAAAGCAATAGTATTCATTATAAAAAAAAAATAGAGGTTTATTATTATACATAAAATTTTAAAAATGCATTTAACTTGTAAAGTGCAATGCAATAATTATTTGTACCAGACCAACAGTTTATAATTGTTGGTAGTGCAAAATTTCACTTGTGTCCATTTCAGATGTGTCCCCAGCGTAATGTGGCTTCCTTCCTGATGCTATTGGTGTGGATGTCAAACACGGTTGCGACATTATGCTTTGTCCGCCCATGGTAGCATGCTAGACTGTGCTGTGTGAAATGTGTATGATTGTTTGTGTCTGCGGTTAGATGGGGAAATAACTGTGTCCGGCCACAAATCTTCAGCGTTAACCCTACACATGCGGTCACACAGCAGCCGCCCAATTTCATCTTGTATGCGCTTGCTACTACTTCTCATTTTGCTAGCTACTGTTGCTTCCAGGAAATCAAATGTGTCCTGTTCCTTTCTTTTTGTTATCAAAGTGTTAGCGCAATCAAGCATCTTATCTGTTAGTGCATCACTTTCTTGTATTTCCCTTATTCTACGTCTCTTTCGCTTCTGAATGTTTTTTGCTAGTGTATCAGCTTGGGTCACGTCCTGGCTATCAGCAGTAAGCTGGCTTTCACGTGCAGTGCTATTACTTGTTGTAGCTTCCTGGCCTGCAGCATCCAGCAAGAGGCCATCAGACGGGAGTGCAGGCTGAAAAAGAGCAAAATAGAAATAATGAGGGTATGCAATTGCATGCATGTTCAAATGTAACCTATTTACACGTCTTTATGTTTCACTTTCCATCGACAGAGGACTTTGAGAGGCTTTGTAATTTTCCAAATTGCGGTGGTGCCATTGACGACAAACATGTCAGAATAATGCCACCATCAAACAGTGGATCTTTTTACTTTAATTATAAAGGATTTTTTTATCATTATTTTAATGCCCATAGCAGATGCGAACTATGAATTCTTGTTTTTAGACATTGGAAAAAATGTAAGAGTCTCAGATGGAGGTGCATTGAAGCGTACTACCTTCCATAACAAACTAGAAAACAATGCCCGTAACATTCCATCTCGGAGTAGCACAAAATATGGACTAACCTTTGTGTTTGTGGCAGATGACGCCTTTGCATTGCACAATAATTTATTAAAACCGTACCCACAAAGAAATCTGAGCATTGAAAGGCATATATTTAATTACAGAATGTCACGCGCTCTGCGTGTAGTGGAAAATGCCTTTGGGATTCTAACTAACAGGTTCCGAGTTTTTCATTCTGCCATAAACCTGCGTTTGGACAAATTTGACAAAGTAGTGGTGGCCTGTTGTGTTCTGCATAACTTTCTATGGCGTAAAAGCAACAGTGGACGCATCACTCAGGCCTATGTGGACACTTATGCCGAGGATACGGAGGTAGTGGGCTTGACACCATTAGAGTGTGGACACTCTAGAAATAGTAGTACATTGGCTAAATTAAATCGGGAGGCGTACCTTACGTATTTCAATGGGAATGGTGTCCTGCCATGGCAGAATGATTGCTTATGACAAGTGTTTATGTACATGTTATGTATTTTCATTGTTTTGTTGATTCTTTTAAAATGAATAAACCTGTTACATGACAACATCATAATGTACTGTACTTACTGTGCCACTTGCAGGTATAACACATGCTTGCTCTACCTCTGTGGAGGAACTACTGTCTGTGGGCATGCTGCTAGTTTACATACGTGGTGTTTCTTGGTCCCTCACAGAGTGTAATAAATCAAAGAACCATAGCTTTGGCATATACACGTTTTCAGCTGCAGCTCCTGATGTTTTGGCGGCATCAATTTTTTATTTAATTTTTTTTATACACAGTCCTAAGGTTCTGGATCTTGCTTTTTGCCCACAGTTGCTCCAGGGTGATGTGGCAGACATGCTTTTACCAGCTCTTGCGTCGCCACGTTACGCATCATTCTGTTTGAATAATCTTTGGATTTGGCTTTCCACAAACAAGGGTGAGCCCTGTATGTCTCAATAAAATTGTTCATTAGGTCAGCATTTCTTTCGTAAGCCATTGTGTTCTGTTTGACTACAATAAAAATAAACATATTTTACATCTGTGGTGTACAATAAAGCAATGCAAGTACACATGTATGCACTTATCAGAAAGAACTTACCATATATGTGAACCAATGTACAGTTAAAAACAATTATAAAATCCCATTGTATGCAATGGTCCTGGGTCCATGGGTTAATGTTATAGCAAAAAATCTCCATACAGGTTATTATACATGAATAGGCATCACCCACAATGCTCCATTCTCTGCGGGCATCATCGCTGAGTGGTCCACAGCAGAAACGAACGGCCATGTCTGAATGTATAAAATGACAGAGGAACCTGTCTGGCACCGAGGAACGAGAGAAAATGGCGGGTGAGGAAAAGGGGTCAGTGGGGGTTGCAGCTATGGAGAAGGAGACCCAGTCAGAGATGGTGCCGGAAGGGTCAAAAAATGTTCAAAAAGTTAAGGTGGGGGTGGAGATGTTCAAGAAGACAAGGAAATAAAATTTACTGCAGTTAAAAAAGCAAAGTCAATGAGCCCAAGAGAGGTGGATATGATGGTAAAAAAACAGTACGACTATGACCGTCAAAAGCAAAAGTACAGAAAAGTTAATAATAGAAAGGAAGTGATAATGCAACTACTGCAATTACTGAAGGAAAAACTTGGAAAGAAAATAAATAAATTCCAAGTCCAGAATCGGTGGTCGGACCTTAATAATAAAGTGGAAAGGAGACTGGAGCGAATTCGTAGAAACATTAAAAAAGTGAGTAGCACATGTAGTGTCCCTGTTTGAAGAACTTTATGTATTTCATTCTAGTTTCACATGAAGCAATGCAAATGCCTGATTTGTATCATAGATATTTTTTTGTCAGAACGAAGAATTAACGGTGAGAAGGCCTGTTTAGATACCACTGATACCACTAATGTAACACCTGTTATCAAACAAGAAAAAATTGAAAAAGAAAAAGATATGAAATAAGTTAGACACAAAGGTATTTCAGTGAACATGTATAGGCAACTAAATGCTTTGGGCACATACCTGTAACGTTATAATAACCACAATGGCGCCTGTTTTCCAGAATACATGGAGGTTGAGCCCGCTATTATTGCGGGAAACATTTTTTATTTCCTTGTTTCGTAGGTAAAGAAATCAAAGGGAATAAGCCACATCAAGAACCTATCTGGCACCGAGGAGTGTGAGAAGATGACAAGTGAGGAGAAAGTGTCAGTGGGTGTTGCGGGTGAGGAGAAGGTGTCAGTGGGGGTTGCGGGTGAGAAGGTGTCAGTGGGGGTTGCGGGTGAGGAGAAGGTGTCAGTGGGGATTGGAACTATGGAGATGGAGACAGAGTCAGAGATGGTGCTGGAAGGACCAAATAATGTTAAAAAAGTTAAGGTGGAGGATGGAGATACTCCAGAAGAGCAAAGAGCAAATCCAATGAGCTCAAGAGAGGTGGAGATGATGGTCAAAGTACTGAACCGGGATGACTACGACATTAAAAAAGGTCACTAGCACATGTAGTGTACCTGTTTGAAGGGCTTTATTTCATTCTAGTTTCACACAAAGCAATGTAAACGCCTAATTTGTAACATAGTTTTTTGGTTTGTCAGAACGAAGAATTAACGGTGAGAAGGCCTGTTTAGATACCATTAATGTAACCTGTTATCAAACAAGAAAAAATTGATGTTGAATACTAAGATATGAAAGAAGTTATACACAAAGGTATTTCAATGAACATGTATAGACAACTAAATGCTTTGGGCACATACCCATTATAATAACCAAAATGGTGCCTGTTTTCCAGAATCTATGGAGGTTAAGCCGCTATTGTTGCAATTGTGCCAGAGGGACCACAACACAAACTGATCTCGAGCAATGTGCAAGGTGAGCAAATGAGGCTATTTCTGGTGTTGGATTAAGACTTTGATTAACTTTATTGCAGATATAGAAGTTTAATGGTAAACATTTTTTATTTTCTTGTTTCCTAGATACCATCATCATATCCAATGAAAGTTCTGAGGGAGAATAAAAAGTTCTAAAGCTCCAGGATTATTTTAAAGAAACACAAGGGAATATAACCGACATCAAGAAAAAAAACCTTGAGAATACTTTTGTTGAAATGTGTATGCTGTTTGGAACTGTTCTACCACAAACCACTAGCACCTTTAAAGTGTAATACTATTTTTTTCACTTGTCATATTCTACAATAAAAATGTTTGTACTTTTTCCTGCAAAAACACTGTTGCATTAACACTGTGTGGTTTATTTTGGGTATTTTACAAATATTAGTTAATAAAGGTAAATATGACTTTATAAGTTTAATAGGTTATAAAGGTATAAGTTTACAAAGGGTAAATATGAATAGGTTCCCAATATAGATGCAAAGGGTAATAACACACGTGCTTTACACAAGTGTAATGGTCTGCAACCAGACAGGTGCAATACACATGTATACAAAACGCAAGTCACTGATGTGCGGATACCGCACCACGTGGGACTGGTACAGGCATCATAAATTTACATACACAGGCCCCCCAGGTCGAGGAAGTATCGTAGGGTTGTCGTGGATCGTTTGAAAATTTTTACACATTACACAATCGAAAGGAGATTGGAACGAAAATATTGAAAGATACAACCGACCAAATGAGGCGACAATTGTCAATTTTGGCAGACTTTCGACCATCGTGTCACTACATACACTGACCCGACTTTCGAATGAGCGGTCGTATGTCGGCTGGTTGAGCCGATTGTTGAACAAAAACCCTGTAGTGTATACCCAGCTTTAGCAACACAAAGGATCATGCTTTGGTTTATAAAAATTGAAATAAGAAAGTGTATGCTAATGCATATCAGAATAATTCACGATCAGAAATAATGTCAAACATTTTTTAATCAGTATAAAAGTAAACAACAGATTTTCGTAAACAGCATTGCATAGACCCAGCATCAGATCTCGTCATCTGATACCACAGTGTCCCATACACCTGCATATACTTGTCTCATTACAATCCACTATAAAAGACTGATTCATGCACATTTGAAGTTGGTTAGGATTCTATACTTTGTTTTTCTGGTGTGGCTTTCTATAATGGTCTTTTATTTGTATTGAGAGTTACATTTTAATTTACTCTTTTATAGACACTTTAAATTATTGTAAGACATTTTAGGTTACACAATAACAATGCATCTCTATTTTCATCTGTAATATGCATTTTAATCTTTTTTTAAAATCTTTAAATCTTTTTTTTAAATATTTTCACAGTTTACACAAGACATGATAGACCGAAAATATATATTTGGATCCAGATTATAAATGTCACTCCCCCTTCAATACCACATGCTTTGGTACATGTGAAATTGTATTTTTAAATGAAATTTAATATCCCTACTGATTGAGGGCCAAACTCCAGACCAATAAGGCATGTTTTGGGTTTTTGCTGCATATTATATTTGGGGGGTGGGGGAGGGGATGCTTGTGTATGTGTTTGGTTATACTCACCAGCAACTTGTAAATATTCATCATTTGAATGCAACTTTGGAAACACATTGCTTAGTAAACAGTAATGTTGTGGTTTGGATATTTTAGTGTTTAAAGTTAGGTTGAGCCAATGTACTAATTTTACAGTGTACTCACAATCCCCAAGATGTTACCTTTTCCTATGTCTGCATAATTTAAAAAGAAAATCAAACATGTTCCAAAAAATGTAAAATTTATTACTCATTATAAATGTTGCTAATTTGAATTTATAACGAAATCAAAGCAAAAAAATCATTTTTTTCTTTTTCGCCCTCTTTGAGGCGGAAACATGGGATTGATTCCTTGTCACCCGTGATGTTGAGGGCTCAGAGGAAGCATCAGAACTCTCTTGGTCAGCAGGGTGTGATCCATGGCGTGATGAACGGGCAGTGGCCTGGGCGGGGGTAGCCAGGGGGGTAGGCAGGGGCCTGGCCAGGGGTGTAAGCAGGGGCGTGCCGAGCGGTGTGCTGAAGGATGAGAAGGGCCAGGAAGATGAGAAGGGAAAGGAGGATGAGAAGGGGAAGGAAGCAGAAAAATAGAAACTTGGAAATTATTTGGATCAGTGAGCTGAGGGTCTGGAGTAGGTGAAGGGGTGACATTTAATGGAGGGCGATGTGAAGTTTGCATAATATGGACGATTTGGGACAAGAGGGTGCACATATTTGTGAGGGTAGAATTTAAACTGTTCATGTGTTGGTCAAAATTGTGCTCTACACAGGTGAGGGTATTGGCCATATTACGAACATTGAAGTCAAGGGACTCAGTGACAGATTCAAAGTGTTGGCTTATGTGCGAAAGTGTCTGCTGCCTCAAGAGTGCTGCAGGCTCCCTCCGAGTGCCCTCAACATCACGGGCAGCCACCTCCACTACTTCTACATTTTGAGTTTCCACTTCACTTTGTGCCTCCTGCACCCGCTCTGTTAAAAAAAATATAACCCTATTAAGTTTACATTAAAAAACAAAAACATTACATTAATGACAATAGTGATGCATTCATTAAGATGACTAAGATTTTAGGTTTAGGGTTAGCTTGCAAACAAAGATTGACACATTTGAGGCTCTGCAAAAAAAAATTACAGTCACTATGATGCAGGGGCGGATCTAAACTATTGATTTACCCGGGGCGATCTTAGGGGGGGCTATTTAGGCCCCGCCCCCTTTTTGATTTCTAAGGCTGCCAGCGGCTGCACACTATGTGCAGGTCCGCTCGGCAGTGGCAGTGTGCTGTCCCGCTGCTCTGATTGTGTTTAAAACACAATCAGAGCAGCCGGGCAGCACACTGTCACTGCCGAACGGACCTGCACATACTGTGCAGCTGCCGGCAACAAGTCACTGCTAGGGGGGGCGATTGCCCCCCTTGCCCCCCCCCTCCCCTGGATCCGCCACTGCTATGATGTGCATACTGATAGAGGTGCAATAAACAAAACACAAACCTTAAGCCAACAATAGTGAATGTACCTAGGGGAGATAATGTCCATGTTAGTGGTGGGTCGCTGCCGGTATCAATTCGGCCCACCAACAAGAGACTCCTATGATATTGCCACACTGGCTCGCTCCTCAAGGGGCGTTAGTATAAGGTGCTGTAGTGGGCCACCACCCGTTCCTTGAGCGTGCCTCCTAGCCTCTATAAGTTTTTTCTTTAAATTTTGTTTATAGTCAGCCCAGCTGTACCAAAGAGAGAAGTATGTTATTTTGACAATTTTTATACAGTAAAAACCAGGGAATATCACATTGTTCTGTTACGATTTACATTTACATGTCCAAAAACATACCCACACAGAAACGCTAAATGTGTGTCCCTTGACCTGGGTGGATAATTGACTCAAAGTAACATGTAAATTAGTACAACTGCTCTTTGACACTACAATGCACATTTCCTAGGTACAAATCTGGCATTCAAATTCAAATGACTTACACTGGTAAGATTTGTTCCAAGGTAACATTCGTGAGTCTGGAACTATGTTTAGAGTAATTTAGAAATATATATGCTTTTTGACAACCAATTCATTTTACCGTTTCCTCACTTCATTTCTTCACTTCATTGTGCGTATGCCGAAATGGAGCAATGGCGTTTACTTGTTGGATTATTTCTTCCCAACGGCGTGATTTCTCAATGGCTGACAGATGTCTTTTATGGGTGTGAAATTTCTCTATTGTCATTTCAACCAATATTTCAATTTCTTGCAATGTGAAGTTATGTTGGCGCCTGGTTCGGGGGCCATGGCCAGCATCAGACATTTTTTACTATAATTTAAAGAAAGTTGTCCAAATTAAAAACCAACTACAAATGAAATATCGTTACATTATTTACATATGTAGGAGCCTTACTCAGGCTCCTACATAGTTTGCAAGTACATGAACATTACAATATAAATGGATTTGAAATATAGACCTGTAACGTGTCCAAAAGTGGTGTTGGTTCAAAACAAAAAACATGGTAATCCCCCCTTAAATATTTAAAAACTGAAAACCTTATATATTTGCAAATGCAACATCATCAAATAATAAATGCAAAAAAATAAAGCATCAGTACAAAACTCAAAACAACAAAGTATTCAAACATTATCAATACAGGTGTATGTAATTGCAAATAATGCTAGTCACTTCTCATCCATCAGTAATGGGCCTCATCCCCTTCTGAGGACCTGAAAAATTAAAGAAAATCGGACAGATTCCATTCCTATCAATACAAAGTAGAAACAAGACCGCACTAGGTAGTCCACCAAACTTCCTATTCAGATAAATATGCCACTTCGGCTGGGATAATAATAATAACTATCCAATTCTGGGAAGGGTGCGCCGATCATTAGTATTTGAAACCCATGTAGAAAAGAAAAAGAAAAGAAATGATCCTAAGGGGCACTCAAATGGACAAAATGTGTTTTAAATTATCCTAGATACTGTTAAATACATCTTTATTAAGTAAAGTCATCATAAAATCATTCCTGATAGCGAAATAATAAAAAGTGTTTGTGAGTACCGATGAAATGCAACAATAAACTGATAAAATAGTCAATATTACTTTTCAAACCACGTCACTGCTCAAATTGTGACCTTGATACCATCAATTTGGTTATATATATATATGTCCTGGATAATCAATACTCAAATTGGAACCCTCATGCTATCATAGTATATCAGTTTTCAAATGCAATGAGTTGTTCGTTGATACATGGACTATTCCCCCTATGAGCTAGGAAAATTAATGCTATTTATTAATAGAATATAAACAGCATAAGGGACATATCATACATCTTAATGATTGATGTCATAGGCAGACCAAAATTATTATATGTGTGTTAAAGTCCTTATATGTAAAGGTGTGTTATCTAATTTATCACACCATAAATTATAACAAAATGTGGGTATTATTTATGTAAGCTAGAGGAGAGCAGACTAACCAATAATATTTCGTATGCAGCATAAAACAGTGCTGTAAGCCTCTGATTGGATATAGAAGCTTTAATAAGGGTAGTCCTCTGATCTTTCTTAGATCTTTATTATTATATTTTTTTACTTTTTTTTGATATTTTTTTATTTGTTGGTTTGTCTTGGTTCTTTATTTTTAGTTGTTACCTAATACTTTCCCCAACAAATTAGTATCCAATTAGCACAATGTGGTTTCAAAAAAATGAGGAGGATTTCACGGGAGACTACCTTACTCTCTTGGTAGGTATGGCTGTCCTAATCAAACCCCTTCAAAATCAAAGGAGTAGCAGCCTAATTGGTCCCAAATGCCTAGTGATTGATCACATAAATGTGCATGATTCCCTCATAGTGAAACCTCTTCTGCATAATTACTCATAATCCTCAATGCTAATATACACATATGGTCCGCATACGGATTCCTTATACTGCGGCAGCACTAGTCAGACCTATTGAGCCTAAAGGAAATAGCATGGTCTAATCAGAGTTGTCTATTATTACAACTACACTTGAATGAATTCCCTTTGGATAGCCTCTCCCTGATAATTTATAATAGCCATAATCCTACACCAATGGACTTTCTAACTTTAAATTGGATTCACTGATAAATGAGCATAGTGGCCAGGGGCGGATCTAGAGAATACTACTACCCGGGGCGATGTGGGGGGGGGGGGATGGGGGGGATTTAGGCCCCGCCCCCTTTTTGAGATCTGAGGCTGCCGGCGGCTGCATACTATGTGCAGGTCCGTTCAGCAGTGACAGGCAGGGACAGTGTGCTGCCCGGATGCTCTGATTGTGTTTAAAACACAATCAGAGCGGCCGGGCAGCACGCTGGCCCTGCCTGTCACTGCTGAATGGACCTGCACATAATGTGCAGCCGCCGGCAGCAAGCCCCTGCTAGGTGGGCCATCGCCCCTATCGCCCCCCCCCCCTGGATCCGCCACTGATAATGACTTGGTGGACACAGCGAGCTGTCTATTTGCACTATTGCAGCAGCGTAAATACAAGATCTAAATGACTCTAGAGAGGGCGGTATAAAGGCTACAAATGTGGTCTGAAAACTGCCTAACTGAATAAAGCTCACAGTTGAAAGAGATTATCTGAGACATGAGAAGTGAACGCGGCGTCCGCCGACGCGCGTTTCGCTAAAAGCTTTGCCTAGGCAAGCCGATGGTCAGGCTTGATTGGCTACTTAAAGGGGAGAGCCCTCCCCCTATTGTGACATTATTCTTAGCAACGTTATGGCAACAGTAAGTTGCCGTTCAGCTTCCGGATATAGTTATGGGATTAGCATAACAAAAGTAACAATCTGGGCTGGTGATCTAATAGGATTAAGTCCACACCAACAGAGGATTATACCTCACTGATACATGGGGGAATCTCAGCTCGGCTTGGAACAAAAGATCAGGGACAGATATGTCCGTGATAAGTCAAAGTATTGACACATATTTGTGGCTACAAAGAGGAGATATACAAACTGGAGATATACAAACTGCATGCCAGTAATACACTAAGTGGATCAATATGAATGTATAATGTGATGAAAGTAAAATTCACAAGTGAATACAAATATAAACAATTTTACATTTGGAATCAAGTAAAAATACATTTAATCAAAACGCTTCCAAGGTAAGCATATACATTAATAGGGAAGTGTACCACTAGCACATAATATAATTGCTAAATGTTACCCACTTGGCAATATTTCCAAAACAAATAAACTTGTGATCAAAAATTAAAATCAACTGACTGCTGAATCATGAAGTGCAACAGTCTCAAAGAAATAAGGACTTCATGGACAGAGTAAAAGTAAGTGTCATATCATAATGAAGATTTCTTGGTGTTGAACTTGAATAGTGTCTGAAGGTGAATAGTTAGTGATGAGTGAATAGAAGGGACTATGTGATCATGGTCAAAAAGATCCATATGAAAATTTTAAGGATGAATACAATAATGAATAATTGAATGTAAGACGGTCAAAAGAGGCCAATGGGGTGAATACAAGAAAAAAAGCAAACTCATAAAAAATGAACAGAAACAGTAGTGAAAAAAAATATTGCTCACCTAATCTTAAGTGAAACCTCAAACAAATATAGTAGGAGGACTCCTCCATGAAGAACAATGTGTCCATTTATCATAACCAAATATGTATATCAGTGTCATATCTACACATTATGAAGCAACCCCTGATGGGGGTACATACATAATATGTGTTTATTACAAAAAGGCTGAATAGTTATTATAATCATTCATGCCATTCGGGGCTAAACTGCCCATTAGAAAGATCTGTTTAGTTTCTCTTCGTAGCAGTTCGGTGTGTATATCTCCTCCTCTTAATCCCAAACTCACTTGCTCCATGGCCTTCAGAGCCTTAGGATCACTATGATGATATTTAAAAAAGTGTTTTGCCACTACTGTGAATTGTCTTAGATTGGACCTGTCATTTGCAGCTCTTTTAATATTCCCTATATGCTCCAAGACTCGTTTTTTAAAGGGTCTGCTGGTCATTCCCACATATTTCATATTGCATGGACATGAAAGACAGTATATGACGTTAATTGAGTTGCAGTTTAAAAACTTACAGATTTTATAGGTCCTTGCAAATTTGTCCTTATATTCCTTAACCTGAATCATGTTAGGGCACGCCCTGCATGTACCGCATCTATAATAACCATTGGGAATATTAGATAACTTTTTTACAGGAGTGAGATAACTCTGTACTAGATGGTCTCTAAGATTTCTTGATCGCCTCCATGTAATGGAGACTCTGTCTTCTAGTAATTGTTGTAGATCTTCGTCTAGTTGCAGAATGTGCCAGTGTTTCTGTAAAATCTGTGTGATGGCTCTCCATTTAGAACAGAAGGTCCCTATTAATCTTAATTTGGAGTTCTTCTGATCCACTTTTATTTTATTAATATTCGGGTGAATCAATGAATCTCTATTGAGCTTGGATACATTTTTCTCAGCTGTTTAATTAGTATGATTATCATATCCTCTTTTCCTTAGTCTACACTTTAATTCTTCCGATCTCTGTTTATAAGTTAGTTCATCTGAACAGTTCCTCTTTGTTCTTAATAATTCAGCTTTCGGAATCCCTGTGATAACTGGTGAAAAGTGAGAACTAGATGAATGTAATAGACTATTTGTGGCCGTTTTCTTCCTGTACATATCAGTGTGTAGTCTCCCATCTCCAGTTTTGAAGATAGTTAAATCCAAAAAGTTGATTGATGAATCATGTATTTCAGAGGTCAATATTAGATTAAGATCATTATCATTTAAGAGTTCAGTAAACTCCTGAAATAATCTATCATCTCCATCCCACAACAAAATCACATCATCTATGTACCTTAACCATAATAATATATGGTCAGTATATTTCTCATTCTGCGGATTAAAGACTACCTCCCTCTCCCACCAGCCTAGATATAAATTGGCGAAGGTGGGAGCACAAGCAGTCCCCATCGCAGTTTCTCTAATCTGCAAGAAGAATTTCTCCTCAAACACAAAGTAGTTCTTAGTAAGTACAAATTGAAGTAAAGTGACCAAAAAGGCAGAGAAATCCGTACTTCTTTCCATTCCTAGAAAGTACTTGACTGCGTAAAGCCCATTTTCATGCTCTATATTTGTATAGAGTGACTCAATATCATATGACGCAAGTTTGGTGGTAGAATTAACTGTAATGCTATCTAGTTTGGATAAAACATCCTTTGTGTCTTTAATATATGAGTCAAGACTCATGACATGTTTTTGTAGATGATAATCTATGAATTTACTAGCTTTTTCTGTCAGGTTCCCATTGCCAGAGACAATGGGTCTCCCTGGAGGTGATCGCTCATTCTTATGAACTTTTGGTAACAGGTATATAGTGGCAATTCTAGGGTTGGTAACTTTAAGAAATTCAAAATCAGTTTTGGAGATTACATTAGTCTGGAAAGCTAGATCAATAATATTGTTGTAACAGGCCAAAAAATTAGCTGTCGGATTGAATATGATCCTTTTATAACAATCTCTGTCATCCAATTGACGATAGATCTCCTTTAAATATTGTTGTTTGGGCCATATTACCACATTTCCCCCTTTATCTGAGGGCTTGATCAAAATATCTTCCCATTCGGCAATCTCTCTTAATGCTGATATTTCTTCTTGGTTAAGATTGCCCGAACGTGATTTATACTGCTTGTTTCTCACAAAAGCTCATCTAAATCCTTGGAAACTAAATCCCTATAGATCTTGAGCTGGGGGCAAATTGACATATCTGAAAAAAAGGTGGACTTAGATTTTAATTTTGGTGTTTCATCCGCCTCAGAGAGAACTGGAACATTTACATCTTCAGAATTACATTGATATAATTCTTCAAGTATTTCTAAGGCTTGTAGATCTTCGTCCGTATTCAAATGGACAGAGTCTCTACTCGGGGTACCATCATCCTGTTGAACAGGTGTAGGTCCCTCTCTCTGTTTCGTCCGGAATTTTTTTTTTAATAACAATTTCCTAGAAAATAAAGCCAGATCCTTCTCCCATTCGAATCTATCAATATGCTGAGTGGGAGAAAAAGAGAGGCCTTTGCTAAGGAGAGTAATTTGAGTGGAAATGAGGGTTCTTTCTGAAAGATTGATAACCCTTAAAGAGTCTTCTAGAATCTGGTCCGCCTGTAATTCCTCCTCATGGAGAATTGACTCCCCTGTTCTTCCATCTCCTTCCTTTTTCTGTCTCTTAGACTTCTTCCCCCCCCCCCCCCTGCGAATCTTGTGGGATTTTCTTGACCACCTCTGTCCCTGTTTCTGATACCTGATCCTAAAAAATCCCTTGGATGTGTTGGTTCACTCGGATTATTGGAATTATAATGATCCGAAGCCTCATTTTCAGAGGAATCTAGATCAGATGTGCGATATGTGGGTAACTTCTTATTGGGTTTTCTGGTATACCATCTGAAAACCTTGTCCTGTAAGTAATCCTCTTTGTCACGAGCAAATTTGGTTCGTTTTTTATCCACTATAGTTTTTTCAAACTGATCCAGATCGCTCTTGAGTTTTTCATAGGATTTTTGAAAAGGCTCAAGTCCCTCAAAACTTTTTAATTTGTCCCCTAGTGTAGAAATCTCTTGGGCATAGTGTTCCAAAAGAATATTATCATGCTTGATCAGAATGTCAATTAATTAATTCAAGTACTTCGTGAGAGAAGTCTCCCATTCCCTTTTTAGATCTTCATTAATTAGCTCAAAAGCAGGATACAATTTAAGTCTTAAACCTCTCGGGATCATGTTCTGCTTGGTATAATTGCAGAACATGGTTTTGTTCCAAAAGGTTTTCACTTGTTTGAACATAATACTTTTGAGTTCAAAGAGATCCTGTGTCCAGCCCTTAGAAGTTGAAGTGTGACCAGAGATAGAATCCGATAGGAAATCAACATCTCCATCTATAAACCATTTTTCTTGTCTTTTAGAGAGCTCTCCACTCAAACTAAAAGTAGCCATTTTTCCTTACAAATTTTTAAAGATAAATAAATCTATCAATTGAATAATTGAAATATTATAACCTGTGCTGGTCTGGAAATGGTGGTACAAAACCACCCACAATACCATCAATACAAAGAAGAAACAAGACCGCGCTAGGTAGTCCACCAAACTTCCTATTCAGATAAATATGCCACTTCGGCTGGGATAATAATAATAATAATAACTATCCAATTCTGGGAAGGGTGCGCCGATCATTAGTATTTGAAACCCATGTAGAAAAGAAAAAGAAAAGAAATGATCCTAAGGGGCACTCAAATGGACAAAATGTGTCTTAAATTATCCTAGATACTATTAAGTAAAGTCATCATAAAATCATTCCTGATAGCGAAATAATAAAAAGTGTTTGTGAGTACCGATGAAATGCAACAATAAACTGATAAAATAGACAATATTACTTGTCTTCACTACTGTTTGTGTTCATTTTTTATGAGTTTGCTTTTTTTCTTGTATTCACCACATCGGCCTCTTTTGACCGTCTTACATTCAATTATTCATTATTGTATTCATCCTAAAAATTTTCATATGGATCTTTTTGACCATGATCACATAGTCCCTTCTATTCACTCATCACTAACTATTCACCTTCAGGCACTATTCAAGTTCAACACCAAGAAATCTTCATTATGATATGACACTTACTTTTACTCCATCCATGAAGTCCTTATTTCTTTGAGACTGTTGCACTTCATGATACAGCAGTCAGTTGATTTTAATTTTTGATCACAAGTTTATTTGTTTTGGAAATATTGCCAAGTGGGTAACATTTAGCAATTATATTATGTGCTAGTGGTACACTTCCCTATTAATGTATATGCTTACCTTGGAAGGGTTTTGATTAAATGTATTTTTACTTGATTCCAAATGTAAAATTTTTATATTTGTATTCACTTGTGAATTTTACTTTCATCACATTATACATTCATATTGATCCACTTAGTGTATTACTGGCATGCAGTTTGTATATCTCCAGTTTGTATATCTCCTCAAATATGTGTCAATACTTTGACTTATCACGGACATATCTGTCCCTGATCTTTTGTTCCAAGCCGAGCTGAGATTCCCCCATGTATCAGTGAGGTATAATCCTCTGTTGGTGTGGACTTAATCCTATTAGATCACCAGCTCAGATTGTTACTTTTGTTATGCTAATCGCATAACTATATCCGGAAGCTGAACGGCAACTTACTGTTGCCATAACGTTGCTAAGAATGATGTCACAATAGGGGGAGGGCTCTCCCCTTTAAGTAGCCAATCAAGCCTGACCATCGGCTTGCCTAGTCAAAGCTTTTAGCGAAACGCGCGTCGGCGGACGCCGCGTTCACTGCTCATGTCTCAGATAATCTATTTCAACTGTGAGCTTTATTCAGGTAGGCAGTTTTCAGACCACATTTGTAGCCTTTATACCGCCCTCTCTAGAGTCATTTAGATCTTGTATTTAAGCTGCTGCGATAGTGCAAATAGACAGCTCGCTGTGTCCACCAAGTCACTATGCTCATTTATCAGTGAATCCAATTTAAAGTGCCAGTTAGAAAGTCCATTGGTGTACGATTATGGCTATTATAAGTTATCAGGGAGAGGCTATCCAAAGGGAATTCATTCAAGTGTAGTTGTAATAATAGACAACTCTGATTAGACCACGCTATTTCCTTTAGGCTCAATAGGTCTGACTAGTGCTGCCGCAGTATAAGGAATCCGTATGCGGACCATATGTGTATATTAGCATTGAGGGTTATGGGTAATTATGCAGAAGAGGTTTCACTATGAGGGAATCATGCACATTTATGTGATCAATCACTAGGCATTTGGGACCAATTAGGCTGCTCCTCCTTTGATTTTGAAGGGGTTTGATTAGGACAGCCATACCTACCAAGAGAGTAAGGTAGTCTCCCGTGAAATCCACCTCATATATTTTGAAACCACATTGTGCTAATTGGATACTAATTTGTTGAGGAAAGTATTAGGTAACAACTAAAAATAAAGAACCAAGACAAACCAACAAATAAATAAATATAAAAAAAAAGTAAAAAAATCTAATAATAAAGATCTAAGAAAGATCAGAGGACTACCCTTATTAAAGCTTCTATATCCAATCAGAGGCTTACAGCACTGTTTTATGCTGCATACGAAATATTATTGGTTAGTCTGCTCTCCTCTAGCTTACATAAATAATACCCACATTCTGTTATAATTTATGGTGTGATAAATGAGATAACACACCTTTACATATAAGGACTTTAACACACATATAATAATTTTGGTCCGCCTGTGACATCAATCATTAAGATGTATGATATGTCCCTTATGCTGTTTATGTTCTATTAATAAATAGCATTAATTTTCCTAGCTCATAGGGGGAATAGTCCATGTATCAACGAACAACTCATTGCATTTGAAAACTGATATACTATGATAGGGTTCCAATTTGAGTATTGATTATCAAGGACATATATATATATAACCAAATTGATGGTATCAAGGTCACAATTTGAGCAGTGACGTGTTTTGACAAGTAATATTGACTATTTTATCAGTTTATTGTTGCATTTCATCGGTACTCACAAACACTTTTTATTATTTCGCTATCAGGAATGATTTTATGATGACTTTACTTAATAAAGATGTATTTAACAGTATCTAGGATAATTTAAGACACATTTTGTCCATTTGAGTGCCCCTTAGGATCATTTCTTTTCTTTTTCTTTTCTACATGGGTTTTCAGATTCCATTCCTATAGCTACTTCACCTGCATTGTTTATGGCACAGAGTACTCACCAATATCCAAATGGTGTGCCGGAGACAAAAGATATTCATTAAAGACATTTCAATGATTCAGCCCAACAATGCTATAGTGTGCTTATTCCTGGGTTTTGTGTGAGAAACCCATTAGCAGAGTGTAGCTCAAAATGTGACACTTTTCACCATCATACACAGGAATACATGACTCATATAAAGTGACAAAATACACTTCCATTGCTTGATGTAAAAACAAGTTAATTTCCTATCATTAACCAGCCAAGTAATATCTCTTAACACATATCAGATAGTACTCACTGCAATAATGTCTTCCAAGTGTCCCACAGACAAATGTATCTGCCTGAAATCATTGAAAAACAGCATGATTGAAGAGCTCAGCTGCTTCTAAATACCCATTGAATTGCGAGTCCAGGTGTACATGTCTCATCCTATTTGCAAAACCCAGTGTACACATCTCAAAGCTAAATGTTAATAACCTCACCCTCGCTGCAAGGATACTATAGTTGAATGACAGGCAGACATTTTACTCACAGGTGTAGAAATGATTTGCGAGTGACGTGAGCTCGCCCTCACATGTCCTCCCCCTTCTCTCTTGTTCTCCTCCCGTCATCTGTCTAAACTGCATCAGGTCCCTGTCACTTGACCCTTGTCTTTTTTTCATTTCTAATCTTTCTCCTTCCCACTCTTTTTCTCAACACATTCCTCATGCACACTAATTTGTAATGACAACACTGTTTTTCTATATGAGCGTTATCATTATTTTTTTTTTTTAGCAACACTGGTAACATAAATAAACATTCTGATTAATACGGGTTACATATGTATAGACCATGGTCAGCCCAAGAACCATAAGCCATAACATAGGAAACATTGTCAATGCATCACATAAGGTTGTGAACTTTATCCTATGTAGGGGGTCTATGCATGAAGCATTTTTGACACTTAAAAGATGCAGAAACAGTAGTTTCCGCATCTATTAAGTGTAGTTGCTATGCATTAACTGCCTAACAGAGGAGATTTCACGGAAATATCCTTCGTTTAGGTAAATACCGTTCAGCATCGCAGTCCCCATAGATTACTATGGGGACTGCGATGTTCTGCAATGCATGAAGCTTTGATAAGCTTTGCCTTGCACAGCAAATAACACCATCTCAGGATGGCGTTATCTGTCATTTCCTATGGGATTCCACTGAAGCGTCTTCGGGTTCGCAGAACCCGGTACTGTGGAAGTGCTGTGCGCATGCGCATAGCAGTTCCTCCTGTCACTGGCAGCGCTAAGCTGCCGGTAAGCAGGAAAATACTTCACTACAGAGGGGTCACTTCGCCAGGGCTCCCAGAGTAGCCCCGGCATGGTGCATCTCATCATCATCAACATTTATTTATATAGCGCCAGTAAATTCCGTAGCGCTTTACAATTGGGAACAAACATTAATAAAGACAATACTGAGTAATACATACAGACAGAGAGGTAAGAGAACCCTGCTCGAAAGCTTACAATCTATATGACAATGGGAGTTAGAAACACAAGGGCATGTGCTACATCATATTGCATCTCAACGGTGCATAAATATGCATCACTGCGATGTGCAGTGATGCATATTTAGTTGTACTGCAGTCAATTGATGCATAGACCCCGTAATATGACATAGGAGCAAGTCACTATCCAACCATGTCAGGTAGACAAATTGAATGTTTGTACTTTGATGATAGCATGCAGATTGCTGGCTGGCCAGTGTCTGCCACTGTCCTCTGCAATGTATACACTCAGTACGATAGCTGTGTTGTATCTGTGATACAATGCAAGAATAAAATAATAAACACATTCAGTAATAACAATTTAATGACATTACAATGTTTAATAGATGCAGAGTTATCAACTATGACATGCAGCTGTGCTGAAATTATGTTTATTTACAGTTTGTATTGCTATTGTTAATTAGTGGCTGTGTATTAAGACTTAGAAGAGAAACAAGTTTAGAAAACTGGAAAGAGAAATCCATGTGGAATTGCTGCGCACATAATAATTTTCAGAGCACATCATTGAATCAGTTCTGCCAGCAGAATAGGTGTGGATAAAGTATCTTTTAGTCTAAATTTTAAACACTGCAGCTGGTTATTTAAAAGTCAGGGTGACATCCAAATAAATGCACTTGATGTAACAGTACAGTAAAGCCTTGTCGTTAAAGGACTGGTCCTTTTCATATATGGAATGTGAAAGTAGAATATGGCCTAAAAGCATAATTGGAGAAATTTGCTTTTAAGTAAAACTATTAAATCTCTTCTATATCCTCAATATAGTGAGTTATAACTAAGAGCATTTCAAATATATATTGTTATGTTTGCAGGCTAGGTGACACTAGTTGGTAACCTGTTCATGCCCTGGAATTTAGGATCCGATTGAACAAGATTGAAAAGATGTGTGAACATATGCAGCAAAAGCTTAGCAGGGAGCTCAGTAGAGACCCTATTGTAAGGCAGAGAAAATGAGACAAAGACCAATTGGAGACAAACAAGAGGTCTGTCCTGAGAGGACTGGATTCAGGCAGTAGGAGCTCAGGACAGTTCTTGGAAGTGTGCTGCATTACAGAGAGAAGATGCAAGGCTAGATCTGGGACAAGTTGGAAACAGACAGCTGATTTGTTCACTGAGAGTGGGTGTGTGCTGTCAAAGTTGAATAATTGGATGAGTTGCATTGAGAAGTCTGTTTCCACATGGGCACTAAACAAACGTTCATGCTTTTGTGACCGAAGTACAGGTCAAAGGTCCCCTCCTATAAATGGAGATACGGTTGGTTTAGGATACCAGTCAGTTATTTATGGTCTGAAGCATGTGATTATTATTGTATTGGCCAGCCCCTGGTGAGGAATCGTTTTAAAGGGTTTTGTAGAAAGCGTTATTATATGTATTCTAACGAAGTGGAAAGTCAGAATGTGGACCAAAATAATAGGGTACTTGGTAGTTCTGATCCAGAGGTATTGAGTACAGTTAGAGATAAAAAAAAATTGTTCAAATCACTAAAATAGAGAATTAAACACACTGACTGTTTAAAACTGTGGCAACAGGACTGGAATATTTTGCATGCGAGATCATGCGCTACATTAGGAAACACAGAGAGGCGAGCGCAAGCGCAACCACCGCTACAATAGGCAGACGGTGGGAAAAAGTATCACCGATACCAAAAGCTAATAAAAATAACAAATGTAGCTTACAGCTCATATTGAATGGTAGTAATAGTAACGTTTCACAGGAAGATGATGAACCACTTTTGTGTCAGCCATAGCCCTGCTGTTAATATACAGGAACTGCCACATAGGAACTGCCTCCTCTCCTTCTGTTCTCTACCACCTTAACTCTGCTCTCCAGCTCCTTGTCTCTTCCGTGAGGCCCTTCTACCCCTCTAGCTACCCCGCTGGGGCTCTCGCCTGTCATCTAACTGTACTTTGAGCTTCCGAGTTACTGTGCTTTTTGTTAACTGTTCCGTGATGTCTCACCCTGTACTGTATTTCTGTCTGTCCCTGTACGGCGCTACGGATACCTAGTGGTGCCCTATAAATAAATAATAATAATAATAATAATAGGCAAGAGAAAGGGGGAGCGTTCTCACCCGCAGTGTTAGTGTGTCTGAAACCAGTGAGACTGGTAGAGATTAGTATTCCATTCAATGGCAGGCTAAACCTTTGAAATTAACATTTGGTGCCATTGAATGGATACATAAGCAAACAGACTAAGGTCTGAATCCTGGTTGACTAATGATAAGAACCAAAAGTAAAGAAAAAAAAGTGTTTTATCTAATATTAATTAAAAAAAAAATTATATTCCTTCGACAAGGACGGACAGAGAGAGAGAGAGAGAGAGAGAGAGAGAGAGAGAGAGAGATATTAGTTGTGGGGGTTAGAGAAGAAGTACACAGTTTTCCCTTTAAGTCACCAGCAGAAGTTAATATTAGGTCATTCTAACATTCTTTCTTCTAGCTGCAGTGGCTTATACTAACTTACTTTGCCGAGATTTATTATTTAAAATAGAATGTGTAATATACTGTACTTCTAATGGTGTTTTTAGATATTCCAGGAAGACACGCATGGCAGGTACAGAATATACTGAAGTCCATCACAGGTAGTAGAAATATTGTGTCCTTTATGAACTAAAAGATGGATAGGACACTGAATGGAGGGTTGATGTAACTTCCTGTTATAATTAGGAAGAATGGGGGGAGGCACTACAGGTTAGTTCAAAATTTAAGGAGGATTAATTGAATAGTTGAGAGCCAATTCCTTGTAGTGCCCAATCCAGCAGTCACCTTGACGTAAATCTCCTTTTCCGTTTTTCTGCTAATCATTTAATTATTATTATTATTCCTTGCTGTTTTATTCTCCGTTCTTACAATTTTTTTACTGTCAAGTACCTCTTTTCTTTCTCTTATAAAGGAGTACAATATACATAGACAGCCTCTGTATTTTGGCACAAGCCGAACGTGACTGTTTGTAATCTGTACAACCAAAACAATGGGTAGGTTCTAAGTAGCATGTAAATGTAATATTGCTGTGTTCTGATTTGTTTATGTCGTCATAATAAACACTTGTTACTTTATTTCTCACAGACAGGACACAAGGTTGCAAAGGATAAATTACAGCCATGCCAGACAAGGGTTAAAATACTTGAGATACTGTCTCACCCAGGGACTAAGACACTTGACAATGCACAGGATTTAGGCAATACAGGACATGACACTGCCACAGAACCAGCAACAGATTTGTACTTTCTTAGGGATGTGGGGTACTGTAGATCTGGATCACAGGTTTTTATATTTTGGCTTTACCATGGCAGGGGTTAGTCTCATCCTCAAGGCCTGAACCTGTCTCACATACTGAAGGGTTAGAGCATTCATTCTTTAACATTAAAGAGAGTCTGACTAAAGCACCTGCTCTGGGCATACCTGATTATAAAAAACCTTTGAGTTGTACTGTACGGAAGCCGATGGTTGTGCAGCCGGAGCCGGAGTCTTGGCATAGACACATGATTCAACTGTTTATACATTGCATGCGGTATCTGTCCTAAATTCTGCCTAAATTACATATGTCTCCTAAGCAAAATGTACAAAATGTGCATCAAGAACCACAAAGGGTGGAAGGAGAGGAGACCCTAACTGAGAGTGAATTTGGCAGGTACTGTATACAGATACGCATGATTGTATGGAATATTTGAATCAGACTTTTACTGCAAGACCTGACATACGTGACACCCCCCTTAGAAAATCTAGATTTTAAATTTTACCCAGATGAGTGCTGTCATAGATAGACACATGAGAACTATATACTGGTTATGCTGTCGTAGACAACGAGGGTGTTATAGAAGCTGAATCCCTTGGTCCACCTCATTCAGCGGCATTGAGAAGAACGTGTGAGTTGGCAGAGGGCAAACCAGCTAATATATGTAAATATTTATATATATATATATATATATATATATATATATATATATATATATACATACACACACATATATATATATATATATATATATATATATATTCTAGGTACGCCTTTGGGGTAGCGCATGACTTTGGGGCGCTCTGGCGTTGTAGGAATTCTATGCGACAGGCAGGCACTCCAGTAGCACATGAAAAGGAGTTTTGACAGCAATACAGTTACCAAAGGCAGTAGCCATCAATAAGTGCAAAGCCTACATTATGAAACAGACCCAATATCAATGGGAAATAGCAGGGCAGACAGAGGTTTTTGATGGTTTTTCAAATGATAAACATGGAGTATCAAAGAGAAGAAAAGTAGGTGACTGAGGGGCACTCAGAGACAATGGATGAGTGTGTATGTAGAATAAAATAAATTTTTATTGATATACCTTAAAATTGTAAATAAGCATTTCATCCTAAACCCAAAAGCTAGCGAAGTATTAAAAACCAAAAAACAAAAACAATAGTTGTTAAAATTGCAGATCCACTGCAAACTTAGCTCAGTGGTCATATAATAGATAATGAACTCAAGGTGGAAAATATCCCTATTAATATTAATAGGTTAATATAGAAATAGAAAATTCCACTATTAGCAAAGGATTCCCTATTGACAATAATGACTCTTAGGCTTAAACAATATATAGGATCTAAATCAGAGAAAACCCCTAGGTGGAGGTTATAATAGTGACTTGCTAATATATCATAGTAGCGATATTAAGATAATAAGTAACCTATCAGAGTGAGCCCCTGATTGTATATCTGATTTCCAATGATAAGGAATGTCTTGGAGAGATGCCTATAAGCCTATAAAAGCAGTCCCCCTAGTGGTAGCTAGAATAATATATCTCAGGTCTGTCCTGTGTCATATCGTGCTGACTCAGATATAAGGTCTGATAGAGGTCTGATGTGAGAACAAAGTGTGTCTGTATAGACAGACTCACGGAGCAGCGTGGGAATCCTGATGATTATATTAACGCTGAATAACCTACACTATTTATCCCTAAATGCCCTATTTTATCTGGAGCAGCTATTAGGTAAGTCAAGGTAAGGGAGAGTAGTGAGAGCGTGGTTTAATATTTAAACATGTTAGGAACACCGAGCTAAGAAACGCCAACGCGCGTTTCGCTGAACAGCTTTTTCAAGGCTAACCAGAGCCTCTTATTTGTATGCCTTAAATAGTCAATCAGATCAGCCCCTGAAATGACACTGTAAAGTTCAGCCAATCACGCCACAGCATAGGTGGCATTGATGGACATGTCTATTGACCAATGGGGGGAAGTTAGAGCGGTTAGGCTCCGCCCCCAAATCGCCGTGATACAGAGATAATGAAGAAGCTAAAAATAGAAGCAAACAGCAGTAATCCTAACTGTAACGATTGCTAACATTGTCTGAAACTTTATCAGATGGTGCCCAGAAATAAGAACTTTCAGAAAGGAGATTCCATTCATATTATAAATAGGATTAATACCAATTGCCTATTCTTATACAATCATGGATATATAAGTGTTAGCAAAAGTGAACCCTTATATATTATATATATTCCATTATATACAATAATTATAAATATTAAGAAATCTAATAATATGAATGATGAAGAAGATATATTAGAAATGTTTATAAATCTACATTATGGTGAGTATAAATAATACCCATGTATCTTACTAATAGATCATAATGATCTGGTAGTGAAACCAATGAAAGAGATAAAATATTGAGAGAATAGTGATCAGAAAATATAACCACACGTGAAAGGAAAGTGGTGATTAATCTAAAGTTAGCATCATATTAATGGATGACCTGAAACAGGAAAGATAAAGGGTGGTGACAAAAATAAAACAGTGATAGGATTAAGGGTGGAGGGTAGGGTGAGACTAGTGTAAGGAGACATAAAGTGATGTAAGGGGTAAAAACCCAGTAGGATGGTGTGGGAATAAGAAGGACCTATTCCATGGTGTTACAGTTCGCTGATACGATATATACGAGTATAAGTGATAAATTGAATATTATAGAGAGGTAGAATAGCTATTATGATCATTATGTATGGAGACATAGAGTGATGTAAGGGGTATGAACCCATTAAGGTGGTGTGTGAATAAAAAAGATCTATACCATGGTATTACAAAACGTTGAAACGATATATAGGAATATAAGTAATAAATTGGGTATTATAGAAAGGCAGAATAGCTATTATAATCATTGAGACCGTTAGGAAACATACTGCCCATCAAAAAGATAGTTCTGGTTTCTTTCCTCAATAATTGTGATTGTAAATCACCTACTCTTAAATTTAGGACAGTTTTCTCCATAGCGAAAGCTTTTATATGTTTGGGATCACAGTTGTGACATTTCATAAAGTGTCTGGCTACAGTAGTCAATTTTTTAAAATTCTTCTGGTCTCTCAAGGCATTTTTGATATTGCCAATGTGTTCCAAGAGATGTTTTTTGAAAGAGCTAGTCATCCCTATATATTTTAGTCCACATGGGCAAATTAGATAGTAAATGACTCCCTGAGAGTTACAATTTAGGAATTCAGTAATGTACCAGACCTTACCATATTTGTCTACATATTGTTTTGTTGGAATAGTGAATTGGCAAGCCTTGCATGTACCACAATTAAAGAAACCTTTCGGTCTATTGTCTTCTTTTCTTGGGGACTGTAAATGGCTATGCACCAATTTATCTCTTAGGTTTGTTGATCTTCTCCAACTGAAAGCAATATTATCATCCAATTCTTTCTTAAGGTCCTCGTCAGATAGCAGGATGTGCCAATGTTTTTGAAAGATGGTTGATAAATCACGCCATTCTGCACAAAAAGTCCCTACCATTCTGACTGAGGCCTTATCCTTATTTGAATTCGGAGATGGATAGATAAGCGTCTGTCTATCTCTCTGATCTGCAGAGATTTTAGCTTTCTGTATGGTCTTATTCCCATAACCTCTTTTCTTTAGACGATTGGTAAGTTCTGCTGATCTTGTTTGGTATATTTTGGTATCTGAACAATTACGCCTCATACGTAAAAATTCCCCTTTCGGAACACCTTTTAGAACTGGTGGGAAATGGGCACTTGAGTGATGGAGGATACTATTTGTAGATGTTGGTTTTCTAAAGATATCAGTCTCGAGAGAGCCATTTGGACTCTTATAAATGGTAAGGTCTAGAAAATTAAAAGTGGTATGATTAATTTCTGATGTTAATTTTAGGTTGAGATTATTGATGTTTAGAATTCTTGTGAATTCTTCAAAGAGGTCTTTTTCACCCTCCCACAAAATAAAAATGTTGTCGATATATCTCAACCATAATGTGATGTGTTTGGTGAACTTATCATACTTTTCACTGAATACCACCTCTCTCTCCCACTAGCCTAAGAAAAGACCAGCATAAGTGGGGGCACAACATGTCCCCATCGCTGTGCCCCTCACCTGTAGATAGAATCTATCCTCAAAAACAAAATAGTTTTTAGTAAGGATGAAGCGTAGCAGTACCACAAGAAAGTTACTGAAATCCGTTTTTCTGTCCATTTCCAGAAAATATCTGACTGCAGCTATGCCCTGATTATGGTCAATGTTTGTGTATAAAGATTCCACATCATATGATGCTAGCCATGTTGCTTCATTAGTCACTATATCTTGAATCTTGGACAATACATCTAGGGTGTCCCTTGTATATGATGGTAGGCTGAGTAAAAAATTGCGTATATGAGAATCTACATAGACGCTCGCATTCTCAGTGAGTCCTCCAATCCCGGAGACTATAGGTCTACCTGGGGGGTTGTGTTCACATTTATGAATCTTGGGCAGAATGTATAACGTGGGTGTTTTGGGGTTTTCAACACCAAGATACTCATAATCCTGTTTGGATATAATGCCCTCTTTAAATGCTGAATTAATCAGGTTATTATATATGGACGTAAAATTAGCCGTGTGGTTAAAGATGAGTCGTTGGTAACAAGTAGTGTCACCTAACTGACGATAGACTTTTTTGACATAATTTTTCCTTGATAGTAGAACAATATTACCCCCCTTGTCTGAGGGTTTTATGATGGTATCATCCCACCCCTCAATATCCTTAAGGGCCTGGATCTCATCTTTATCCAGGTTAGATGGTAATCTAGTGTGTCTAGTCTTGTTGGTATAAAGTCTATCTAAATCTTTGGAAACAAGATCCATATATACTTTGACTTGAGGACATATATTGATATTTGGCATGTATCTTCTCTCTGATACTCCACTATATTTTTGGTGTATAGGGTGCACCGCTCAGGATGTTTTGTACTACAATTCAATCATCCTAATTGATAGGCCATAATATTTAGAGCCTATTATTAGACATTGGTATGAAACTTACCTAGTGCGGATATCTTTTCTTTTTCATAAACAAATGATAAACATGACATCCTTGCAGAAAAAGGCAGCATTTGAAGGCTGCCTATACAGGTATATAGAAATATGAACTTCAAAGAAAAATGTCTTCATAGTTCATATTTTGGGAAATCTGGGTGCCACTCCATACTGAGGAGTAGAAAACACACTAGGGTTGTGAATGACAGGTACTGGCGGTATCAGCGAACAGCTATAATCACATGTCTTTGGAAAAGGTATGTCACATTGTCATAATTCCATCATGTTTAGTATTTAAATGTGCGGGAGAATATGACCGGTTTATTGAAGGGGAAGTTATGTCTCTGGGATATATCTGTGGAGAGTTACCAAAGGTCAAAACTTTTGAAATATTTGTGAGCAAACCATAGTGACACCCAGGGGACATCCCTGCCCCCCTATTAGCATCACCACTGCCCCTGTGAAGGCTGTCCCATTTCAATTTGCTAAAAAAAAAAAACTGTGTTGTGAAGGGTTAAATTGTCAGTCTTTTGGGAAAATCAATCCAAATTTATAAGCTGCCCATCTTCCAAGCCAATTTCCCATGGCACAGATTATACAACTCATGTAAGTTATACTCTGAATGTAATTCCTTTTATTTTAAACTGTTTTGCTTGTGTATGTTGTGTCAATTGTTTATTAATTGTTTTTTTTATACCTGAATGCCCTGTACCTTTGTATATTAAATCTATAAATTTAATAAGTGGCGTCCTTGATACTCTAACAAATCCATTAGCCTGTTAAGAAGAATATAGCTCGAACAAGTTAACCCGTTAAGTGCTGGTGTGTGATTTGTTAATACATTTAACTACAAGCCTAGTGTGTGTTTGCATTTCCATTTGTGTAACAGTCTAGAGGTGTGAAGAGTTAACCCTTTTATTGCTGGGGTGGGCCTTGCTAACATGTGGGTAGCCAGATACCTTGTGTGCCAGTGTGGGACAGTATATCGGGGTCATATTGCCCGTATTCAAAAAGTGGTGGTAAATCTGAAGTGTGTGTGAGTGTGAAAGCAATGTTGTGGGGCAATTCAGCAAGTCTATAACATGTGTGAGGTGGAGACTTGAGTGCTGTAATCGTGTATAACCTCATACAGTAAACACCCAAAGTCACGGAAGCTGGGAGCATGTTCGTGACAGTGTTCACTTAAATATTTTCTAACTGGGTAAAGACATTTCCAGCTGCCACTAATACTGCTGTTTCATACCCAGGAACTTGTATGCAGATATTGTATCCCTAGAGTTATAGAAAGTGATAGGGGTACTTAATATACTGGTGATATCTTTTAGATCATGTGAAAAACTTCTGGGCATTTGATTGTAAATTACATATTCTCTATAAGACACAAGCCAGTGAGAAAGTAGGGAGGGTAAATGGTACTATCAAGAACGAATTGAGTGGAGTGATAGTTGAAACTAGATTGGAGTGGCCGGAAGCATTGCCACTAGTCCTCTCCAACATCAGAACCACCCATAGACCACCTCTTAACCTGTCACCTTTTAAGACTTTTTGACAAGCAATCTCTCTTGATGGTAAATTCCCAAGATGAGTTAAAATATAATGATGAAGAGACTGTTCAAAATCTTATAAAGAGAAGCAAATAGTGAGACAGCAACAAACGAACTTTGAAACACTGTCTCCTGATATGATATACACTACCTATCATGATGTTGGACTGGGAGAATATGTTATGGACTGTAATTTCCTACACTCAAGTTGTTTAACAGACAGGTGAGAAGGCCCGTTCCAAGTGTTGATGACCAGCACCACATTATTATTATTATTGTTATTATTATTATTATTATCTTTAACTTAAAAGGCGCCACAAAGGGTCCGCAGCGCCGTACATTACATATACAAAAAATAGGGAACCAAGACACAACATGATACAGAAAGAACAAAAATATATACAAACACAGGTGACAGGGTAAAGCTAATCAGATTATTTCTGGGACAGATAGTGAAAGGGATGGTAGAAATCAGTGAGAAGTAGGCCGAAGCTAAAGAAAACAGGGATGGCGAAGCCGGCCAAGAGGTACAGAGGGTGATGGAATAGTAGAAGGAGCACACAAGGAAAGAGGGCCCTGCTCCTGAGAGCTTACATCCTAAAGGGAAGGGGGAGCCACAAATAGGGTGGTACTAACTGGGGGAGAGAGGCAGGACAAGGAAGTTAGTTATGACATCTCTGGAAGTAGCAGAAATAGACACTTGGATCTGTTCCATCCACTGCAGAGATCACTGCAGGTTCAAAATAAAGCCAAGGATGACACTCGTTAATCTGTTCCAAGAGACCTAAGATCGCAGTTAATAACACCTGAGCCAGAGACTTTGCAAAGACTGTTATCACATCATGAAGCAATGGTTTTTCTGGTTTACCATTTCCAGTGTTTTTCTTATGCTTTTTCTTCTAGGACATTCTATTTTTGCAATGGTGATCAGGTGAATGAGACTGGTTCAGGTAGTGATACTGAGGATGTGGAGATGGAGGAGAAATTGTTAACACAATCAGTTCAACCAATTACACTATTCAATTTGGGGTAAAGTAAAGGTCTGCTCACCATGGAGCTTGGAGACAGTGTGAGGGGCTATTGTCTGAAGAATATTATATCTGTAAGTACTGTAACCCCATAGTTGAAGAGTGGTACATCCAGTCATGCCAGTCCAGTAATAATTTGAACTTGGGCAGGTATCTGTGAGAATGATTATCATTCTTTAGTGGATAAGGTCTTAAACCAAACTGAATGCTGGGTGTGCTCTTACGTGCCTCAGGGACAAAATAATGTAGGATTAGTACAGTTCCCAGTAAACATCTCTGAGGTTCTTCAATTACAGGGGTGTATAAATAGAAGGGAGATAATACTACTTGGTCCCTTAGTTTGAAACTTTGCCAATACTTAGTAGATTGGTCATTGTTGTGCCTGAATTTTTCATATGCAAAGAAACTCTAGTATTGGAAAGCTGAACCAAATGATCAGACAATAGCCCACCACACAAGTGTTTATGAAAGACTCATTAGAGCACAGTAAACCAAAAAGGCTGAAGGGTATTATAAATGAGGTCATGTTAATAGACATAAGAGAATAATGATTGGGAAAGTGCCTCTAGGTTATTGTTTAAATGTTATACAAGTGGATATTTGCTTTGGACAGATGGAAATGCTAGACAGTGGAGGGGGGGGGAGGGGAGACTTTACTAGAATATTGTGTATTGATGTAATGTATTATATTGTGCCTTATATCCTTCCAGACAACATATTAAATATGTGGGTGAAGGGCACACAAATGTCAAGCTCCAGAGGTATATATTCTCCAAGAAAAGAAATTTCTGAAACTATGACTCTTTCCCACGATAACATGGCTGATATCCACAGATAGTGTGATGGTACTAAGAGGGACACATTTCACAGAAAATGAAGTGTACTATTGAGATCCTGTAATAAAATGTTGAAAAGGTGAGTGTTAGGTATAATCTCAAAGGGTGGCCTGTTGAAGTCGAAAAATTGGATGAAGTTGTTTTAAATTAATAGATATTGATTGTAATAGTTTTTTGTGCAATTGCACAATTAGTACGCCACTTCATAGTAGGTTACATATGCAATCGCACATATAAACAGACCAAATACACTTATATTCGCACCTACACTTGCAAATAATTCACTTTGAATAAAGATACAACTCACATAATTTTACTAGTAAGACTTAAAGGTTATTTATACAAAGATAAATTTGCATTAAAGGTATTCATGGTTCAGGTCCTAAGAAATGAATGGTGTTTGGTCTTATATTAATCCACAGTTTAACAGCAGCAACCATCTGCTAAGCGATTGCATATAGTGTTCGCTAGTTACGATTAGTATAAGATTCATACTAATAAATACTTTGTTAAAGGTTAGTTCAAACCAAAGTTTTGGCGCTTCCCTCAGGCAAGACACCTAAGCAGCTGTTAGAGTGAGTTGCCCCCACCTTTGGAAGAGCTTTGTTTGAACCAACCTATAACCTGTATTGTACTGGACTATCTTGAACCCTGGACCAATGAAGAAAGATCTTAGTGTTATTATTGTATACATTGTGCCATTAATGTTGCTTTTCTAACCTAAACTGTATAAAACAAGGCCACTGGGACAGCAACAGTCTCTTTGCCAACAGGACTGAAGACTGTTCCCGGAGCCAGGGTACGCTGCATATGTATCAGTTATACTTTGTAACATTCTTATTGTATTTTGCTGCTTATTGCTGTTAAATCTCTTTTGTGCGTTGGAACCACACTGATCGCATTGGACAATCTTTATTGGTGACGATAGAAGCAGACATAACAGTGCTATATAGGAGCTCAGGAGAATCCTGTATTACAGAGAACAATGATTTCTTCACTGATCAGTTGGAGATAGGAAACAGTCATGTCCTGGAATACCAGGAACCATACTGACTGATCACAGAGACTGACTGAAGAGAGACTTCAGCAGTGCTAGAACTGTAGTTTGTATGTTTTGCCACTAAAGTGAAAGTGGTAAGTGACCTGGCTGTCCATTGGTTAGAGAGGGTCCAAGAAGTGAGGTAGTGCCCTGTTTGGGGGCTAGGTGTTTTTTGTTTCTTGGTAACAATTAATTTTAGCTCAGGAGCTGATGCTAATGTTTTATGTTTAAAAATCTGTCTTTATCTGGTGGAGACCCTTATGTGCTGCAAACGATTAATCACTAGCAAGTAGGCTGATGCCACACACAATTTAATACCTACCCCACATTACAATACTAATTTCACACAGTAAAATCTTTATAAAAGCTTACATGTATCACTTATTAACTATAAGGTTTTGTTTACATTTCCACTAATTATCTAGTTGTATATATTCAGGAAGTGACTCATACACTCACCTCACATAGAGGTTTGTTTATCCAGATTGTCTAATTAATATTTCCTTGTTATGCTTTTATTTATCATTCTTGTTGTCAAGTTTAATATACAGCAGATATAAATATATTATTATTGTTATTTTTTTTATTTTTAATTGTGCTTTTATCCTCTAAATGGCCCTCTACCAATAGGCCTGTCACAACCTCTAGGACTAACAGCAATCTTGTTGGATGCCTATTGATTGCCACAATAACCACCATTACTCAAGCCTGCCACTTCCAGGACACTCCATCAGATCTAGTTAATCCTATCAAAACTTTGTACCAACTTTGTTATGGAATCTTAGTCCCAGCTCCTCTCAATCATTGGTGCTAGCTAAAAGGCATAATGGTGCCAATCTAATACTCCAATGGCTGCCCCAGAGTAACCACACCTCCCTTTTCAGAATGAAGACACTCCAAGCCATCCAGATGGACTCTCTTCAAATTGTCTTGTAAGTCTCAACTACATTCTCTTGTTAATGCCTGCTCTACCACAATGCTCCTTTTGTATTGGGATGTTGTATTGTGTACATCATGTATAGTATGTATTATTATCCTGGTTTATATCATCAAATCTGTAACCTGCTCTACCCACGTGTTCCTTTGGTTCTGTTCCCCTAAGTGACATTTTCAATATGCAACACTTACTCATGTTGGAAGTTGTAAAAAGTTTTTTTTATATTTTCAGATAGTTATTGCATTCTCTTTTTCTTTTATTGGATGATTGAAATGTATCAACCATCAGACGTATATGGAAGGTATGCTAAAGTGTGTTTTAATATATATCAAATATGATATGCATTTTATAAATATCATACACTTTATTATGTTTGCAAGTACTTTTGTGAATAGTATACATAACAGGATAGTACATAAAACAGACCTTAATCTGTTGGCAAGTAATTAGAGAACAGACCACAGTTCAGGTGCAAGTAAACAATAAAGAACCCAGAATGGTTGTATAACATCAATCTGATACCTAGTACACAATACAGACTCCAATCCTAGAAACTAGTGTACCATCCAGATACCATTACTTGGGTTACCACCTGGATGATATATTAGTAACATGACTGGAATAAAATGAGACTAATGTCATAAATATGAAAGAAACAGTAGCATTAGAAAGGTCAGTTTTGGGGGGTTTTTTTTTTAGAAAAGGTGACAACCCTTGTAAACATGTATGATTCTTGGTTGGATGTTGTCACTTTTAAAAAAAATGTAAATTATAATGAATGAATTATTCTTTATTGGCTAGCTTTGCAGACATTTTCCATTATACATATGAAAATGTACAAATTAAGGATCTCATCAGAAGGAGAAAAAAATCTTCTCTCCTGCTTGTTGCTAAGAGTTCTCATGGGAGCAATAGAATAGGGTTGTAAACATACTCTGTTCATCTTGAAGGCTCCATCCTTAAGGATTGATAAGTGGCTTTAAAGGCCCAGTTGCCATGGTTACTGCTGGCCCTTTAAGTCTGTGTTGCCAGGACTGTTTATTGAACATGTTAACACTGGTAAGAAGGATTAAAAAACTCTGATGAAGAAGAAGTGGTGAAGATGCATGCAAAAAAGAAAACGTATGTTTTGGCACCATTAACACTTTGAGTATCACAGTCATATTCATTGAACCAGTAAATAAATGTCCAGCATACAGCCATCCTCACAGATATTTCTGATATTTTTCATGAATGTGTCTTTATTTCTAAAACTCTGTATATGGTACTGTACTCTACAGACAAAAGCAGAGGTGCAAAATGTTAACAAGAGAATATCTGGATATATTTAAATATATCTGTGATATCTTTCTCTGGACTACAGGTTCCATGATTAACATTAGTCCGAATGCGCATCTCAAGAGATGTAAATCAGCAAAACTGTAGTACCAAATGTAGCCCATCTGCTTAGGTTCATGATATTGCTTCTGGTATAGCTCTCATATGTCTATTTTTTATAGTGCCAGCGTTACCATATTTGTAAAATAAAAGTGACTGCATATTGTCTTTGACCACACCTTTTTTAAATGTATTTTTATTGGTCTTTAAGCATTGTGTTACTATTCAAAGGCAAAATATGTGAAATTGTTCTCACACAAAGTCACATAATTACAATATGCACAATTCACAGTAGGATCGTGGGGACATTCACAGGGTTTCGAAGTTCATACCAGTTGGTATACCATAAACATAATGTAACACATAAATCTGATTCTTATTCGGGCAGACTGACAATGTTTAGTCCCGGGAGATAGTTTAACAAATTGGACCACTTGTCACAGCCAGAGGGGACGTGTCTAGCACTAGATCGCCCTTCAACTCCCTCCCTATCATTTCGCACAGCAGAAAGAAAATTCCCTGTATGATGAAGGAGGAAGGAAAACATTGGGTATTGCCTTTCAGATTTTTTTCAATAGTGAAAGGCGGATTCACCCTTCTTTAACAAAGTAGCATAAACCAGAACATACTGCTCCTGACAGCCTGAGAATCAGGATAGTTGTCAGATAGTGCAGCTCTCTCCTACCTGTCCTAGGCTCAGCTGCTGATTGGCCAGGTCCTGTGGTCCTGGGGTCCTTCTTGGAAAAGGTGTACCTGTACCGTTTCCAAGAAGGGCCCCAACATTACAGGATCTGACCAACAACAGGGTATGACACCAGCAGCAGTCAAAGCTGCACAGACCTCTGGAAAGCCAAGCATGAGTGAACACTTCATCCCCAACAATCAATAGCATTTACAATAAATAACTATGTCAATAACTATTCCCAGCAGCTCAACACCAAATTATCAGGATTCACATTAACTCCCATACACCCAGATTGGAATTTAAAGTGGCCCTGGAAAATATTATGAAAGTGGCCTCATATGGTAGGTGTAGCGAAATGATCAGTAGACGGGGTCAAATCAACAGAAGGTGGGCTACCGTTATTAGTGCCACCATGGACCCGGATGGGAGAGTAATCAGCGCACAAGGGGTGTAGCTACCGCTTTAGACAGTGTTAGGCCATCATTCAGCCACTTTCCCTTCAAACACACTGACAACGCTGCACTCACCATTGATTACTGCATGTGGCTGCCCCATAAAGAAAACCAGAGGGAAGAGAGTCATACTGTCTTTCCCTATAGTCCTGAGTGTGCAACAGTCCCACTACAGTTTGCAGATAGTCTCTCTGCTAACTGTTCTTGCAACTTTCACTACCTGCTGGTGATTTAAGTTCAGCTGCTGTCTGACCGGATTCTGGAATGTTGGGGCCCTGTTTGTAAAAGGGTTAGATACTATTCACCTCTTGAAAAACTGAGCAACTAATAAACACTTGACTCCCCCAAGCCAGGTACCCAGTTTCCCACCTCTAAGATAGATTACTAATTAATAGATGACTTTACACTATTGAATTGAACAAATACTTGCCCTGATACTGATGAAGGACAGTGTAACTTAGCTATACAGCACTTATAGTGAGTGGATAGATTAAGCCTTCCTGCACTGGGAGCTGCATGCACAAAAGCAGTGCCATAAGGCTCCTGACTGCAAGTAGAGCTGTCAGTGCTAGAGGAGGGATTCCCCCTGTTTACTATATGGGGCCATGCACATAACGGGGTGGCTGTTCATGAGTGGATAAACAGTACAATGAAACAGAATATTGAAAGATTATACATTTAAAGAAAAAAAAGGACCTGCTTGTAGACTTTTCCTTGCTGAATTAAACAAGGAATGTTACACCTACTACTTTGCTAAAAAGTGTGCAACATTTTGGCGGCCTCTGGTGGTAGTAGTTGTGAAGTTGTTAGTAGTGATTGAAGTTGCAGATTGGTGTGTAGCTGAATATAGGATAGGTGCACTCAAGCACTATATTGCTTGCATGGGCCAGATGTTTATATGAAATTCACAGGCTAGAAATGGTACATTTTGGTGTACTGGATGTTAGTTCTTCCTCAAAAATTACTTATTCTTTACCGTTGCCGGGGATGGAGCGTCAACATATACCTATACTTGCCTAATCTCCCGGAATTCCTGGAAGGCTCCCGAATTTTGGGGAGTCCTCCCGGACTCCCGGAAGAGTAGGCAAACCTCCCGCATTCGCCGAAATTCATAGCATTGAATGGTGGGGGCGTGGCTCAATTGTGCCATTAAGCCCCGCCCCCGCTATGCAATGCTGTGAATTTAGGCATTTTACAGTGGGGGTGGGACTACAATGACGCCCTCTCCTACCCATGGTCACATGACCTTTCTCCCGGATCTCCCGGGGGAGAAATTATAAAAGTTGACATGTATGCATATACCTACAAAGGTATGCCTGTTTTACTATCCAGACATGGGACGTGCATTTATAAGAAACATGTGTGAAAATACCCATTGGCACAAGGTTAGTACTAAACAGATAGTAGTTATCAGTCTAAAGGAACCTTTTCTTTTTCTTTTCTTTTTTAATACTTTCCACCATCGGAATCTAAACTTTCAGCTAGCGCAAAAATAGTCAAAATCTAAATCTGGCATCATCGTGACTACTCCTCTCTGGGCTCACAAAGACATAGACGCACAGTGCAAGTTGAGGGGTCCTCGCACAGAGGTACCAAGAGCCAGGGTGCTTCTAAAGGAGTAGTGATGTGTGGTCAATCAGCAATAGCACCGTGTGAATTAGCCGCTGATTGCAAAAGCTCTCCTGCCACGCTGAAGTCCTTTAACGGACGCACAGCCCACCACCCATTGACCTAACTAGCCTACCTAAGCTCCAAAAAAGCTGCTCCACGAAAATCCAGTTATCTTCCTCCGTTAGGTGAACCTAATCACTTCAATACAGATGCACCAACTCAGATCTAATCAGGGAATGATCTATCACTATCCCCCCAAGCTCAGAAATTGTTCTCCTTGTAACCTGATTTAATTCAGATACCAGAGTCTTCATTATACGAAATTCTATATCCGTACCCCATTTAATCCGGGGAATTACATTAGACCAACAAATATTTATTGACTGCCATTGTGCCTTAACGTTCCTTAGGTCTTCTCTTATGGCAATAATCAAGTCTAATGACTTACCCTTGCCTACATCATTACCCCCCAAGTGTATTACCAGCACATCTGGAGGGCCGGAGTTACCAATTTCCCTAGACAATAGCGGCATCAAGTACTCCCATTTTAAACCTCTTTTACCAATCCAACGAACCGACACTGGCCTTGCAAATGCTTCTCTATTATTGGCAAAATTGTATCTGGACGTCCAGAACACAAAGGAATGGCCTACAATCCATATAGTAATCTTCTGAGTTGAGCAACCTGTAATACACATAATAAGGATCCATCACTGCCAGGCTGAAAGTACCCAATAACTGGTCATCCATAATACATTGGATGATGCACGTAGCACAAGAACTAAAGCAATGTGGGAAGGGTAGGGGATGTTAACCCATTTGAAAGTGAAAACCAATAAAACCCCTGAGGGACACCACTAATCAGGCCTTTATCCGAGGAGAAAATGGAAGAAAATCCCTTCATGCCCCCGTGTGAAAACGACGATCGAAGAGGCCCTGGGTTAACAAGGGAGGGGGAGTGACACACTGTGCACTGCGAGTCTTATATACATTTTGAACGCATCCGATTTCCATCTGCCTAAAGCTTTAATGCCGCTGACGAAAGAGCCACCCGCAGCAGTGCCTGTAGCTAGCTACCACAATCCTAAAGGAGTGAGTGCCAAAGAGTGATGGGTCTAAACCCACGTGCACTAGTGCACGCTTGAATATGGCTGTAAATTGAAATTTTGAGCAAGGAGACCTGTCAGCATGAACTAACCAGGGTTCAGCCCCTTGGGGTCTAACCCCTTGAAATTTATTACACAATGCTACAGGACAAATATCACTATCTTCTTGAGCCGAGATGAAAATCCAATGACCACGAGCTGACTGATCTGTTTTGGATCTAAAGATTTGACAAGACAATTGGTTAACATCCAAAAACATATGCCTACCCAACAAAGTGTTCCCAAGATCATGCCTAGACTGAGCCACTAACTCACTCACCTTGAACGCGCCAAAGAAAGCTAGCAAAAAAGCTGAGCGAAAAAGCAGGGCCTCTTAAGCATTATCCGTGAGATGCGCAAGCGCAGCCATAAGTTTACTCGGTATGTTTTTATCCACCGGCCTTCTCACATCCTCCCTTCCTGGTTGCATTTGTGACCAACCTTTTAAAAACCCTTAGTAAAATCCGCACCCCCGTGAAATCTAGCCATAAAGAAAATGCCAGAAAGCATGGCAGCCATGGACGTCTTAGAGACTCCCTCTTTGTAATTGCACCAAACGAAATCTAACATGTCAGTGCTCTGATCTGAATCGCACCGACTAGGCGACTGTATATATTGTTGCCATTGTAACCAGGAAGCCCGACATGATCTTCTGGTGGAAGGAGCCAGCAATGTTTCAGCGAGGCCTACAATGCCTGCTCGACTAGATGCGAAACAAAAGGGGGACATGGCGTGCCCCTAAGTTCAGCCTGTGGAGTCAACACCCTAAAATGCCCCCAATGGACTCGTGATAAAGCATCAGCCACTTTGTTTGACACACCAGGGACATGCTTAGCTCTGAATGTAATATCATGCTACAAACAGCGCAACACTAGATGCCACAACAATTTAATCGCTGGAATGCAAGATGCACTCTGTTAGTTAATGCACTGTACTACACCCAGGTTGTCGCACCAGAAAATCACCTGCTGCCCTTGTAAAAGCGACGCCCAGAGCTCTACCGCCACAACAATGAGGAACAATTCTAGTACCAGCAGATTACCTACTAGCCCGCTGGAACGCATTGATTCTGGCCACCGCTCTGCACACCACCTGCCACTAAAATAAGCTTCAAAACCAACCGACCCAGCAGCATCCGTTAATAGGTCAAGGACTGGACACCTGTGGAGCCGCCAAATACGAATGCCATTAAAGTTCTCCAAGAACCTCAGCCACATTCGGAAATCACCTTTTACTTTGTTATACAGCGTGATCCATGCATGGGGACGTGACATCCCCACTGTAGTCAGCTGCATCTTTCTGCAGAATACTTTTCCCATGGAAATTATTCTGCAAGCAAAGTTAAAAAAGCCTAACGTAATAGAACGTGACGATAAGGTAAGTTCAATTAACCTCACCAGCTTCCTCACTTTCTCCTGGGGTAACCTACAACACCCATCCAATGTGTCAATCTCTATTCCTAGAAATGACAAACAAGGTAAGGGACCCTCCGTTTTGTCATGTCGGACTGGCACTCCCAAAACAGAAAATAACACCTTAGCAGAAAACAATATATCCGCGCACACCATTGAATCTGCCGGTCCTATGATCAAGAAATTGTCCAAATAGTGGACAATACCCATGTGACCTGTTCCTGCCTGTATACACCAGTGTAGGAAGAAGCTACACGCCTCGAAGTATGCACAGGACACCTCACAACCCATCGGTAAACACTTAGCCATGTAATAACCATCTGGAAGACGGAAACCCATGAACCGGAATAACTCCGGATGTAGGGGAAACAAGCGAAAAGCAGATTCAATATCTAGCTTTGCTAACAACGCCCCTGATCCGAATGATCTGACCAGGTCTAAGGCTTCCTCGAATGACTGATAGTTTACGGAACTGTCTTCTATGGCTATGGCATCGTTAACCGATTGCCCCGGGGGATGTGAAAGATGCTGGATAAGCCTAAATTTCATCCCTGCTTTCTTAGGTACTACCCCTACTAGGGAGATAACCAAACCAGGTATTGGAGGATATGCAAAAGGGCCCACCATGCGTCCCAAATCCACCTTTTTCTGTACCTTTTCTGCTAAAACCTCTGGAAAAACATAGGTTGAACGCAAATTCTTTTTTGCACAAGCCTTAACCATGCCAACGATGGGGAGGAAAAAACCAAAATGAAAACCTAAACTCAAAAACTCTGCTTGCTTCCTATCCCGAAAAAAGCGAAGCCACCTATCCAGATGCTGTATCTGGACCTTCGCTGTTGCCTTATTGAGCAGGACCTGCATCTCCCCTACCTCTACCTGCCCCGGACATGGCTCTAGGGCAATCTCGGGCGGGATGAGCTCCACGACATTTTGCACAGACATGTCTGTACTTATGCATGTTTCCTCGAGTGCATGCGCCGTCGTTGAACGTGAAGCACCGGTTTCTATTTTGTGATGGGGGAGAGCTACGCCTCCCCTGCATACGAAATCTCTGTACCCTATTATCCTGCATATCACTCTCCTTGGGCCGCACCATCTCCATTCAAGTTTGAACATCTTTACAGTCTAACGGAATGAGATGACGCCCAGTAACTTTCTCGCGAAAGCTTTCATCATATTTACACCATATGGAACCCCAATCTTTTTTTATAAATCCCTGTGATCAAATGCAAGTACCACCAGACATCTACAGATGCCTCTGGCCTAATTTCCAAGTGAATTGGCACAAAAACGCTAAACACTGTAACCCGATTAGGAAATGACTTGTAAGCGTCCTCACCTATACCACCTCTCTCCTTAGCCTTCATTAATCCTTTCTTCCCTGCTTTAGTAATAATAAAGATAATCACAAAAACGCCTTTTTTAATTCTATCTCTGGAGCTGTTTCTAATCCCTGCTGTCAGCGCTGTACATGAACAATGGACCACTGTTCCCTTGTCCGCACTACCGCTCTCAGCCGCATGCGCTACTTTCCTCTGACCTTTGCTACCACTGAAATGCTTGCTCAAAATTTCACAGTCCGAGGAGGATCCACTACTTGTGGATGAAATGAGAGGACTATGTGACCGATTGGATAACAATTCTTGTTCACACGCCGAGATGCAGTTCCTGGACTGGCCGCTCCTTGAAACCCGGACGTCCTTGTCACCGATGCTGTACTTTGAGTGTGGGATAGATGCCGTCTTCCTGCTGCCACCGGAACGTCTCTTTGGTCGTCATCCTCCATCCTACTGCTGACCTGTGTTTCTGGATGACAAGAGAAATCAGCACAGGCGTCCTGACCTTAGGGCATGAGGTGGCAAATATTTTGAATCTGTCTCAACTAGGGGCCTGTGTTGATAATAAGCTTCTCTGGACTCGTGAGGGGAACAACACGAAAAGTCATGATGGTAACATGCTGCTACACAGCCGTGGCCACAAAAACTATACTGAGGATGATTTCTATTGAAAGCGATTGAACTACCATGGTGCTGCTCCCTGAAGGCCTCGGGAGGGAATGGGAGTGATGCATTTACTAACGATGAAACAGCTTCAATCTCCTAACATTTCTATATCCTATTGAAGGGGGAGGGGCGCGGTGATGATATGCAACCGATATGTTTGGTACATTTACATTGGGCCCCTCATATTCATCAAACCTGTCACTACTTTGCGAATAAAGTGGCTGTGAGTTTAAGAAACCACAAAATTGCTGTCTGTCATCCACCAGGTGGCGCTCATTACTATATTCAGGATTTATCTGCTGACTATCTGTGTAAAAAACTAATCCCTATGATACTGCTGCCCAGGATCTAATTGTGAGAAATTTCTGCTGCCGACAAGGGGACTGGGAGGAGTAAGAGGTCTAAATGTACTGGTATGCTGCCTAAAACTCCTGGAAAGGACCTGTGTAGATGGTAAGGCAGTGGCGCACGCAGGGGGGGTTTCTGAGTCTCTAGAAACCCCCCCCTGCGCTAAGTGGCCACTGTCCTATACAGCAGCCGCGGCGCTGTCAAAGAAGCGCCCGCGGTGGTGCTGTATTGTATACAGCACCGCCGCAGACGCTTCTTAGACAGCGCCGCGGCTGCTGTATAGGACAGCGCTGGCGAAACAGAGCTGCGGCGCATGCGCAGCAGCTCTCTCTCGGGTTTTTTTTTGGGGGGGTCGGCGGGGAGAAACCCCCCCGACAATCCTCCGTGTGCCCCTGTAAGGGAACATCAGACTCTTGAGATCTGTCCACTGTGTCACCTGTCTCTGTCACTGCTGCCAGACCTGCCGTGCCAGGGGATACTAAAAGGGACCTAGTCCCCGCATTTTAGGTGGGTGGGGTAAGTGATCGAGTGGGGGAAGGAGATACTCCCCTTGCTGTCCGCTGCTGCGGTCTCCCTCTCCTATTTCTCCTGGAGCTGTGCGGCTTAAGTGAGCACTCTGGGGCCCGTCTGCACATGTGTACCGCATGAGCACCGCATGAGCAGACTGGTGTGAAGCGGCCGCCATTCGGGGAGAGCGGCCCCATTGATCAGCACCGCCCTCCATTCCCTGAGCCATTTCCTGGCCAGCCACCTCACTGCTACCGGGTAATTGCAGACTGCCCATGGCGGTAGATGCGGGGAGAGCCCTCACAGGGGATGATTGCGCCGGGAGTTCCCTCTCGGCGGGGGCCTTAGACAACTCCTAAAACAAGCAGGGGGTTAACAAAATGCCTGTGACGAGACATACTGCCGGACAAAACAACATAGCTAGATAAAACAAAGCTGAATGTATTTGAAACAGGGGGAAGGTAGGGGGGAAGAAGAAGAGGGGCTTAAGGGGATAAAGTAAGATTATGAGGAAAAAGTAAAGGAAAAAAAAAACACAGTAGAAAGAAATAACAGGATATAACACAAGAAAGTAAATAATGAGAAAAGTTGACAGAAAAAAACAATCAATTAATCTTATTTAAATTCTTTGCGCTCAGCCTGACAGAGACACCCGGACACCATGAACTCCTGAAGACTAGAGGAAGAAGCCTATTGAAGAAGCACTAATATATATAAACAAAGCCTAACTCCACCCCCTGCAACCATAAGCAGCAGCATGTCACCAGACTTAACTCTGTAGGGTAAGTGCCTGCTTCGTGACAAACATGCGTTTATCTACATGTTAAATGCAACTATTCAGGGCAGAGCTGGATTTAGTCCTCATGGGGCCACTCACACACACACACACACACACACACACACACACACACACACACACACACACACACACACACATAATATATAAACACTGGCCACACAATATATATAGACTGGCCCCTCACACACACATTATATATATATATATATATATATATATATATATATATATATATATATATACTGGCCGCTCACACACACACATAATATATATACAATATATATACACTGGCCCCTTACACACACATTATATAAATACACTGGCCCCTCACACACACATAATATATATACAATATATATACACTGGCCCCTCAGACACACATTATATAAATACACTGGCCCCTCACACACACACACACACACACACATATTATATATACATTGGCCCCTCACACACACATAATATATATACACTGGCCGCTCACACACAATTAATATGTATACACTGGCCCCTCACTCGCACAATATATATACACCATACTTGCAACGTCCGGTAGAGGGGCGTGACTAATGGGCGGAGGGGGCGGGGTGCCTCGAATGGCGTCATTTGGTCCCACCCCCACGAGTAAAATGACATTTTGTCGCGGGGGGCGGGGCCAAAATGACGCGATTCTTGGTGAATCATGTAATTTTATCAAGGAAATTCCGGGATGCGGGAGAAATGTCAGCTCTCGTGGGAGCCTGGGAGACTGACCCAAATTTCGAGAGTCTCCCGGATGTTCTGAGAGAGTTGGCAAGTATGATATGCACTGGCCCCTCACACGCACAATATATATACACTGGCCCCTCACACACACAATATTTGCACACTGGCCCCTCACACACACATAATATAAATACACTGACCCCTCACACACACACACACAATATATATACACTGGCACCACACACACACACAATATATATATACTGGCCGCTCACACACATAATATATATACACTGGCCACACACACACAATATAAACATAATATAACATAATTTTACTTACCTTGCTATTGCCTTTTTTCTTCTCTTCTTTTTTCTTCTTGTTTTCTATGTCATGCTGCCTCTGCTCCTTGCCGAATCCTCACTGAAAATGACGTCACGCCTGACATTCAGTTGGAGAGAGGAGGAGACTGCCAGGAGCTGCCTGCGCTGTCATGTGACTTTTTTTTCCTCTCTCATTTCGCCCGCGATTTTGTTCAACATGCCGGCGGACAGAGGGGGATGGCTGGTGGAGGGGAGTGCCCCTCCGCCTTGCCTACCCCGCTCACTGTTGGCTCTGGAGGGGCCCCTCTGGGGACCGCTAGGCCCTAGGCAGTTGCCTATGTTGCCTCGCGGTAAATCCGGCCCTGATTCAGGGTCTGCCTGGTCGTTTACCATTAAATTTAAACAAAATAGGCACCTGCCACTGTAAATCTGTGCTTTTTCTATACTGTAAATATACAATTGCATCTTCCTATGTGTGCTAGGTAGGTGTGTTGTATTTTGTGCTGTGTATTTCAACTCTTGTGCTGATTTGTAAACCATAAATGACCCCCCTCCCTGTTTTTACTTTAATGATTTTAGATCCAGCATACAATCTTGGAAAACAAACATTAGTTCAAAATATTCAGTGTATAAAAGCATGTATGTGCTTACACAGACTCAGACTAAGGATAGGGTAAAATGTAATACCAGCCCATTCTCAACAGGATGTAAGCTGTGCCCAACACACTGCTATCTGTGCAGACACCTTGCCTGTACAACTTCTCACAGACTTAGCTGTTCCCTGTGACCAATCATCCACAGCATTCTGCAGTGTGCAGGGAAAGAGGAGGAAACAAGGTGTCTGGTAACTCCCACCTTGTAGATCCTGACATTCCCTGGCGGTGCAAGCAAAGATTATGTGTGACAGTATTTGTTTTTCTACCCCTTTCTCTTCGCTTTTGATTTTCTGACATTTCTGCTCAAACACTGATATGAGCAGTGGCGTACGCAGGGGGGGTTTCTGGGTCTCCAGTAACCCCTCCCCTCCGCTAAAAAAGTGCCCTATATAGCGGCACTGTACTATACAGCACCGCCGCGGACACTTTTTTGACAGCGCCGCGGCTGCTGTATAGTACAGTGCTGCCGAAACGGAGCTCTCTCCCTTAAAAATGCTCCGTGCGCCTCCGATGAGAGTCTGCAGTGCTTTGGACAGTGGAGCAACAGCAGGTTTCTCCATAAACTGACAGCCTATGCTGAATGAGTATAGGGCGGTGAGAAACAGTAAGGGGAGGGACTAAAGCAGAAAGGAGTGTAATGCCGGGACTGGCCACTAATGAGACAGAGTCAGCCCCAATAAGCTCGGTCCGCTCAGTGCATTATTTGAGACAAAGAAAAAGTGTGTTTTAAAATGCCTTAAGTGGCCCCTTAACCTCCCGGGAAAACTCCTGGTGAGGCCAATGGCTAATCCACCCCTGCATACACCAGTCCTCACATAACATTAACCCTGCCAGTCCCTTCATAAAATGAACAACTGCAATCCCCACATAATATTGCCATTCAGGCCCTAAACCATTTTTTCTGTTGATCAAATGGGTGCTGCCTAATGAACTGGTCAATTGGGGTCCATTTACTTGTCAAGTAAGTTCTATACATACAGTATATATGGATATATATGGATATTGATGTACCAGAGAGGCTTATATATAAAAGGGGTATAACGAATTCCTGGGTCCCTTCGAGGACATTTTTAAATGTCCTCCGGGGGCCGGAAAGGTTAAAGTACTGTTGCTAGGAGCCGCAGGCATACATTATTAATTAATAATGTATTTAATTAAATAAAAATATATTTTACAACATGCGCTGCAATGAAGGTGTTAAACCCCGCACCTAGTGTGAAAAAGTGCTTTAAATGTTTAAATTAATAAATGGCAATTTCTATGTGTGTAGGCGCTGCAGCGCAAGTAGTTAACTGGCTGGATTTAAAATGTATATAATAAAATGTGAGTTTGAATTAATGTCTGATGTATAGACGCTGCAGCGCTGGTAGTTAACCAGCATGCAGTGCCACAAGAGTTAACTCATTGCTCTAGGTAAAAATGTGTTAATGTATAATATATAATAAATAAAAAATCACTTACCTTCTATGATGGTCCAGTGGGGGCTGCAGGAGTTTACAGGTAACGTAATGGTTCAAACAGCGGAACAGGAGATGTTAATGCAGTCCAAGAACTTGAGTAATCTGGAAACATGCAATGGAATGTTGTTTAGAAGTACAGCGTGGAAATAACAGTCCAACCGTGCGTAACACTAGGAGTCACAGATAATCCAACTTCACCAAGAGGCGTGAGTTCATTACTAGCAAGATACAGCTGATAATGCACACAACTTGAATAACGGAACTGGCTACTAGCTCGGCAATATATTCTTGAGAACAGTCCAGCAACTTAATAATCAGCAGAGTAGTAATGTTGCCGTGCCAGACATAGAACCACAGATGACAAGATAACGTGATTGTAGTTCAATAAAGAATATAGGCAGCTTAGCAGAGAGGTAGTTGAGCCAAATATGAGCGCAGATGTAATAGGCAACTCACGAGACAGTTCAGTGTGCAGATGGAAATCAATGGATAGTTTCAGCTTGTAGATGACCATGAACTGGTATACAGCGGATCCGATGAGAGCAGTGATGACAAGCAATCTCGGCAACCGATAACATCCAGGAGAAGTCAAAGAGTCAGGGATGCAGCCAGAACCCACGGCAGTGTGAGTGACATGAAGATCAGGCAATGAGTCCCTGATCACAGGAGGTTGAAATAGTCTTCAGGAACCAATAAGCTTCGGAAGGAGGTCCCAATTAGGATAACATAAAACAGCCATGAAAAGGTAGAGACTCTGAAGCAGAAGACAAGCACCAACATAGTTCTTTAAAGGGCAAGTCACATGCTAGCACCTAGCTATGGGACCGGCATGTGACAGGTACACTAACAATGACAGTTACCCAGAAGACAGCTGTTCTAGGCACTGGTGAAGGAGCCTAGTGGTGGCAACAGGATCCCTTCTACTGCATTTAGAGGAGCAGAATTGGGATAAAGAAAGGGGATGGTGGCAAGGCAAGCACAGCCGGTCTGTAGCATTACGTCATATAGCATGGAGACATACCTGATATAGGGACCCAAAATGCCTTCCAGGCCTCTTTCCTTGAGCTTTTGGGCAGTGTCTAAGCAGCTCCGGACAGGGAAATCTGTGTTGTAAAATTACACAATATATATAAAAGAATAGATTACTTCCCTGGCGCTTCACCACTCTACAAATTCTCTGTCACTCTTTATTTGTACTCTTATATAATATTTAATTAAAAACACATAAACATGTAATATCTCTGGCCTGAGTATCATTAAACATAAGTATGTTAGGTTCTAATTGAACCTGTATAATAAAATCTGCAATGAGCATGTGTTAAAAAAGAAGTGTTCCTAATGACCATAGTATTGTTGGTCTCCGTTCTGTTTCAATCGTTATGAGCAAATAATAATACAGTCACAGTGAGTTCTAAGTTTGCAATTGCAGTCTTGCCCCTTATAATGTATGTCCATAAACGAACTCACAGTTTGTAAAATTAAAGTCCGATGAATCCTCGCGGTAGTCGTCCTGTTCCCAACAGCGAGAGCTCTGGCTGTGGTGTCCCGTTTGCAGGAACTCCGCTTGCGCATGCGTGTCCTACCTTCCTTCCTCTGAAGGGGAACCTGATCTTTGCTTATTGGTCGAGATTCTTTCCTAGCCGGGCAATGCCTGCAATACTTCAGCTCTCCGGATAATAGGGAATGGTAGTATTGAAGTTCAAAGTATATATTAACCCAACGCATTTCCCCTCATATACTGAATGCACAGGTGTCTGCCAGTAGTGTCTGACGTCAGTGCGCCCTCAATTAATTTTTATTTAAAGCGGCAATGTCGGGACCACGCAGGTTAACTGTTAAGAGAGGGGTCCCGACATTGCCACTTTAAATAAAAATTCATTGAGGGTGAAATGACATCAGACACTACTGCCGGAAACCTGTGCAGAAGCTCCTGTCAGTGTTCTGCTAGGATCGAATATGTGGACAGTCGCTGATCAGGTAAGTCTGTGTATATTATTGTCATTTTCTTCTCAAATCGGTTTTCTTTTGTAGGTGTCCTCAGCATCGGATTTATCAGCATCGGCAGCGCGTACCCCACCCATATAAATGAGGACCAGAATACAAAGTACAATTCTTGTGACTAGTATAATACGCTGAACAATATTTGCTACGAATAATCTGGTGTCAACTATAGAAAATTGAGCCTTATCTGGTGTCAAAAAAATATTTTGAACCATATGTGGTCCCAACTGTAGAAAATTATTCTATCTGGAGCTAAGAAGAAAGCATATATAAATGATTACAGACCACGCTACCTGTGAGGAACTGATAGTGCTGAGTTAAGGTCTGAGATAAGTTCCTGCACTTTACGCCAATTGCTGTACAGTATCATAACAAAACTCTATGTTGTTAGCCAATAATAGACTGACAGTGTTCAGTTTCTCATAAATTGGCTAAAATTGGTTTCTCCTCTGTGTAAATTTATCAAGCTGCTGGTTTGAAAAGGTGGAGATGTTGCCTATAGCAACCAGTCAGATTCTAGCTGTCATATTGCAAAATGTACTAAATAAATGTTAACTAGAATCTGATTGGTTGCTATAGGCAACATTTCACTTTTTCAAACCGGTATCTTGATAAATTTACCCTCTGGTGTGAGGGAAAGGGTGGCTTAAAGGCATATCCAGGCCCGGCGCTCCCATTAGGCAAGGTTAGGCACTTGCCTAGGGCGCCGGGCTCTGGAGGGCGCCACAGAATACTAAATGACTTTAAAACTGTGCGGCGACCGCTGACCATACCTGTCACGGCCGCCGCACAGCATTCAGATGCACGGGGAGGGGGGAAGAGTCTTTTTTGTCACCACCGCCGCCTCTCTGCTCCGTCTCCTCCCCTCCACTTACTAGTGTCAGTGAGTGGTGGGGAGGAGACGGAGCAGAGAGGCGGCGGTGGTGAGACAAGGTAAGGAGAGGAGGGAGGAGGGCGGCGATTTTTGCGGGGGGGCGACGCCGATTTTTGCGGGGGGGGCGCTTTTTTAAAAATGCCTAGGGCGCCGTGGACCCTAGCACCGGCCCTGGGCATATCCAATTAGCTGTGGAGTGCCTCCGGAACGGTCACAAAGTCACTCAATGGCGAGGTAACTTGGCACATTTCTCTTTGCCCCCCATAAGGATGCGAGGAGAAATCCGTGAAGTTGAGGTACCGTAGTCAGGGGCGAACGCAGGATTTAGAAGGGGGGGTTACCGCATGCGCAGCAGCTCCATTTCGGTGCGTTTGAATTCTACAGCAGCCGCGGCGCTGTCAAGCAGCATCTGCAGCAGTGCTGTATTATACTACAATACAGCACTGCCGCGGACGCTTCTTTGACAGCACCGCGGCTGCTGTACAGTATCGTTGGTTCGCGGAGGGGAGGGGTTTCTGGAGAACCAGAAACCCCCCTGCGTGCGCCACTGGTAGTACTGGAAAACATTCACAGCCGCAATGTTAATGATTAATAATTAGTATTTATGGAGAGAGACATAAAGAAAATGAAGGAACATTTTGTAACATCTTTATTCTTAGAAGGTTTGGCCTTTTGATCTTTGAATGCACAGCTTAGGAAACATTCACACATTATTGTATTTTCTAGTAACATACATGGCAATCTTTGGGAATTTCAAATTGGGACATTGAGCGTGTGTATGAGAAGGGGTTATGGTCCCACTATATGAGGACATGGCCACGTCGCGTTAACATAACCAGGAACACAGGAACATAACCAGCTCTTCCAAAGTGCTGGGCCACCCCAACCCCCTTCCCCTCCCATAAATACAGCCATTCAATAATTTGCAAACCAGTGAAACAAATCGGGAATGTCCCGGGTAGATCAGAAAAGTTTGGAGGTAAGTACTTGCAGTGAATTTGTCATGTCAGAACATGCTAAATGCTGCACCTCTGCTGATGCTGTCATTTTCATCTGCAAACCTCATGCGTGTCGCTCAAAATCGAGTGCATTCATTTTAAAAGGGCACAAGACAAGACAGAACATAATTTGTACTGCAGGTCTTTCATTTTGTGCTCTCAGAAATGACCCTTACTCTTCCTCTTAGTAACAAATGTCAGTAGCTAATAAAAACTGTTCTTTCTGGCATATCTGGGTCCAGGTCTAAGACCAGACCGGTGAAAGTAGAGCACCGCCGCGGACGCTTCTTTGACAGAGCCGCAGCTTCTGTATAGTACAGTGCCGCTACGTGGGGCACTTAGTTAGCGGAGGGGAGGGGTTTCTGGAGACCCAGAAACCCCCCCTGCGTGCGCCTCTGCTCCTGACTGCCACTGTAGTCAAGACAAACTCCTGACATCATGGGACAGACCACAAAATCAGGACTGTTCCACCAGAATCAGGATAGTTATCAGACAGTGCTGTTCTCTCTTCTATCTGTTCTCACAGCTTCCAGTGCCTTAAGGTCAGTTGCTGATTGTCTAGAATATTGGAAAAGCAGCACGGTGGCTAAGTGGTTAGCACTTCTGCCTTACAGCACTGGTGTCATGAGTCCAATTCCTGACCATGGCCTTATCTGTGAGGAGTTTGTATGTTTTCCCCCATGTTTACGTGGGTTTCCTCTGGGTGCTCCGGTTTCCTCCCACACTCCAAAAACATACTGGTAGGTTAAATGACCGCTAACAAATTGACCCTAGTTTACGTGCTTGTCTGTGTGTGTGTCTCTGTGTGTCGGTCTGTCTGTGTGTGTGTGTGTGTGTGTGTGTGTTAGGGAATTTAGACTGTAAGCCCCAATGGGGCAGGGACTGATGGGAATGAGTTCTCTGTACAGCGCTGTGGAATTAGTGGCACTATATAAATAAATGGTAATAATAATAATAATAATAATAATAATAATAAATAATCAATACTATTCACTTCCTAGAAAGTTGAGTATTCATGTCTTCCTAACCAAAAACAGCCCAATATTAAATTAATAGCATTTACATTTAATAAATAATGCTCATCCCTCCCAACCTTCCTGACATTAAACAACATACATATAAATTGGCATATTTCTGGCCTCAACATAAAATTCATAACATTCCCAATTAATAAATCGACCTATTTCCCCTGACAAGCAAACATTAAACTAATAGCATTCTCATATAATGGAGATAAATGTTGCATTAATAACTCCTAAAATGTACTATTAGCCCCCAAATAACATTAACCACCCCTCCATGCACACACCAGTTCCCACATAACATTAATAATCCTTCCCAGTCCTCACAGTATATTAATAATCCCGCCCAACACCCTAAGCTGCTCTGTAGAATAATGTAGAATGATGTGGGAGGAAGTGATGTAGTTGTGACGCCTCATCAGGTACCAAGGAGAGTTTGGGGAGAGAAAAGAGTTGGAAAGAGAATGGAGGAGGTGTAGAGAAAGGAAGGTAAGAAAGAGGAGGGAATAACGAATCAGAAGCTATTCCCTGGTGCAACATTTACAATTGGCGGCTGATCCTAGGTCAGGGGACAGCCACCAGGTGTCCAGAATGCAGGTTAAAAAAAAAACAAATCCTTTTCCCTTTTTTCAGAGCACTTGCCATAGACTTCAAGTGGCAATTCGGTTTGCAGGTGACTCCACACTATTTGTCCCCCTGCATTAGCAGTAACCAGTAATCTGTAAGTGTTGGTGCTGGTTGTTGTTGTTTTTTTAGGAGGGGGGACTGTATTCTTGTTTTTACTTTGCATTTATAATTTATTTACAGTGTAAACGCCCAGGGAAGTTGATGAAGATGACTGGCATATCTAGCGTGCAGCCGCATCATGATATGCTTTTCCATGTATCTTAATGCGATCGCATACTTACAATGTATTTGGGGTTGTATGTATCATAAGATATGTGCAACCCAAATGCATACGATGGGTCACAAATTTGAATGAGGCCCATAGGGAGAAAGGACCCATTGTCTGATCAGTTATGTTTAAGACTACCTAATTGGTTGTCAAAATCTCAGCATGATTGTACAGCTCAAACCCTATTAGAGCACTATGTAAATGTGTTCATGTTATATCTTTTATCAGAAGAGTTTCATACACAGCAGGGGAAACATCTGAGATGCCACCAGCCTGCAGAGATTAGGTTATAATAAATGTGTTAGACAGGTGATTATCGCAGACTAGTGGTTCTTGCAGAGAACTTGTGTCAGATCATTTGCAGGATGTACTGTTCCCACAGCACGCTGACAGTCCAGTCCAAGTAAATCTCGACTTTCAACTGATCCTTTTCCTGATATTCATTATTCTTTTCTTATTTCCAATTTTCATTATTAAAATAGAAAAAGGAGATAGAAAATGATCCTGCAATCTACAAAATACTCTGTTACTTATTGATTCAGAAGCTGCAGGAAAATATGCATTCACATTTGCAAAGGTAAAATAAAAGAAATGAAATCAGTAATTTGAGCCCGTTCACTCTGGGTCGTTCTGCAGAAATAGGACAAAGGTGACAAATACAACCCAACCCTGACGATAACCATATCCCCTACTATTTATCGCTCCACACGAAAAACTGTCTGCTGTCTTCTGTCTACCTTTAAGTAGTTAACTTTCATTCAGGACTGTTTATTTTACGAGCCGCAGAGCTACTTGCGATGGCTCGCTCTGTTTTTCCATCGCTCTGTTCTTCCATCCTGGTTGGTTGCTAGGCAGCTAGAATATTGCGATCATGGGATCGCCTATCAAACTGCAAAGGAGATTGCACCTAGGGGGATCTTCTGATTGGTCTACAGTACTTTAAATAGCAGGGTGGGCCTAACCTCCCTGCTAGTTATAATGTTTGTTGCTGAATTTGTGAGCCTCCTCTGTTGCTGTTATTTGTCTGCTGATTACCTGTTGCCTGACTTTTGCCTGTCCCTGGATATTCTCTGTCTGCTGTCTGTCTCAATCTTTGGCTTTGTTTCTGGACCTCCTTCGCTCACTGCCCTGACCTATTGGCTTTTCTCTGTACCTCTTCGCTACCTGTCACCTAAGATAAACTCTTACTAATCTGAGCTCAAGTCCTGGGGGCATACCTGTGAGTGGGGGTACTTCTGAGAGTATCACTCTGTACGTGAAAGGTGTTTTGTAATAGGCGAAAACCTTTCATACACCCTGTTGTAAGAAATTATCAGTGTCCAGTTTTAGTCGTTATATCACACACCGGACCCCTTACCTTCCTCACCGGGTCCGGTGCACTGCTCCGTACTGTCCAAGTGGAGCCAGGGATCTTCTTCTCCTCCGTCTCCGCCTATGTCACTATGATGGTGGGCGCCATCTTGGATGTAGTGCGCATTCCTGATATAAACATATATATAATTATGGGTCTTGTCCTCTTGGATAATGCTTTTCCCACCCCCTTCCTCATATAAGGTATTTAAGGCACCATCTTACTCAAAATGGTAACAGAAGATAAGTTTTGTTGCCTTACATTATCTCTGTGCCTTACAGTGTGTCCTGGTTACTACACCCACATCAGTGTGTCCTGGTTGCTACACACACAACAGTGTGTCCTGGTTGCTACACCCACACCAGTGTGTCCTGGTTCCTACACCCACACCAGTATGTCCTGGTTACTACACCCGCACCAGAGTGTCCGGGTTGCTACACCCATGCCAATGTATTCTGGCTCTACCATCTATGCCAGTATGCCATGTGATACCATCTTTACGAGTGAGTTCCATATATTTACACTGGTCCTCTATCACCTGCCAGTCACGTCCGATAACGCCTTGTAGGGGCCAGAACCTGTTAGGGGATAGAACCAAAGCACATACCTCCTTGTGGGGCTCCCTGGTGAACACCTACTCTATGTTAGACTCCGCACCTCCAATAGATAGAGACAAATTGAACTCGCTGTTGAATCCAGAGAAGTTTCTGTGTGATTCCCGACAGTATCTTCTTACCCAAAAAGGATTCAACAGGTGATCCTTCACCTAGGCAACTACTTCAACATCTTATGGATTGCGTAGACAAATAAGAAATGATGCAGAGTCAGCTAGTCCAGTGCCTTCAACGATTGTCTGCTCATTTTGATTCTATTCAGAAACTTTGGCTCTGTTTGCAATGAGGCATTATAATATTCTCCATTTCTACTGCAAGGGTCAGGTTTGAATTTCAGAAAGAAAAAAGATGGAGGTCTTTGACTCTGCATTGACTATAAGGGTCTCAATTCAGTCACTATCAAAAACCAATATCCACTCAATGTGATCACTGTTCAGTCATATCAAGGGAGCCACTATCTTTACCAAACTAGATCTATATAATTTTAAATGTCTATGAAAAGGGGATGAGTGGAAAACTGCTTTTAATACACGTGACGGCAATTACGAATATGCCCTTTGGATTATGCAATGCACCCGCTTTTTTCAAAGCTTTGTCAACAAAATCTTCAGGAATATGCTTTATCATAGTGTATCTCGTTGATATCCTAACCTTCTCCAAAGATCTGCCTTGTCATCGCATTCACGTGGCGAAGGTATTCTTCCATCTTCATTATTCTGCAAAATTGAGAAGTGTTTATTTTAATGTAATCACAAACACTTCAAAGGGTACATTGTTCTTGGATCAGGTCTTCAAATGGATCTGGAGAAGGTGTGTGCAGTGTTAGATTAGTCAAAACCATGTGGACTTAAAGCTACTTAGTGATTACTTGTCTTTGTCAATTATTATTGGCAATTCATTCGGGGGGTACTCTACTCTATTTGCTCCTATTGTTTCCCTTACTTGGAAGGATGTTAACACCAAGGTTTGGTCACCTTCTGCATCTAAAGCATTCCATGACCTCGAACAAGCCTTTTCCTCTGCTCCGATCCTCAAATAACCTGACACTTCTCAACCATTCTCCTGGAGGAGTCAGAGTAGGAGCTATTCATTCACAAAGGTCTTCTACTGGGAAGTTCCATCGTTGCAGCTTTTTCTGTTGCAAATTTCTTCCTGCAGAAAAAAAACCTATGCTACCGGGGATAAGGAACGCTCGCTTTGGAGGAATGGAGGGAGACCTCCTTCCAGTGACTGTGTTTACAGATCATAAGAATTTATTTTGCCTTCAATCAGCTCAATGCTTGAATCCTGGTCTTTCGCTTTTGCTTAATTTAATCGTTAGATAACATTCAGATCAGGGAACAAACATAAAACAGCTGACGCGTTTGATTCCAACCAGGAAGCTGAAGATCCAGTGAATCAGCCTATATTGGATCCTCAATGTGTCCTTGCTGCTTCTACCATTACCCCTCCAACAGGAAAGACATTAATGATACCCAGATTATAAAAGAGATTACACTGGTGTGCACATTATTTTAGCTTTCCAGACATGCTAAGTATTGGAAAACTGTAGCCCTTATCAACAGGGAATATTGGTAACTCTGCTGCGAGTTGTGGGACACTTCGTATGTGCATGCTCATTTTGTGTCCAACATAAAATTCCTATGCATACTTTCTTGAGTCCTCGACATCCTCTTCCTATCTCTACGAGACTGTGGTCTCATATCAGTATGGATCAGTATCCATTTCCTTTATCAGTTGGACTACCACAAGGCTCAGCCCTAGGTCCTCTGCTATACTCTAGCTATACAATTTCTCTTGTAAAACTAATAGGCTCCTTTGGATGTCAGTATCATCATATATGCGGATGATACACAAATTTATCTATCCTCTCCTGATCTCTCTCCATCTGTGTTGTCCCATTCTACTGAGGGTCTTTCTGCCTTTTCATCTTGGATGTCCTCTCACCAACTCAAACTCAATCTTTCAAAAATAGAATTAATAATATTCCCACTCACCAACAGAAGCTTCCTGCCTGACATTTCTATTTTTGTTGACAATATGACCATAAATCCCACCCTGCAAGCTCGCTGCCTAGGTGTAATTCTTGACCCACAACTATCCTTTGTTCCTTAATCGACTCTATATTTATATCATGTTGCATACATCTAAAAAACATTTCCAGAACACATAAATATCTCACACTAGACACTGCAAACACTTTATTTCATGCACTCATCATCTCTTGCATCGACTATTGCATTTTACTCCTCACTGGTCTTCCCCAAAACAAACTCTTACCCCTCCGTTCTATTTTGCATGTAGCGGCTAGATTGATTTTCTTTGCAAATCATTCTAGCCCACTAAGTACTTTTTACCTTTGTCTTCTAACTAGACCAATATGCAATATGTAGCACTTACCCTCTTGTATCAAACTCATACTGTCCCATAGATTGTAAGCTTGCGAGCAGGGTCTTCTTATCTCTCTATCCGTATGTATTACCCAGTATTGATTTATTACTGTTTGTTCCCAGTTGTAAAGCACTTCGTAATTCACTGGCCCTATATAAATCAATGTTGATCATGATGATGATGATTTTGTTACTGATCTTCCCACTTGTAAGAAACATAATACCATCTGGGTAGTGGTAAATTGTTTCTCTAAAAAGGTTCACTTTGTTCCATTAATTGGTCTGCCTAATGCATCTATTCTAGCCACCTTGTTGATAAAGGAAATATTTCAACTACATAACTGTTTTTTGTAAATTGTCTCAGACTTTGGGGTTTAATTTGTTTCTACATTCTGGAGGTCGTTATGTAACATTCTGAATATCCATCTCAACTTCTCCATGGCATGTCATCCCCAACTAACAGTCAAACAGAACGAGTGAATCAGGAGCTCGAAACCTCTCCTAGGATATACATCTCGGTCAACCAGGATAATTGGCTAGAACTTCTTCCATGGGCAGAATTCGCTCACAACAACCATTGTCACAAGATTTCATCCTCTACTCCTTTCTATACTGTGTACGGTCTTAACCCTTTATTACCAAAATTCTGCTCCTTATCTACCAATGACGTATCCACAGTTAATTCTGTAAGCCTGAATTTATCTAAACTCTGGGCTGATGTGTTGAAAAAATCACAAAAAATCATCAGCCCACTATAGATTTTTTCGGACAAAAAAAAAACATGCTGTTCACCTGTTAAAAGTGGAAGACAGGGTTTTGCATGAAACTTACACCTAGATACATTGGCCCATTTTAAATTCTCCAAATTATTAATGCCATTTTCAACTGCATACCATCGCAAAAATACATCCTTTCCTCCAAGCTGTTTATGCATGTACTTATAATATCCTCCTTGACTTTTGCGTCCTCTTTCTATCGCTGTCTTACCAATGTCAAGACTATTTCTCCCCTATAAACAATCATGAATTCTGCTGCAAGAATCATCTACAATTTCCTTCCTTAACTTATTCTCCTCTCTGTCATTTATTTCGTTGGCTACCAATAAACTTCAGAATAAAATTCAAAGTGCTGAACCTTACCTAAAAGTACTATAACTCCTGTCCCATCTATATTTCTGACCTCACTCATAGGGCCTTCTCACCTCTTTGTCTGTTTTACCCAGTTTGTTTATTACTGTGTTTGTCTCCAATTGTAAGCGCTACGGAATTTGCTGGTGCTATATAAATAAATTATGATGATGATGATGATAGATGTTTAGGTCTCCATATATGGAACTCTTTACCCAGTCCTATCAGACTCTCCTCAATCTTCAAAATCTTTACACAGTTCCTTAACTCTCACTTCTTCAAAATAAAGTCTTCCTGTCTCCCTTCTCCATAATCACTGTACTTACACCAACTCTGCCTTACTGTCGCTTTTCACACTTTCTCCCACTAGAAGCTACAATTGTTATTCCGCTACCTTATGTAACAAGTGCTATCCACACCTCTTAGATTTTAAGCTCATTTGGGCAGGGCCACGTTTATCTTTTGTCTCAGATCACTGTACATAAGTTGTTTGTATAATGATTACCTCCCTGTATAGTGCTGCATAATATGTTGTTGCTTTATGAATAAAACATAGTAATAAAAATCTAATGTAAAAATATGCATTTGTTTACCCTTAGGGTGAAATGGAACACAGTAGTGTCTTCAGAAGCATCTAGATTTCTGGAAATGTATAAAGAGTTGTAGGGCGTAGGAAAGACTGGAGACAGTAATTAGTGATAGGTTTGTATATTTCCTGCAAACCCTCATGAGACACTAAGGATTCTTTCCCTTCTTTTATTACTAAGGGACAAGAAGGCATCTGTGAATAATAGATCATGCTTTTAGCTAGTGAGATATTGTGGCTTGGGTTTTTTTTTCAATGCAAACATAACACATTCAAACCTCTTCTTGTATCTGTCTGGCAATATGAACACTTATAGGGGTCTATTTATTATGCAATTAAAATCCCTGAAAACAACAATCATCGAAGATTTCCTGAACTTGTGCCCAATGACTAATGCCATTGAAGCCTCACCGCATCGGCTCTCCCCTTTGGGTTACGATTGCCACTCTGCGATAGTGACCATAGAGGAGATAAGTAAACTGTAGTGTTCTCCAGGACAGCCATTTATTGTGACTGGTGTTCCAGCAAAACACTTTTAATAAATGGTCACAATCTTTCATTCCTTTTCATTGCAGTAAGGAATGCAAATAATTGTGCCAAAAATAAAGGTTATTGTTAAATATGCCCGATTGAGAGACTTCACAAGCAATAAAAGTATGTGTGGATACCAATTAAGAACAGCATGACCATTTACCATGTAATAAAAGCGGCAGCACCTTTCATTCTGTGCAGCTGCTCTTATATTTGTAATATCTGCATATACTGGAGCATGCCCTTATTATGCATTTTGATGTTTGTTTGAACTCTTTACTCATGATTTTATAAATGCTTGGTCTAAGACTGAAATGTGCATATATGTAAAAGGAAAAAGGTTGCCTCACAGAACTGCCTACTGTTAAATGTGGACCCTCCTTCACAAATGAAGATTTTGCGTCCAACATCCTGCCACTTTAGGACCATGGCCTTATCTGTGTGGAGTTTGTATGTTCTCCCTGTGTTTGCGTGGGTTTCCTCCGGGTGCTCCGGTTTCCTCCCACACTCCAAAATCATACTAGTAGGTTAATTGGCTGCTATCAAAATTGACCCTAGTCTCTCTCTCTCTGTGTATATTAGGGAATTTAGACTGTAAGCTCCAATGGGGCAGGGACTGATGTGAATGAGTTCTCTGTACAGCGCTGCGGAATCAGTGGCACTATATAAATAAATAGTGATGATGATGATGATGAACCACCCCTTTCATTGAATTACATTTTCCAGTTTTCCTCCTTAAATACCGCTCATCTTCATTTATAGTTAAAATTAATCATGACAGTGAGGGAACATATTACACATGGCATTTTATATGTTTTAAGCATTGGCTTACCTAGAGCAAAAATGCATTTGATTAAAAGGATGAGACCCAATTCCCATCAGCTCAGATCTGGTGGACAAATCAATTACTTTTAAAACAGTAAGCAATGCCTCTGAGCAATGTTTCCACATTTAAAACTGATCTTCATATTATTGTTTATATAAACAATAATAGTAAAACATTATCGATTTGAGTCACTAGGGGGCAATGAAAGACTGTTTACTATACTATCATTTTACCATTCTTAATTGTCAACGGTAAAACTATTTTCTTAACCAGAAACAATGTTGCAGCTCTGAAATTTTCTTTAGTGCACTCTTAAATATGATTTCTAAGTACAGGTGCTAGTATTTAACCAGATAAATCACAAGCAGAGTAAAATGTAGAAGTACATTTTTAAGCCATGACATTGCTATTATTCACCTGATATTGGGCTAAAGCAATACTCTGCTTATTGGTTTACTGGGTACTAGTATGCCATTTTGTAGTGGGTAGGCTACAACAGCATGTCAGATCATGTTATAGTGGGTAGGCTACAACAACATGTCAGATCATGAGAAAATCTTCGACATCATGAAGCATTTCAGGATATAAGTGCACTGATCTTGTGCAAACAGTGACTTGTCCACTTGTGTGATTATGTTAATGAGGACAGGGCTTCATGTGAAAGGGGCAGTGCCATGATGTGAGGAGGGGATGGAGACTAGAAGGGATCCACAGACTGAATGATAATTGAAGGAGCAGAGTCCCAAAAAGCACAATGTACAGTAATTAAAAGTTTGTGTCTCACTGATGCTGGAAGATTGTGGTTTCAAATGCAACAACGTTAAATATCTGTATAAAAAGTCTATGATATAGGCAAATCATTTTTCAACACCAATCCTTTTCACCCATTCCTATACCACTGTTTGATTGCAGATTGTAACAGAAAGAAACTGGTGTTTATAGGGAAATTATTTGTTATACCTCATTTATACTGCACCAAAATCCCGGGTTTTTCCCGGGGCAAGCTCAAACGACCCGGGTCTTGGTGCAGTATGAATGGCACAAGTCAAAAATCCCCGGTCTAAAAACCCGGGTCTTCAACCCGGGATTTATCGAGGGGTAATTCCTGGGTCGGACCCGGGTTGCCTGCACTATGCAGGCAACCCAGGTTGCACAGAAAACAAGATGATTGGCTGTCTGCCTGTCTCTGGAGGATTTAAAGCAGGAGAATACAAAGAATGTATATGAAAAGAAGGGCAGTTTACAGAAATTTTATTAATGGCTATTACATACATAAATATACCATTGGGTATACATGATTGGAGATATATAGAGAAGGCATACCATCACTATTGTACTTTTTTATATATATATATAAATCATGCTAATAGATAGAGTATATTTCCCTTTAAAGGTTACTTGTCCTGATTAAAGTGCAGTGCTGTGAATTTATTTGGGTGTCTGATGTAGCTGATATCCCACATTACAGAGGTACAAAGTCTGGGAAATACTAGTTGTGTGAAAGGAAGCAAAGTTCAGGTTTTTTTGCCAGGATTTAAACACTGGAGCAGCATCCAGTCTTCATTTTTCAGCCAATGAAAACTGCTCTGGTGATGACTCCCACAAATTGCCAGGGCACAGACTTGTGCAGTATGAATGGGGTCAACCCGGGAAATTCCCGGGTCCGAGGTGCAGTATGAATGGTGTTTCTGAGCTGGGACGCTCAGAGCCCCAGCAAAAACCCGGCTTGAAAAACCCGGGATATTGCCGGGGCGGCAGTATGAAAGTGGTATTAGAATTTTTAGAAGAAGTATTTATTCAGATGGTTTACATGATTGTCAGTCAGGCAAACTTGGATATAAATATAATAAAGTGGTCTTCATAGTAACAGTGCAACACAGTTGGCATCAGGGTTTTCTATGAAGGGTACCTGCATGCTGAATGGATAGAATATTTCCCAAACTGTTACCTCACTTGGAATGGAGATCAGTGCATGAGTAATGATTACAGAGATGGCTTTTGATTCTGGAGGTCAGTCCTTTCCTTCTAGTGTCATATACAAACAGGTGTCTGAGCAAATATACAATCACCCATGGCCATAGTAGAACATTGTGTGAAAACCTTTTTGCTCAGGAGGCTAAGCCAACATATATTTGTGGATATATCCATCCAGTTACTGGGCCAACATAACTTCACCCAGACCAATGTATAGCAGATGTGTATAATTTGACAAAGTCACTGGATTGGTTTTTGAACACAGATATACTTCACCTAGATTGCTAACCTTCTACTTTTAGAAACCCCAGGAGCATGTGTGTCTGTAATATCTATGAGCTGTTGAAGGGCTATAGGCTTGTTGAAAAGCTGGGAAAGGGTTCTGGGGTTTGGATGGAGAGTGAGGGTGGGCTCCATCCATTAGGTTTATTAAGCGGGTCTTCTAGGTTACCAGTGATCTGCTGGTAATCAGGAGTTGCACCTGAGTGGTGCTAGTAAAAGTCTTTAGCTCAGCTCAGTCAGTCTCCCTCTCTGCTTGGGGATAGGGGCTACAGAATCTATGTGAGTGAAAGACTCATATTTGCCTGTAAGTTACTATGCTGAAACCCAGAGCCGTAACGAGGCCGGTGCGGGCGGTGCCGCCGCCCAGGGCGCAGTCCCAAGGGGGCGCAGTGGCCGCCCGCACCTGCCTCTGTGTGAGGAGTGAAAAAAATAAAAATGAAACAGACCTCAGATTCAGACTGCCGGCCGCCCGGCGCATCCAAAATGGTGGCTGGCACCCGGCTCCACCCCCTTCTGAACTCTGCCCTCTGCCTCAGCGTCTGATGTCATAATGTTGCTAGGCAGCAGAGAAGCAGAGAGGAGCCAGGCAGCGACGGCTGGTCAGGAATAAAGACAACAAAGGTAAGCTTCAAAGCAGGGGAAAGGGGATGTGTGTTGCTATTATGGAGGGAGGGGGGATGTAAGCTGCTATTATGGAGGGGGGCATGTGAGCTGCTATTATGGAGGGAGGGGAGGGATGGGGGGCATGTGAGCTGCTATTATGAAAGGAGGGGAGGGGGGCATGTGAGCTGCTGTTATGGAGGGAGGGGAGGGGGGCATGTAAGCTGCTATTATGGGGGGGATGTGAGCTGCTATTATGGAGGGAGAGGGGGGGATGTGAACTGCTATTATGGAGGGAGGGGGGATGTAAGCTGCTATTATGGAGGGAGGGGGGGTGTAAGCTGCTATTATGGAGGGAGGGGGACATGTGAGCTGCTATTATGGAGGGAGGGGAGGGGGGCATGTGAGCTGCTATTATGGAGGGAGGGGAGGGGGGCATGTAAGCTGCTATTATGGAGGGGGGATGTGAGCTGCTATTATGGAGGGAGGGGGGATGTGAACTGCTATTATGGAGGGAGGGGAGGGGGCATTTAAGCTGCTATTATGGAGGGAGGGGGGGTGTGTGCTGCTATTAGGGAGGGGGATGTGTGTTGCTATTATGGAGGGGAGGAATGTGTGCTGCATCTTGCTATTATGGAGGGGGGGATGCTGCTATGCTTTATGGGGAAGGGGGGTATGCTGCCATAATGTGTGAGTAAAGGGGGGATGTATTAATATAATGTGTGATATGTGGGTAGGGAGGTTGGGTGTCTTAGTACATGGGTGGGAGGTAGGCTATTAATTTAATGGTGACGTTTAGATGGGGGCTAATTATTTAATGAGTACTATTTTATTTGTGGGGGGCTGGTGGGTCAATTTAATTTATTGATGGGGCTTTTTAATTTAATGTTGGGGATCTATTAATTTCAGGTGAGGTATTTATCTGTATTGCAGTCACAAGAATGCTCTGTATTAAATGGCGGTCATAGGAATGCTCTCTGTATTGTACGGTGGTCATAGGAATGCTCTCTGTATAGTATGGTGATCATAGGAATGCTCTCTGTATAGTATGGCGGTCACAGGAATGCTCTCTGTATAGTATGGCGGTCATAGGAATGCTCTCTGTATAGTATGGCGGTCATAGGAATGCTCTCTGTATTGTATGGAGGTCACAGGAATGCTCTATGTATTGTATGGAGGTCACAGGAATGCTCTCTGTATTGTATGGAGGTCATAGGAATGCTCTCTAAGGTATGGCGGACACTAGGTGGCTCTTTATATTGTATGTGTGTGTGTGTATATATGTGTATATATGTGTATATATATATATATTATTTTGTGTGATGGTGATAAGGGGGCACAATGTGATAAAGATGGCTCCATGGCACGGTGTGATAAAGGAGAAACTGTGATGGAGGGCACAGTGGGATGAAGGGGCAGTGTGATACAGATGGTACCGTTACATTTATGTTTTAATTTGTTTCAGTGAGTTTTATTTCAATAACCAATTCATTTTTTATACAGCTAGCATGTGATAGCTGCATTTAAAGTACTTTGATTCTATGGTGACTTATTACATAAAGATCCTTACAAAGCCAGACCGTGAAGAATGGGGAGGGAGAGGGTTTCAGTGCAGTCTAGAACTTGTAAAGCGCTAGCCACACCCCCACAGTAGGTTGACCACGCCCACGCAATGATTGACACTCCCACTTAGATGGGGGGCGCCGGTTCCCTATCTCGCCCAGGGCACTAAAATGGCTAGTTACGGCACTGCTGAAACCTCTTTATTTTGTGTTAGTTTGTTAGTCAGGAGCAGGGCCGGACTGGCCATCTGGCACTTCTGGCAAATGCCAGAAGGGCTGATGGCTAGATGGGCCGGTCCCTACACTGGCGGATCTGTCACTTTCTGTATTCTATATTTACCATACCAGCTGCCAGCATGGCATTCTGTGTGTCCGAGCTAACGGGGCCGGCCCTAGCCTATTATTGGCCGGCCCCGAGATTGACAGGTTTCTGGGTGCTGGCTCCTCCGAAGGAACCAGCCACCCGACTACATGTCCCGCGCGTGCCGTCACGCCTCCCTTTTCTGTTTCGTGCATCCATGTGAAGGGGTCCCGGTCAGTGTGTAAGACTGCCTGAATGATGATCTGACAGCTCCCAGCGCGCCCTGTAGGAGAACAGATCACATAATCAGGTATGTTAAGATATTGTCTCCTGTGCAATGTAATTTTGATTCTTTTTTTCCCTTTCAGTCGTGCCCTGACCTGGGGGCACTGCTGTGTGGCATATGATTTGGGGGACATTACTGTGTGACATATGATTTGGGGGACATTACTGTGTGGAATATGATTTGGGGGGCATTACTGTGTGGCATATGATTTGGGGGGCATTACTGTGTGGCATATGATTTGGGGGACATTACTATGTGGCATATGATTTGGGGGGCATTACTGTGTGGCATATGATTTGGGGAAACTACTGTCTGGCATATGATTTGGGGGACATTACTGTGTGGCATATGATTTGGGGGGCATTACTGTGTGGCATATGATTTGGGGGGCATTACTGTGTGGCATATGATTTGGGGGGCATTACTGTGTGGCATATGATTTGGGGGGCATCACTGTGTGGCATATGATTTGGGGAAACTACTGTCTGGCATATGATTTGGGGGACATTACTGTGTGGCATATGATTTGGGGGGCATTACTGTGTGGCATATGATTTGGGGGGCATTACTGTGTGGCATATGATTTGGGGGGCATTACTGTGTGGCATATGATTTGGGGAACATTACTGTGTGGTAAAATAGGATTTTGGGGCACTACTGTGTGGTATAATATGATTTTGGGGGCATGAGGGAAGGAGGAGAATGTTAATATAAAGTGGGAGGTAGGCTATTAATTTAATGGTGGAGTTTAGTTGGTGCTATTTTATTTGTGGGGTGATGTGGGTTAATTTGATATTATGGCCTAGCAATTTAAGATAGGGTGATTGGACCTTTAATGCTGTGATGGTTTGGGGGCTAATAATTGAAAGTGCGGCTGTTTGGGAAAAAAATGTGAATATGAATTATTTAATGGCAGTGATGGTTGCGAGAAATAGTTATTTTTATTAAACGTAAATGCTATTTAATTTATTGCTGGGGTTGTTTGGAGAGAGGGAAATAGGTTTATTTATCATCAGCAGCAGCTATTTATATTAAATGTGAATACCAGTATTTTAATGTTGGGGCTGGAGGGAGGCCTAATTATAAAACATGGGTCGTATTGATTAAACACCAGGGTTGGTTGGAGTTTTCTAAATTACATGTACCCATTTTATTCCAAATAGGGCCTCCAACATTCAGACAAGCAGCAACTGAACTAAAGAAACCAGCAGCCACAGATGGTGACAGTGACAAGACAGGTAGGAGAGAGCAGGACAGTCTGCCAAATGTCCTGAATCTGGTGGGGAAGTCCTGAATTTTGGTGACTGTCTCGTTTAGTGAGATTTGGTCCTACTACAAGGACAGTTGGGAGGTATGTCCTGGTTCACACTGTACTGCTTGTGAAGGCAGAGCTGCGTGCAACTATCAGTAGTGCCTGTGTATTTGTCTAACATTTGTCTAAAATTATAGTCATGATACATAATAGGGGTTCCCTGTCTTAAATACCCCAGGCCCCCCCCCCAAGCATTAATATAGTTCTGGTTAGCAGGAGGGAGCGGATAACTGCTCCCAGTCTCTGAATGGGACACAGCCTGCAGAGCAAGCCGAGGAGCTCTAAGTCTCAGAAAATTTGGTAATCTCGTGAGAGTAAGAGCTTCTCTGCTCACTCTACAGGAAGTTCCCACCCTGATGGATGTGAGCAGCACTAGATAAGTACAGTGGGCTGAGGGTGTCATAATGTGCCTCAGGGTAAATGTAATGTTTTATTTTAATGTATGTATCATTGCCCCATGTTAGCCACACCATGTTAGCCACACCCACAGCACATTGTGGGGGGGCACCGCCTTTTTCGGTGCCGCCGTGCAAAGTTTCTTTCCTACAAGAACTGAGGTGGGCCTGTGTACTTTAAATGCCAGGGCTGATTTTTAGTCCCAGTCCGGCCCTGGTCAGGAGTTACTTATGTTTAGTTAGAGCCAGACGGCAATAAACGGTGTTCATTTTGGAGTCTTCTTTTGTTTTCTTATTGAATAAAACTGGCTGAGGCCAGTTGCACAAAACCTTTTTGACTTGTGTGAAGTCTCTCGGCTGCTATAATCACCATCTACCCCAGGAGATGGTACTGGGCCCACATACAGGTCACAACACCTACCTTAAATTCAGGAGGTAGATCAGTACAACCCTAGTCCAAAGTCTCTTCTGGCAACTTTGTAAATCATGCCTCAGTGATATCACTAGTCCCTAATGAATAAATCGGCTGCATATCATTTTAGCCCACAGTGTGTAGGCAACACATATTTTTGTAGATACTATTCTTTTATTGACTAACTCTGAAGATAAACTGGGGTGAGGTTAAACAAGGTCTGGCTGGCACATTTTAGCCTAGGGGCAAGTACATAGCACCGGCCCATGAGCTACAACTCATTACTAAATGGTAGCTTTAGCTATAAAACTAGGCTGATACATCAAAGGGTGGAAAGCCTTTCTGATGGAGAAAACTGATGTTATTGCCGGTGAAAAGTCTTGTTTTCACTCTTCTCTATATAGTTCTGGTCAACATTATTGGTGCCCTTTAATTTTTTTATGACCTGTACAATATCTTCAGATGTAAATGAAAATGTACCAACTTCGTATCATCAGAATGTACAAAGTTATTCATGCAAAAAAAAAAATACATTATGTAGTAATGTCAAATACAAAATAAAAAATGTGACCTGAACAGTATTAATGGCACCCTTAATATTTGGTTGTACACCTGTTGGCAACAATGACTACCTCCAAATGTTTCCTGTAGCCACCTATAAGCTTTCTCCCACTCCTCCATTACAATTGTTGAATCTCTTGAATGTTTTCAGGATTCCTTTTCCCAGTGGCAAGTTTCAGCTCTCTCCAAAGATTTTCAGTTAGATTGGAATCAGGAAAGTCTATTTTTTCTTTTTCAACCATTTATTTGTGCTTTTGGAAGTGTGTTTTGGGTCTTTATCGCACTGGAGGGCCCATGTTCTTCAACTCAAACCTAGTTTTCTTATACTGGGTAGAACGTTTTGCTCCAAAATGCCTTGGTAATCCTCTGATTTTCATTATTCCTTCAATACGGTCAAGGCCTCCAGTTTGGGAGGCAGCCAAACAGCCCCACAACATTATGGATCCTCCACCATGTTTAACAGTAGGTAGGGTGTTCTTCGACTTTAAAGCTTCACTTTGTCGCCTATAAACAAATCGCTGGTCTGCATTGAAATAAAGCTCTATTTTGGTTTTGTCTGTCTTCTGAGCATTTGCCCAGAAGGATTGTTTGTCTAGGTACGTTTTGGCAAAGATCAATTGTTGCCGCCCATAAAGCTTTTCTTGGCTTAGTGAACAGTGTGTGGTACGGTTTGAAACCGTCACTCCGTGAAGTTTCAGGTCAGACTTCAGCTCTATCTTCTGCCTCTCCCCCTTCATTCCCCCTCTCTTATCTGCCTCCGTTCCTCCTTCTCTTCCTCTCTCCCCTGTGTCTCTCTGTCTGTCTACCCCACCCCTTAGATTGTACGATCCTTTCAGCAGGGCCATCTCTCCTCCTGTTTCCACCACTTCTAACTCTGCTCTCCAGCTACCTAGCCCTCCTCCTCGAGGACCCTCCACCCCCGTCCCCTATCGCTCTTGGGCTCCGTCGTATGCGGATCTTCCCTCTCCCCTCCCCCTCCCTCTCTAGCTTTGCTTTGAGCTTACTGAGTTACTGTGCTTATTGTTTACTGTACTTTGCTGTCTCACCTCATATTGTAATTCGTTTGACCCTCTACGGCGCTATGAACACCTAGTGGCGCCCTATAAATAAAAATTAATAATAATATTATGGATGTTTTGCGTAGTGTTTTTTCCACAGTTTGTAGCAACTTTTAAAGACTTCTCTCATCAATCTTTAAATATTGTGTCCGGAAATATATTTTTATTTAGTTGTATATATTCTGTGTTTGCTTCTCTGTTTTTTCTATTTTGATTACTTGGTGCTGACTAGCAATACCGCATATTGGAAACAGTGTTATATGTACTTTCCAGGGCTTCTGCAGTGGGATCAGTGCACCTGTAATTTTCCCTTGCTTAATTGTTAACTAAGAACCAGATTTCCTTCAGAGAATTATCTAGCTTAACAGCACTGCAGCATTTTAATATTTTCTTGTTTTAGCATATATGCAGGTTAGTTTATCAGATATGCTTCTGCCCAGTTGAATGTATTATACATTCCATCACTGCAGTGTAGTACCTTGTTATCTGCAGTAATATAGGTTTCTAACAATAAAAACATTTCTCAGAATTTACAGCACAGATATATCATTCTCTGTTCATTTTAATTTCTGTGCATATATTTTACTGATCATATATTTTACAGCACAGAATTGTCATTTTCTAACATTATAATTTATATCCACATATTTTACAGAATTTTTCCTGAAAATTAAAAATAAAATAAGACCTACTTTTACATGTTGTAGACCAGAGTTAGACAACTTGCGAATCTCCAGCTGCCCTGTTATACAACATGAAACTCAGAGGGGTAGGTATCAAAGGTTTTTTTATGTGATTTGAAACCTGTCATCAATTTATTTATTAATCACTCCGTAATTTATGACTGTGATATGTGGCAGTTTTGGCCATTTGAATTATTGTGAGTTATGTAAAACTCATGAACAGTGGGCACAGTGGTGGCAGTTGTGGGTAGGTTGGTTGGGGAGTAAGGTATTGAACTAAGAGAGAGTGGAGAAGGTAATAGAGTCAGCAGTGTAAAGTATTTCAAATATTTATTTTTTGTATTGATTTTCTTATATTCAAATATAATAACAGCAAAAAAATACTTGTGCTTTGTGTGTCCAGAGTTGTCACCAAATGTGAGTTGCAAGGTTGGAAATGGATCACTCATATATTTTATCTATAGAACAATATTAGCATAAGGAACACTTGGCAACATTTAACATAGAGGTATTAGCAGAGAACAGTATGTTCCTGGTAAAAGGTACTTTTATCATTTCTGAGCTCTGCCGAGTCATACCTTTCATTCCAGAATGATCTTTACAGGAACAGAAATTCTTGGTCTTAAATAAACACACAGATTAAATAAATGTATGTGTGAGCATGTATGTTTACACAGTACATGATTTCTGGCGCTCTTCCTAGACTGGCTACTTATAGGGATGATAAGACCATGAGATATTAGTGTCTGACACTGCTGTGTTGTACACCGATCAACCACAATATTAAACCCACTGACAAGTGAAGGGAATAACATTGATTAGTTCATTAAAATGACACCTGTCAAGGGGTAGGACATATTAGGCAGCAAGAGAACAGTCAGTTGACAAAGGCCAAATTGTGAAGCTAAACAACTGGGTCAGAGCATCTCCAAAACGGCAGGTCTTGTGGTATGCAGTGGTTAGTACATACCAAAAGTGGTCCAACGAAGGACTACTGGTGAGTCAGCAACAGGATCATGGGCGTCCAAGGCTTATGATGTGCGTGGGAAGTATAGGCTAGACTGTCCGGTCCAATCCCACAGAAAGCTACTGTAGCAGTAATTGCTGAAAATGTTCATTTTGGCTACAATAGAAAAGTGTTAAAACAAACATAGTGATTGCAACTTGCTGCGTAGTCACAGACTGTTCAGAGTGCCTATGCTGACCATTGTCAACCACTGAAAGCACCTAAAATGGGCACATGACCGCCAGAACTGGACCATGTAGCAATGGAAGAAGGTGGTCTGGTCTGATGAATCACATTTAGTTTTGCATCATATGGACGGCCACCTGATGGTTGTTTATCTGGGGAAGAGATGGCACCAGGATGCACTATGGGAAGAAGGCAAGGCAGTGGAGGCAGTGTGATGCACTGGGCAATGTTCTGCTGGGAAGCCTTGTGGATGTTACTTTGACATGTACCACCTACCTAAACATTGCTGCAGACCAAGTACACCCCTTCATGTCAGCGGTATTCCCTGATGTCAGTGGTCTCTTTCAGCAGGATAATGTGCCCTGCAACACTGCAAAAATTGTTCAGGAATGGTTTGAGGAACATGACAAAGAGTTCAAGGTGTTGACTTGACCCTCAAATTCCTCAGATCTCAATCCAATCGAGCATCTGTGTGTAACCCCTGGGGATGCTGCTATTGGACTTGAGCACCCAGGGGCTAATAATCACAATTGCATCAGTAAGAAAAAAGATGGATATAGCTATTTACCAGTCCAGGAGGAGGAACTACATCTCCCAGAATGCTATTATGAAAGGGGGGTGGAGCCTAAGAAGGCTAAGAAACCAGAGGGCGGAGAGAGAGAGAGAGGAGCATCCTGGGAGAGACTGAGCTGTGTGACCAGTCCAGATAGGTGACCCTAGGCAGAGGGGCACTGGATGAGTGGTCTGAGCAGAGAGAGCAGACAGTCTGCAGATATATCAGAGCTCAGTGCAGTCCTGAACAGAACCTGCTGGAAGTCACAGTGTGAAGCTGTAGGAGGAGGTTTGCATGCACCTCTGAAGAAGGACATTTTACAAGTCAGCCATTTTGGAGATAATCAAGTTCAGACCTGTGACACACACTGGTGCAGATAAGTAACTGGTTATTTTTACCTATCTGTTATTATTCAAGTGTGGTTTGGACTATATCTGGCCACAAGGGCTGAAGAGTTAGGGATAGATGGGTGGGCAGGTAAATGTGCACCAAGTGTCTAATCAGCATTTGTGGAACTACAAGTCCCAGAATACAAATAAGAAATAATTTTACAGTTGTTGCTACAGGAGGGTTTGCATACTGTGACTGCTGTACCTCACTGCAAGTGATTTAAAGACATCTAAAAGCTGCAATCTGGACACATGATGCTTCCATGCCATGCTGCATCCATACAGAAGGGCCCCAACTTGCAGTGCACTGCTCCATTTGTGTGGCGTGTTTGAATACTGCATATGTGTGTGTTTGGCAGTACATTGTAGAGCTATAAGGAAAATATATATACATTCACCCCGCAAGATATTCCCAGTATCAGGAGCAAGTAAGGTATCTGATATATTTTTGTATAAGGCTGTGACAGTTAATTTTCATATTGTGTGCTGTTAATGTTATTGATTTATTGCGAGTTATTGTGTTAACTGGGTGTTCATAGTAAGAAGTGGTGCTGCACTTTTATCCACACTGTCTTATTACTGTATTGTGTTGTTTGCACTATTATTTCAAATTATACCAAAGTATATTTTTCTATAAATATACAAAGCTGCATTTAGGGTTTCCATTTCAATAAATGTGCCTGGCTGGCTATTGCAGCACACAGTTTGTCACAGAGTGTTAATACTGGGCAGGGGGTTTCCCGAATCTCCCCCTGGTGTATCTTTTGAACACCCCCCAGAAGAGAAAGCAGCGATTCGGGTGGAGGCACTGAAAATCAAGTACCGAGGTGAGAAGCATCTGCATTGTTCAATATATATACACCCTCACAATGCATAATACAGAAGGGGGTGTTACATGTGGAATGTGCTGGAAAAACAATTCGGAGTCATAGAGGCCTCGCCTCACAACTTACAGGACTTGCACTATCTGCTGCTAACGTCTTGGTGCCAAATACCACAGGACACCTTCAGAGGTCGTGTAGAGTCAGGGCTATTTTGCCGGCACAAGGGGGACCAACACAATATTAGGCAGGTAGTTTTAGTGTTGTGGCTGATCGGTGTACATGTCAGTCTTTTTAGCTTATTACTGTGTGGTGCAACTTCACCATGAAAAATCACACTAACTGGCCTTTTCCATACTTGGTGAGAGGTCTCTCCAATTAAATTTTAATTGATGTTATGTACACGAGAAGCGGGCCAAGGTACCCGCCATCGCTGTGTCCCTGGAGGGACAGAAGACGTTCCTGGCGCCCGTGAAGGGGGTGAAGAGTCTCCTGGTAGCTGAGCCCTGCAAGCGGGTGAAGAAAGAAGGTTACTCACCCGTCCAGCGATCCAGCGGCGGTGAGTATGGCTTCTTCCTTGCAGGTCTTGTGCGCGGGGGAAGGATGAGCCAATCAGGGCTCATCTTTCCCCGCTGGCCAATCAGCGGCCGGATGCGCGAGCCAATCGTGGCTCGCGCCCGGCCATTCAAAAGATTGGCGCCGACGCGAGCCAATCAGCGCTCGCGCCGGCTAATGACGTCACGCCGGCGACTATATAAGTCGCCGGGTGGCGCCATTTTGGGAGAAGAGAGTCGGCGGCGGAGGGAGAAGGACTTCGTGGGACGTCCGGAGCGGAAGAAGGCCAGAAGCGGCGGAGATTGTCGGCGGGGAGCCCTTGTAAGGGCTGAGAGCGCCCCCGCCAAGCAGCCCTCAACAGCGCCGAACCGGAGAAGAGGCGCCGCCGGCTGGAGGGTCTGGAAGATCCGGAGAAAGAGGAAGAAGACGGCGTGGCAAGCTGAGATTCCTGCGCAGAGCAGGTAAGTGACTCAGCGTAAATTCGGGTACTAGGCCCGGGGCCACGGTCGGGCACAAGGCCCGTGGGCACGGTAAATTAGGGGCACAAGGCCCAGGGACCTGGGCACTAGGCCCCAACAAAGTTAGTGGACCAGTAGGCCATAGTATTGATATAAAGGGGACAAGCCCCTATTAGTGAGACAGGGGGCGTGAGAGCCCCAGGTGTACAAGGGCACAAGGCCCGAGTAGATAGCTAGGGAGGCCACAGGCCTCGGTAGGCAGGGGCTAGGACCCCTAGGTAGCGGGGCACAAGGCCCTAGTTAGTGGGCTCAGAGCCCTGAGGTAGAGAGGGGGCTGAGGCCCATTAATCAGAGCACAAGGCTCTGTTTGTAGCTGGGCAGAGGCCTATGGTGTGAAGGGCAGAAGGCCCTGGTGGTGATGAGGTAGAGGCGTGGGAGCCTCGTGAGTGTAGGCGCGGTCCTGTGTGAGGTGAGCACACGTGGTTAGGAGGTACAGTAGAGCGGAGGCTCCTGTGGTGCTGTAGCAACCTGCTGGTTGGCTAACAGCGGTGTGCTCTGGTAAGTAGCTTACAAAGTACTGTATATTGTATTCTGTCTGTGAGGCGGGTATTGTTGAATTACAGTATTTTGGGTGTGCTATGTAATTGTGTCCAGGGGCAAGACGTCAGGCCCCATTTAAAGGTAGGCTCTTGTTCCTGTGGTTTTCCTGTGCTAACCCGTGCTGTGGGGACAAGTGCAGTTACCAGCATACACATAGTCAGGGGAGAACACACGTAGTTTTCCTGTCCCTTAGGTCCCCGGGGTCACACTGGTACCCAGAGGGGGTGGCTGAGTGAGTTGGTGGCAGTGCAGCACACCTTGAGGCAGTTCCAGGGGCGGCCGTGGTTCTGATCAAGGGTCCTCAAGGCCGGTTCCGTGCAGGTGGACCTGTGGTTCCGGACGTAGGGACACGTGTGGGATACCCGAGTACAGGCAGTCGGGCGGTTCAGTTCGATCGGCTGTTCCGTGCGGCAGTCGGCCCGCGGGTTAGTGTGCTGTTCTACTGAGCCTCAGCCGGGCTTAAAGAACCGGTCCTTAGGGTCCGTGGGTGACCCCATAGCAAGAAGGCAGCTTCTTGGTACGACCTGGGTGAGGGGGTTAGGAACCGCCCTCCGGTTTAGTCTGTGAACACCGGCTGGTGTTCCCCGTAGCGTGTAAGTGAGCAGTTCCGTTAGTGCACCACACCTAGTTAGTCATAGTGGTTTTACTTAGTTGCGTTGCCGACCATTAGAACGTTGTTAGGGTCGGGTCGCTGTTGTAGTCAGTCCAGTTTTGTGGGTGCCATCTTAGTCTCACGGAGAGCGTAGAGGGAGGCTGTGTGTTCTTGTCATCCGCAGGAGTCGGGAAGGTGCAGGAGAACCGGATCGGAAGTGGGAGTGTCCCGGTGAGTATCACGCTCGATTCCCCCTTTCGGTTAGGCCCTCACCGGCAGGTGTGTGAGGTACTTGAGGCGGGATTAGTCCTCGGACTAGTCTTGGCGTTCAGTGTCTGTAGTCCCCCGCGTCTTGGCAAGAACAAAGTGAGGAGGCGGCAAGTGAGCTTGGACTGACCGTGTCCTTGTTCTTTGCCGTAGTCTCGGACAGCCCTTACCTGGTAGGCACGGCCGTAATCTCTGTCTCTATCTTAGAGGGACGTGATTGGAGGTGACTGCGGCTGCGGATCTGCTGGGATTGGATCGCAGCTGGGAAATCTGAAGCGGACTGGAGGTGACCATCGTTTTCAAGGTAAGTTCTTTTGTGTTGCGTCTGTCCCTGTTTTCCCCGCAGGGGGCGTTACACACCAGTGCTGGTGCTACTATTAGGCGGACCTAAAGCAACAATGGTTAGGTGGCGTCTAAAGCACTGAATGAGTGACTGTCACTCACCGAACTGTGAGTGCCATTTCTCCTGTGTTCAGGAACCGTGGCCGTCCGCCATCCTCAGGGTCTGCGCATGTGCAGCCCTTATTAAACCTTCAGTACCTGTTGCTTTTAATTGATTGGATGATCAGGCAACCCTCCCTATTTAAACCACCTGTGATCATTACCTGGTTGCCTGATCTTGGAGTCTCATTCCCCATGAGCCTCTGAAGGTGTTCCTGTGTTTCCTCGTGTATTCAGCTCCAGCTGATTCCTGTTTACTGCGATTGTGGTTTCCAGACCACTTCAACTCTCCTGTGTTCATCGTGCCTGCACTCAGCTGATTCCTATCTGCTACTACTACCGGACTCCAGTCCGCCTCAACTCTCCTGTGTTCAGCGTGTCTGCTCTCCGCTGCCTCCGTTACTACTGCAGGGTTCCAGATAGAGATGAGCGCACTCGGATTTCTGAAATCCGAGCCCACCCGAACGTTGCCGATCCGAGTCGGATCCGGGTATTGGCGCCAAATTCAAATCTGAAACTGAGGCTCTGACTCATAATCCCGTTGTCGGATCTCGCGATACTCGGATCCTATAAATTCCCCGCTAGTCGCCGCCATCTTCACTCGGGCATTGATCAGGGTAGAGGGAGGGTGTGTTAGGTGGTCCTCTGTCCTGGTAGATCTCGTGCTGTGCTGTTTAGTTCTGTGCTGTGCTGTGCTGTGTTCTGCAGTATCAGTCCAGTGGTGCTGTGTGCTGTGCTCTGTCCTTCTGAGGTCAGTGGTGCTGCTGGGTCCTGTGCTGTGTCCTGTTCAGTCCAGTGGTGCTGTGTCCTGTGCTCTGTGCATCTAAGGGCATAGTTATTTCCCCAATATTCCCCTGTGTTTAAAAAAATAAAAAAAAGTTATTTAAAAAAATACCAAAAACTAATTTAATTTTTTTTTAATTACCACAAAATTTGCACAACCAATCCTGCAGTATAAGCCCATTGGTACTGCAATATTACCAAGTTCACACATTCAGCAGTAAAAGTCCAGTGGTACTGCAATATTACAAAGTTCACACATTCTGCAGTATCAGTCCAGTGGTGCTGTGTCCTGTGCTCTGTCCTGCTGAGTTCCGTAGTGCTGCTGGGTCCTGTGCTGTGTCCTGTTCAGTCCAGTGGTGCTGTGTCCTGTGCTCTGTGCGTCTAAGGGCATAGTTATTTCCCCAATATTCCCCTGTGTTTAAAAAAATAAAAAAAAGTTATTTAAAAAAATACCAAAAACTAATTTAATTTTTTTTTAATTACCACAAAATTTGCACAACCAATCCTGCAGTATAAGCCCATTGGTACTGCAATATTACCAAGTTCACACATTCAGCAGTAAAAGTCCAGTGGTACTGCAATATTACCAAGTTCACACATTCAGCAGTAAAAGTCCAGTGGTACTGCAATATTACAAAGTTCACACATTCTGCAATGAATAATCAATTCCTCAATGAAGTACAGCACTGCCCTCCAGATAGTACAGAGGGACCTGTGGTTGTGGAGTCCAGCGGGGACGAATTGATAATGTGTGATGAGGAGGAAGTACACACTGTAGGGGGAGAGGAATCAGAGGTTGAGGATGAGGACGACATCTTGCCTCAGTAGAGCCTGTTTAGTCTGTACAGGGAGAGATGAATAGCTTTTTTGGTGTGGGGGCCCAAACAAACCAATCATTTCAGCCAAAGTTGTTTGGTAGGCCCTGTCGCTGAAATGATTGGTTTGTTAAAGTGTGCATGTCCTATTTCAACAACATAAGGGTGGGTGTGAGGGCCCTAGGACAATTCCATCTTGGAACTTTTTTTTTTGCATTATATGACCAATCAACAGTCGTTTGCCATGTTCAAAAAGTAAAACCAAATTTAAACAAATTCAAGAAATTAAACCAAAAGTAAAATGCCCTGTCATAATTTAAAACAAGAGGTATTGACGTGCTCTAAAACTACTGTATTGTTGTTTATATTTTATAAACACTACACTTGAAAGCTTGAGTCTTTCAATAAAAAAGTAACTGTCCATTGCACGAATATTTGCAACAGGGACAATTTTAGGGTTAAGAAAGTCAACTAATAACACTTCGACGCTGTCTGTCTTTATAAACACTACACTTGGAAGTTGGAGGAGGTATTGTGGCCCCGGCACCAAATTTACTACCGGGGCCACTCCACTGTGCAGTCCATATTTAGGTGTATCAGATATTAAACAACGGTGACAGTTGATGTCCAATTTTTTAATTACATTGTGGCCTCGGTACCAAATTGTGTACCGGGGCCACCACACTACGCAGTCCATACCCTTTTTTGGTCGAATTCTGACCCGTGGAGGGTTTTTTAATTATATTGTGGCCTCGGTACCAAATTGTGTACCGGGGCCACCACACTACGCAGTCAAGATAGATAGATGCGTATCATAGATAAAGTACATTCAGTGGTGTGGGGCAAATTGAAAAATATTCAAAATGCACTGACATTATCAAAAACAAGAGGTTGTCACACGCTAAAACTCCAACATGTATATGATGGAGAGGATGGAGGAGCAGCCGTATGTGTAGTGTAATGCAGACCTGTTGAAGGTTTTTTATATATTTTATTGTGGTGCCCAGTGCCCACTCCTCTACGCAGTCCAGATACTATTTTTGGGTGTAATTCTGACCTGTTGAAGGTTTTCTATATATTATATTGTGGTGGCCAGTGGCCAGTCCTGTATGCAGTCCAGATACTATTTTTGGGTGTAATTCTGACCTGTTGAAGGTTTTCTATATATTATATTGTGGTGGCCAGTGGCCAGTCCTCTATGCAGTCCAGATACTATTTTTGGGTGTAATTCTGACCTGTTGAAGGTTTTCTATATATTATATTGTGGTGGCCAGTGGCCAGTCCTCTATGCAGTCCAGATACTATTTTTGGGTGTAATTCTGACCTGTTGAAGGTTTTCTATATATTTTTTATTGTGGTGCCCAGTGCCCACTACTCTACGCAGTCCAGATACTATTTTTGGGTGTAATTCTGACCTGTTGAAGGTTTTCTATATATTTTTTATTGTGGTGCCCAGTGCCCACTACTCTACGCAGTCCAGATACTATTTTTGGGTGTAATTCTGAATTGTTGAAGGTTTTCTATATATTATATTGTGGTGGCCAGTGGCCAGTCCTCTATGCAGTCCAGATACTATTTTTGGGTGTAATTCTGACCTGTTGAAGGTTTTCTATATATTTTTTATTGTGGTGCCCAGTGCCCACTACTCTACGCAGTCCAGATACTATTTTTGGGTGTAATTCTGACCTGTTGAAGGTTTTCTATATATTATATTGTGGTGGCCAGTGGCCAGTCCTCTATGCAGTTCAGATACTATTTTTGGGTGTAATTCTGACCTGTTGAAGGTTTTCTATATATTTTTTATTGTGGTGCCCAGTGCCCACTACTCTACGCAGTCCAGATACATTTATTGCTGCGAATCATACAAGTTCAGGGTTTTTAATATATATTGTGGTGACCCACTCCTCTACGCAGTCCAGGTACATTATTGGTGCGAATCCTACAAGTTCAGGGTTTTTAATTTATATTGTGGAGACCCACTCTTCTACGCAGTCCAGGTACATTATTCGGTGCGATTCATACCAGTTGATGGTTTTCTTATTATATATATTGTGGTGACCCACTCCTCTACGCAGTCCAGATACATTTATTGGTGCGAATCATAAAAGTTCAGGGTTTTTAATATATATTGTGGTGACCCACTCCTCTACGCAGTCCAGGTACATTTATTGGTGCGAATCATACAAGTTCAGGGTTTTTAATATATATTGTGGTGACCCACTCCTCTACGCAGTCCAGGTACATTTATTGGTGCGCATCATACAAGTTGATGGTTTTCTTATTATATATATTGTGGTGACCCACTTTTCTACGCAGTCCAGGTACATTTATTGCTGCGAATCATACAAGTTGATGGTTTTCTTATTATATATATTGTGATGACCCACTCTTCTACGCAGTCCAGAAAGATACCTCGTTGCAACGTTTTGGACTAATAACTATATTTTGAGGTGTTCAGAATACACTGTAAATTAGTGGAAATGCTTGTTATTGAATGTTATTGAGGTTAATAATAGCGTAGGAGTGAAAATAAGCCTAAAAACTTGATTTTTAAACTTTTTATGTTTTTTTCAAAAAAAATCCGAATCCAAAACCTTAAATCCGAACCGAGACCTTTCGTCAAGTGTTTTGCGAGACAAATCCGAACCCCAAAAATAATGAAAATCCGGATCCAAAACACGAGACCTCAAAAGTTGCCGGTGCACATCCCTAGTTCCAGACCGTCTCAACTCTCCTGTGTTCATCGTGTCAGCTCTCCACTGATTCCTATCTGCTACTGCTGCCGGATTCCAGACCGTCTCTACTCTCCTGTGTTCAGCGTGTCTCCTCTCCGCTGCCTTCGCTACTACTACCGGATTCCAGACCGCCTCTACTCTCCCGTGTTCAGCGTGTCTTCTCTCCGCTGCCTCCGCTACTACTGCCAGATACCAGGCAGCCTCAACTCTCCCGTGTTCATCATGTTTCCAGTTTTACTTACTACTGCTTCCTGAGTATTGCTCCGTTGATACTGGTTACCTGCAGTGCGCTGCACCAACCTGATTACCGCTTCCATCCTCCAGTGGTCTCTCCTCCTGCCGGCCTTCAGCCATTCAGGTATCCCTGCACGTCTCTCTGACAGCCTGCTCTCCTGAACCGCGGTATGCATACTTTCCATTGACTTTGCTTTTGTATTGCATATCCGTCTGGACTGTGTTGTGTTCATCTCCGGAGTCTACTATCCACTGAAGCTATTGTTACCATTGACTTTGTTTCCTATTACCTGGATCACTATAGTGACTTTGTATACTTCAAGCATCGCTTGTCAGTTATTATTGTATTGTGGATATCATCGTGGGATCAAGTTCTGTGTGTCCTGTGTATCCTCTGCATTACATTCATCTCCTCGTGCCCCTCCTCATATATATATAGCAGTGGTACAACTTGCTGACGCAGACCACTGACTCCTGTTTCCCTGTGACACCAGTTTCAAGTATCCTCTCACATAAGCAGTGGTCCAACTTGCTATACGCAGACCACTGACTTCCCCGTTACCTACTTGCACCTGGATTCCATTCCTTCACTATAGACAGCGGTACAACTTGCTATACGCAGACCACTGACTCTCACTACCTCCTCGCTACTCCTGGACATTCCTCCTCACTATAGCAGTGGTACAACTTGCTGTACGCAGACCACTGACTCTCACTACCTCCTCGCTACTCCTGGACATTCCTCCTCACTATAGCAGTGGTACAACTTGCTATACGCAGACCACTGACTTTCCTCACGTTTCCTTGTCCATTTGGTTCCTCGTGTACATTCATCTACTCATTACCAGTTGCTGCTAGTCATAGACTTTCCTTGAGCATTCTCTCACCATCTGCTGATTCTACTGTTCCGTTGTCACCCTGCTACCAGAGAACCATAGTACCAGCTATATTACTCTGGTAAGAACATCATCTGGTGATATCCTGGGCAAAGACTCCTAGTGCCCGTGACAGTGACATAATGTCAATCATCCAGTGATTTTAATGCTCCTGTGTTGGCCGCTGACTTGAAGGAGAAGCAGCCAGCTGCTTGTTACACTGGGAGTGTAGCACATGGCTGTGTTATAGCCAAATAACCACACTGCCAGTCTGAGGAGCTGAGGATGCTACCCCCATCTTCCCCTGCCAAAGGTAAGAAGCAGCGGGGGTGGCGAGAGGTGCAGCCAAGGGCGCCTCCAGTACTTGCACCAGCCCTGATGAACACTGGCTACCAGCATTTTCAGAACTTTTGATGTTGAAGGATAACACAGAATAAATTGTTGCCACTGTAGAAAAGAGAAGAGGACATTAGGTTACCTGTTAAGATAGCATAGATTTCCATTATTGAAAATTAAGAAGAATGTGTTTAGCCCTAACTCTAAACAAGGAGCAACTCAACACATGGGGCTAGATTTACTAAACTGTTGTTTTGGAAAAGTGGAGATGTTGCCTATAGCAACCAATCAGATTCTAGCTTTCATTTATTTGGTGCATTCTACAAAATGACAGCTAGAATCTGATTGGTTGCTATAGGCAACATCTCCACTTTTTCAAACCCGCAGTTTAGTAAATATACCCCATAGAGTTGAAAACTTTACCCACAAAGCTGTTGGTGGCTACAATATTGCACCTCATTTACTGCAGTACTTTTATCAAACAATTAATGGGCTATCAGAGAGAATAAACTGTATTGGGTAGGCTGCACTATACATTACTTGTGTGTTGAGTTGTGAAAGTGAATTGGTCTGAATTACGGTGTCAGGATGCATTGAGTGTAAATCACGTTTAAGAACAGCATTCTTAAGTGTTGTATTTTTACCATAATGCATCAACTAATACTACAAGGTTAATTATTTTACTATCATTTTAGAGAATAGGGCTCATGACCATTCATAATCTATAAAGTCATTCATTTATGTAAATGGTCTATTATGTCTGCTATCAGTGACTTGTAAATCATGAACAAGGCCCTCTTTACGCTCTACCCACACTTTGTCTGTCAACCTCATATCTACTTATTCTGTGTATGATTTGTTTTTATTTAGGATTTGTTATATCCACCTTCAAGGTGCCTTATAATTAAGCGATGGTGGTGATTTATATCATTAAATTAAAATAAAAAGAAGAAAAATAAGTCAAAATAAGAAGACTGCATTTTAGTGTTAACAAGTGAAGTAAATGTCTCACCAATATAATACTGTCAAGAGATAAGAAGGTTCTTCCACAAAGTCCTTCATAAATAATTGAAGTGACAATTCCTACTCCATTCATTACTTACTGTTCTGTAAATATGGAAGCAAAAATGTACTTATTTGTATGAATGTCTGGTTTAAGAACAAATTTTCCACAAAAGTCCAATGTTGCAATATTCACAGCACTTTGACAAAAAGTGTAAATTATACAAAGGCCCTGACCTTAAAATGATTTTGCATAAATATAGACCTAAAAATACACTGGAATATTATGACCAGAAGTACACAGTTTGAATGCAGTATAAAGTACGGAACTCTTGAATCATTCCCCATATAAATATTGTGATATTGTACTAAGGAGTTTATTTGATATATCTAAACTACAATCTGAAAATAGTTTTGAAGTTTTAGATGTTTTTGTCTCTTTTGTATTATTTTGTTCTTTTTCCATATTAATTATGTTTGCATGGTAAAACTTGGCAGATGAAAATATCTAAATAAGGCTTGAAGCTGTTAATCATCAGAATGTTTCCTACCACTCATGTAAAACCTAGACAATAACAACATGAGTGGCAGCATGAGCAAAGGAGGTAATGGAGTGGTAGGACACCTACATTCCCTCCTGATGCCTCCATCAAGCTGCCTATTGCTAATGCTATGATTGATACTAATTGCCTTCGTTTCCTGTATACTGAGCACTCTTCAGCAGTCTGTGACCAATCTAAGTAGAGAGAAGGATTATTGAGAGGGAGGACAGCAAACACCACTGAGGCCGGAGAGGCAGGTGAAATCAGAGTTATCAGGATACCTGGATAACTCAAGAGGCACAAGAGGAGTCACAGATGTCAGGACTCGGGAGACACGAGGCACCGGAGGAGTCACGGGTGTTCAGACTCAGGAGATGTGAGTCACCCGAGGAGTCACAGGTGTCCGGACTCAGGAGACACGAGGCACCGGTGTCAGGACTCAGGGTGTCAGGACTCAGGAGACACGAGGCACTGGAGGGGTCACAAGTGTTTTAGGACTCAGGAGACATGAGGCACCAGAGAAGTCACGGGTGTCAGGACTCAGGAGATACGATGGTGTAACTACTGCAGACACGGATGCTGGAATAGCTGGGTAGCTGCTTCAGACTGTGGAATCTGAGTAGCTGGGTAAGCAATACACTGCATACACAGTGACACAGATGAGTCAAATGAGCTATGGATCTGAGCCAGACGGTCCACCACAATACTAGGGAGAAGCAGGTCCAGAGTCACGATCAAACCCGAGTCAGAGGTCACAGGAACAGGTGCCAAAACAGAGGGACGAGCAGAGGTCAGTGCCAGGAGATCAATCAGGATAACATACAGAAAGAGCAGCACAGGTAATGGCAACAGATGAACTGGCAAAGGCTACTAGGACAGGCAGGTTTATATAGGCCAGGAACAGGTGCTAAGCATCCCGAAGTAATGAGCTTAGCTCTGGCAGGTAGGAACATAGTTCAAGTAGCATAGTTTTCCTTTTGGTGGAACAGTGGAACTGCAGGCTGGATACACACAAAGGCAAAAGTCCAACATAGTACCTGGCAGACAGAAGCTGCAGGAGGCTTACTTGTCATTTTAAGTGATAAGGTGAAAGATAACACGAAAGTCTTTCCTCACTTCAGATTACCACAACTACAGTGTATTTAGTGAAATCTCATTGGGCATCATTAAATAGGTTAATTTATTCTGTTCTTTTGTCATTTATTCCGTTGCCCAACACAATAGTAAAAAAAACAAGTTGGGCCTGATTCATTAAGGAAAATAGAGTTAGGAAAATGAGTAACTTTGTACCTTGACATAACCATGTTGCATTGGAGGGGGGATCTAAAATGTGGAGATAGATTTATAGTTTGGGTAGGGCATGTCTTAGATCAACTTTAAAGTTCAGTGCAAAAATCAAGCAAGGATTTGTGTGCTACATGAAAGCACATTTAGTACTTAACTTATGTGCAAAATACACCCCTTGTATTGTAATATGGTTTGTCCAGGAGAAAATTTACTCCGTTTTTGCCTTACTTTCCCCAATTAATCAGGCCTGCTGTCTTTTCAGTTGTTTTTTTTTTTCTAAATGGATATTGAAAACTCTGTAAAGTTTATAGGATTTCAGTTATTATTCTTATATATGTTTGCAAAATAATAAAGAAAAGAGTGATCATCTACACGCTGATTCTTCTTTCTGTTCATGTGAGTGCAATATTGGCAGCCCTTCACATGCTTGATCAAATATTTCAAGCAATATTACACTATTGTATGTTTTTATTTATTTCTCTGAGGGTGATTTCAACTATTCATTATGCTACAGATAGAACAGTGTAAGTAGTATTGCGTGTATCACTAATTCACTGCACCTGGTTTTTTTTCACCGGGGTGTAAGCACTATTCACATGATAACACAATTGGATTTTGTACGTATATGGTACACAAATGTGCTAAAATCCAAAAACCTGCACCTTGCCCCCACCTCTACCTCCACACCCTTCTGTAGACTGGAAGGAGGACAGAAAATTGCCACTGTACAGCTGCAGATGGGGATATAAACAGATCACAAATAATATTCTAGCGATTAATTTATTGATTTTTTTCCCCATATGTTGTCACCATTAAAGAAAATATTAATTTCCCATGGGGCATGTTATGTCAAGATTTCACCTTTTATATGGTGTTTACAGTGTACATCCAAAGATCAAGGACTTTATAACCACCCTGTGAATATATACACTGACGCTTGTCATTGGTCTTGGTGATGTGAGGCTTGCATGTAGCTGGTTGGCCATGGAAATCCATTACATTAGCTCTCACTGTACATTTTTGTGTGCTTACGTTAATGCCAGTGGAAGTTCGGAACTCTTCAGCTATGGAATCAGCAAAATGTTGGCAATTTTTACTCAGTCGTTAACCCCGCTCTGTGATTTTACGTAGTCTTCCACTTCGTGGCTAAGTTGCTTTTGTTCCTAAACACTTCCACTCTCTAATAATATCACTTACAGCTGACAGTGGAATATCCAGTAGGATTGAAATGTCAAGAACCATCTTATTGCAAGTATCACGCTTGACTCACAGAGCTCTTCAGAACGATCCATTTTGTATCACAAGTGTTTGCAAATGGAGATTGCATAGCTAGGTGCTTGATTTTATACACCTCTGGCAACGGGTCTGATTGAAACACCTCAATTCAATAATTATCAGGTGTGGCCAAATACTTTTGTCCATATAGTGTATATCTATAAAAGTTTCAGGAGCTTGTGACAAAGGGGTATGATTATTTTCTATGCCCCCAAGACTTTGTCTGTAACCCTAGTATCTGTCGATCTGATATGAATGACAACAGTACATTCCAAACCTTACACTACTCCCACAAAAAGTTAATTATTTTGGTATAACCTTTTCCTTGAAATAATCAGTGCAGTTCAAACTGGTTCTCTGTAAATGCTTCCTACTATATATATTTTTTGACTGTGTACAGGCTGGAAATGTTTTCCAAAACAGAGGTCAGTGGTAATGTGTATAGTTCAAAGCCCACACACTTATAATTGTTCAATTAGTTCAAAATGCATCTGTTCCCACACTTTTGAAAGCAGATTTTGCTTTACAGTGCACTGGCTTTTGCTCTTTTTTTCCAGTACCTCATAATATAATAAACCCAAGAATTTCCCTGAATTACTGTATGCCATAACAGGAGCGGATACTATCTTCAAAACACAAATATAAACAGTAAGCTTCAGGCTACAAAAATGTAAATCATAAATAACGTAACTCAACTGGAAAGCAATAATAAGCATGATTCTTATCATTTAAATAGGAAAGAGGCCAGCTCATAGTTTACAGACAGAGATAGATGTAAGATTGCTTGTAGAGAGCAGGGCCATTTTAATAAAGAGGAAAAATTGTCCTGGGCTGGCTTCCTAGTAATGGATCCTTTATAGTAGTTCCCTAATATCACACTAAAACGTGCCCCCAGTAGGACATATCCATCCCATCATATCAGTAACTCACTGTTTACCGCCCAAAAATCGGGACTGTACCACAAAAAAAATGGACAGTTGAGAGATATGCCTAAAAGACCTTCTATCCTAATCCAATGTTGTCCTAGGAAATCCTCCTATGTCAAGTTAGTAGACTGTGGTAAACCAAGATCACCTTTGTACTAGATCTGAATCTGCACCAAAATCTAATCCAGTCCTTTCTCCAAACCAAAAACTTTTTTTTTTAAAAAAAAAAAATAAATCTGTGAAACCCTAACATAGCATCTCATGAACAGTGGTCCAGTGCCAGAATATTGGATCATATCTTGATCAGTCCTGGTTCCTGTCAGTAACCTGCACCTCTGATTCCCTTATATTGGACTTCCTGTTGCCAAAATTCTTGTTCCTGATCATTGTTTGCCTCATGGTCTGGATTCATTTGGATGTCATGGTTTGACCTTGGTTACCACGACTAGTCTTCTGGTAAAATGCCCATTTGATATGGAATGGTGTGAAATTCTGTTCAAATGTCAGTGTCCATTAGGGATCGTTTCAATAAAGTGACTTTATCTGCAATACGATTGGCAGACATGTCCTTTAGATAACCATGCATGGATTTTTCTGTTTAGCAATGATTGTTGAAATATCTTATCAATAGCCATCTACATTTGTAAGTATAAATACAATGGCTTGCTTTGAATGTTATAAGATAAGTGGTTCTGAGAATTAGCCAATATTGAACATTATAAACAGGAACCTGGTGAAGCTATACTGGGCAATGTAATATCATTAGTAATCATCATCATCATCAACATTTATTTATATAGCGCCAGCAGATTCCATAGCGCTTTACAATTGGGAACAAACATTTATAAGACAATACTGGGTAATACAGACAGACAGAGAGGTAAGAGAACCCTGCTCGCAAGCTTACAATCTATAGGACAATGGGAGTTTGAAACACAAGGGCATGTGCTACATCATATTGCACAATGGACCAGCTAGAATCTAATACAGATACAAAGGGCTAGATTTACTAAGCTGCGGGTTTGAAAAAGTGGGGATGTTGCCTATAGCAACCAATCATATTCTAGCTGTCATTTTGTAGAAGGTACTAAATAAATGAAAGCTAGAATCTGATTGGTTGCTATAGGCAACATCCCCACTTTCTCAAACCCACAGCTTAGTAAATCTAGCCCAAGGTCTTATTAAATAATATGACGCATATGTGAAACAATAGTTCCAAGTTGATGAGCCTGCTGCTTTTTATGTATGGATTCAAACACACGTTGGATCCAGTATAAGTATAAAAACAGTGTTTTTATACTTTTTTTTAAAGATAAAAGTTATTAACATATATGGAAATATGGGAAATATACACAAGATGAGATAACTAATTCAGATTGGTTTGTTATTAATTTATCTTAGTATAGACCATATTAATGTTGCTCGATGTTGGTTAGGTTGTTAATATATCAATATGTCAGAAACCTAGATAAAACACTTAGTGACTCTAGTTGCAATATACCTTAAAGAGAAACAAAGCTTCTAAAACCAAAATGTGTCTCTGGGCCCTACTGCATTAGACCTTGTACAAAGCACATTATATCTATAATCAGGAGAACAAGGAACAAAGAGAATTGTTACAATTTTAGATACATTTCCAGGTACTTGACAAAAATTATTATTTTTCCCAATGAAAAAACCCATAGAGTAAGAAGATATCTATTCCCATGTGCAGTGAAAAATAAATCACTAGTATAAGGTTTGCATGGATAGGCTAAAACATAGAAAAATTATTACAAGTCACTTCACAGGATCTTCAAAACTAAGGTCTGGGCATGAAAGTGTATAAGTGGTTAAAGTGTGTGTGTATACACACATACATATATATATATATATATTTATATATCTATATCTATCTATACAAGTTAACCCGTGCATGAAACTCATGCATTCTAGTCAAATCAAGCTACTTAAAGTGTTGAAAAGGTTCTTGTCATGCATTTGGGCCATAGCCCAGGCCTCAACCACCAACCACTCCCCACTGTCACCCCCGGCAACCACCAACCACTCCCAACTGTCACCCCCGGCAACCACCAACCACTCCCAACTGTCACTTCTCCTTCAAGAAATATATATATATATTTTTTTAATCTTTATAAACACTTTTAACAATTAACAAATTAAATTAACAAATTAAAAACATCTTAGTATACCAAATTTCAGCCCTTTCTGAATTTTTTTTTCCACACACACTAAGAATTTAGTAGGTCAGTGTGTAACTCTGCCCAGCAGGTGGCGCTGCAGCTTGGTTTTATTTTCTCCACACACACACAGACTAACACATGCCACTAGACATTATATATATATATATATATATATATATATATATATATATATATATATATATTTATATATATATATATAAAAGCAAAAACAGACATAGATTCTCTGTACTCTCCATGTACAGACTGGGGTGCAAGAGGGGGTTGCCCACATTGTATAGACAAAAAACAGGGATACTCTGCACTCTCCAAACATGTATGTATATATATATATATATATATATATATATATATATATATACGTAACCCCCTGTCACTGTGTGTATTGTGGGGTGCAAAGGGTACACAATGCACCTCCTTCTAAAACCCTGGCTAGCTGATGGGCATGGGTGTAGATGATCAGGGGGTCCCTGCACATGCAGGTGTTTCTCTGTAGTTAGTGGGACACAGGTGATGTCACTTTGGTGCAGTGTAATAGAAGTCACAATAAATTGGGCGCCAGACCATCTCTATAACAAACTCAACTCTTTATTTACACTCCTCTTCCTCCAGCACGATAATCATAATGGTTGCAGCAATAAAGAAATATATATACAGCTCCTCACTCTCTCCAGCACAGTTCTTAATGAGCAATACGAATATGGTTGCAAATATATCTCATTACTCCTCCTGCACAGTTCTTAATGTTATCCAGATGTTATATAACATAAATCATAGGTCTCTTGCACTCCATACTCACTGCAGATCACCCTCCTCTGCAGGGGCACATGCATGGATGCTAATAGGCAGCTTCTCCTCAATGCAGCTCTGACACACTCTGTGTACCTCTCAACTGCAGCTCATCCCTCCTCTGCGGGGATGATGTCTCCTGTGCTCTGACACATCACTCTGTGTACTCTGTGTACTCTCAGCCTCAGGATCTGACACTCCTCTCTCTCCCTTTTTCCCCCTTGCTGACAGCCCCTCCTTCTTCTCCCTCAGTCTCCAGGCTGGGCTGGGTATCACCATGGTAACCTGTTTATGTAACTTTTCATAAACTATTAGCTTACCCTCTAGGTGACCCCTCCTGTATTCACTGAGCTGCAGGGTTTTACTAGCACCCTAAACTACACCTAGTGGGGCTGCCTAGCTAATCTCACTCACACCTAACTCACATATGAACACACACATGTACACTTTTCTACATCACTATTGCATGAAAAATCACAATGTAAAGTGAATACAGCATAGCAATACAATGGCAGTATGAATATAAACACATTTCACATTGCATACCCCACAACACCCCCAATGGATGTAAACACCTCCTTCTCAAGCCCTGGCTAGCTGATGGGCATGGGTGTAGATGATCAGGGGGTCCCTACACATGCAGGTGTTTCTCTGTAGTTAGTGGGACACAGGTGATGTCACTTTGGTGCAGTGTAATAGAAGTCACAATAAATTGGGCGCCAGTCCATCTCTATAACAAACTCAACTCTTTATTTACACTCCTCTTCTTCCAGCACGATAATCATAATGGTTGCAGCAATAAAGAAAAATATATACACAGCTCCTCACTCTCTCCAGCACAGTTCTTAATGTTATCCAGATGTTATATAACATAAATCATAGGTCTCTTGCACTCCATACTCACTGCAGATCACCCTCCTCTGCAAGGGCACTCACATGGATGCTAATAGGCAGGCAGCTTCTCCACCATGCAGCTCTGACACACTCTGTGTACCTCTCCACTGCAGCTCATCCCTCCTCTGCGGGGATGATGTCTCCTGTGCTCTGACACGTCACTCTGTGTACTCTCAGCCTCAGGATCTGACACTACAGCTACCATGCCTCTTGTAGCAGCCCTCACTCCAGGGCCTCTTCCATGCGAAGTGTCCCCCTCTCTCTTGGGTTATCTATAGTGGCATGGAGTTCTCCCGCTCATCCAGGGCACACATTCCTTGCCCTGGCTCAGTCACCACGCTCAGACAGTCAGGCAATGCTGGGGGAGCCTGGGAGCTTCCACCCCAGGTCCCCAGCTACAACTCTCCTCTCCTGTTTTACTAACACGCCACTAGGGGGCGTTACATATATATATATATATATATATATATATATATATATATATATATATATATATATATATAAAGATATATATATATATATATATATATACACAGAGAGAGATGTATAGATATATATATAGATATGGATTATTGATATAGCAGTAATAATGGTTGTAGGTGTGAAAGTCAAATATTTGGATGAAGTAAACTAAATTTATTAATATTGTTTTACCATGCGATTGCGATTAGTGCGCCACATGTAGTGAAGCAATTGCACAGATTACTAATACACACATTTACATTCGCAATTAGACTTGTAAATAGTACACATTAATTAAGGTTCCAATCCACATTTATTTATTAGTAAAATGTATTAGAAATTATTTATACATAGATAAAACTATAGTAAAAGTATCTGTGGTTCAGGTCCTCTAAGAGATAAAGAGTTTGGTCTCATATTAATGTTATTTCACCAGTATTAATCCGGCCAGAGGCAGAGTAGCGATTGCATCTAGCGATCATAAGTTATGAGCAATATGAGATTAATACTCAAAAGTGTTAGGCTGTCGGTCTGATAATGAATTTACAGAACTGATGGAAGAGGTCTTTGCCTATAGCAGCCGCCTTTCCCATAGAGCTTTATGCGCTCACAGGTACTCGATGCCCCCTGGACGTTACTCTTAATGTAGTGTAAGTTCATTAACAACACTGCAGCGGCAGGGGCCAGAGGAGGCTGTATAGATGGTAACGGATGGTCAGACTTAAGGGGTCAGGGGTCACAAGCAAGCAGAATAATCAAATAACACCCCAAAGGGTCAGGGTCACCAGCACGAGAGCAGAATCCAGAAACAAGCAATAAGGTCACAACAGGAGGTCCAATAGTATCCACAGGAACACTGGGACAAACAGGAACAGGACAGGAACAGGTCAGCAACAGACAGAATCCACGCTATAACCGTCAGGGAGGCTAAGCCTTAAATAGTCAAGACAGCCAATCAGGGACAGGCAAGGAGATGGTACAATGAGCCCCCCAGGTATGGCCTAATAAATGTAATTACATATTAACAGCCCGCAGGCTTAATGTGCGCATGTGCCCGGCTGCCCTGTGTTGGCCGGGACGGGAAACATTGACAGTTCAGCGTCCGACCGTTGTCCTAGCAATAGTCAGGCCGAGTACCGGAAGTGATGTCCCGGTCATCATGGAGACAGCCCGGAACCCTAGGAGCAGCAGGGAGTGAGTCACGGTGGTCCTCGCGGCCGCCGCGGCTTGTAACAAAATACTTTGTTTATTGGTCAGTTTGAACTGGTTATTCTGCAGGAAGACACGTAGGCAACAGTTGGGGAAAATTGTGCCCCCACACTTGGAGTGTTATCTATGTACATTGTGATATCATCAGGTTTTTTTGTTAACTGAAACTGCATATAAGGAAATAGACCAGTGTCTATTTCCTCTCTTCCTGACAACAGACAACATGAATGTATCTAAACAATGGAACAAACAACTTATTCTCTGGCGCTAATAGGATGCGTATACAGATAAAATAAAAAACCTCGGTATCAATTGCAGCAACTCAAAAAGGAGATAGTGCTAAATCTCCATACATATATAACAAAGAAAAATAGAGAGTTGCGCAGAATCACAGAATAAATGTTTTAATATCGTTGTAACAAATACATACAGGTATTGCCTATAAACAATAAAACCTACATATAAAAAATGGAATGAATGGAATAGTGTTCACATGCACATATATTACCTTAAATTGACACATATAAACGTAGATGACACAAATAGAAGAAATACGCCTTGAGCAGAGTAAATATACAACATGAGAGATGTCACATAGTTATATTTATAAAGATATATGCACTTGATCTTAGTTAGTGTAAAAGGATATCCAATTTATAAACCATAACCATCGGAAAGATGCCCGGATTAGTTGTTATATGAAAAAATACAGAGATGATATTTATATATATCTGATCCACTCTTGTATAGATGTATTAGAAAGCCGGTAATCATCCGCTTATAGTGAGAAGGAAAGGTAACTCCTTTATACCATTAATACGGCTGGCACATATATAGACCCCGTAGAGACTGGTTATTCCTGATGCTGGAGCACTTGGTAATAATAACCAATTCAGTAGATCTTCTTACCGACTGTGCGGCTGAAATAGAGATAAAGTCAACATACCTCCGGGAATTAGAGAATCTAGTATTGCTCCCAGCTCTCCTCGTTAAGGGTCAAATGAATGTATTAGAAGGGTTTACCTTCTCCTCATTCGCATGGTTCACAGCTCTCAGAGTGTTGTGATGTATTGCAACTCTTCTGTGCGCACCTCCAGAAGATCCAGACAGGAAACAAGTATCAAGAGAAAAGTTCCGCTTGTTACCAGGTTTCACTAGCATAAGTGAGCTCTGAATAGTCCGAGTGGTCCGGGCAGCATAGGCAAAGCGACGCGTTTCGTCTGAAACACAGACTTTTTCAAGCAAAAATCACAGGAACACTGGGACAAACAGGAACAGGACAGGACCAGGTCAGCAACAGACAGAATCCACGCTATAACCGGCAGGGAGGCTAAGCCTTAAATAGTCAAGACAGCCAATCAGGGACAGGCAAGGAGATGGTACAATGAGCCCCCCAGGTATGGCCTAATAAATGTAATTAAACATTAACAGCCCGCAGGCTTAATGGCGCATGTGCCCGGCTGCCCTGTTTTCGCCGGGACGGGAAACATTGACAGTTTGGCGTCCGACCGTTGTCCTAGCAACAGTCAGGCCGAGTACCGGAAGTGATGTCCCAGTCATCATGGAGACGGCCGGGACACTAGGAGCAGCAGGGAGTGAGTCACGGTGGTCCTCGCGGCCGCCGCGGCTTGTAACAAAATACTTTGTTTATCGGTCAGTTTGAACTGGTTATTCTGCAGGAAGACAGTTGGGGAAAATTGCCCCCCACGCTTGGAGTGTTATCTATGTACATTGTGATATCATCAGTTTTTTTTGTTAACTGGAACTGCATATAAGATCCCTGGGCCAGTGTCTTCTTCCTCTCTTCCTGACAACAGACAACATGAATGTATCTAAACAATGGGACACAGAGGTGATTCTGTATATAAATAGTTGTACTACCTTCTTTGTAAAACTGTCCAATTCCATTCACTTATGTTCTCGTTACAAATTTCCTATTGCCACTTCTAGATTTCCACTTCGACCACTATATATTGTGGCAATTGGGACACTTTGCCACCTTCTACTAGAGGAAAGAGTGGTGGTTTTCCTGGGAAACCACAGCCTAAAGATGCAGAGAGGGTTAAAACACACACACACACACACACACACACACACACAGGAGCACCTAGTCTAATCAATTAAGGAGTCAGCCAGAGCAAGGCCTAACAGGAAGCTTAAAAACCTGGGGCCTGATTCATTAAGGATCTTAACTTAAGAAGCTTCTTATTTCAGTCTCCTGGACAAAACCATGTTACAATGCAAGGGGTGCAAATTAGCATTCTGTTTTGCACATAAGTTAAATACTGACTGTTTTTTCATGTAGCACACAAATACTTGATAGCTTATTTGTACACTGAAATTTAAAGTTGATATTTGTGAAGAAGGGTGGGTACAAGGCACAGGTGGATGAAGAAGGGTGGAGCAGCATGGCAGAGGGTGATGAAGAGGTGTAAAAGCAGCATGGCAGAATGTGAGGAGGGGCAAAAGCAGCATGGCAGAGTGTGAGGAGGGGCAAAAGCAGCATGGCAGAGTGTGATGAAGGGGGGGAGCAGCATGGAGGGCGCAGTGCTATCATAAGGGGGCATAGCGTAGTGATGATAAAGAGACACAGTAATGTGTGTGTGATCGCACAGGGAGCTTTTGGCAATGTAGTGTGTGTGAGGTAGATGGTGGCTAATTAATGGGTGCTATTTTGTTTGCAGGGTAATGGTGGGGCAATGTACTAGTAGGGACTATTAATTTAAGATGGGGGTGGTTTGGAGGCTATTGAATGTGAGGCTGAGTTTGGGGAGAATGAGGTCTCTTTATTAAATGTGACTATGAATTTAATGGCAGGGATGGTTGCAGGAAATAGGTATATTTATTAAATGTAAATACTATTAATTTAATGCTGGGGCTGTATGTAGGGAGAGAAATAGGTTTATTTATTAAATGTGAAGACTATTATTTTAATGTTGGGACTGGAGTGAGGTCTAATTTTAAAACGTGGGTGCTATATTGATTTAACAGCGGTGCTGGTTAGAGTTTTCTAAATTTCATGTACCTATTTTTTTTTTTCCAAATAGGGACCCCAACATTTCAGGATCCAGACAAGCAGCAACTGATCTAAAGACACCAGCAGCCACAAGCGGTGACAATTACAAGACAGGTAGGAGAAAGCAGGACAATCTGCCAACTGTCCTGAATTTGGTGGGTGACCGTCCCGCTTAGTCAGGATTTGGTCTGACTGCAAGGACAGTTGGGAGGTATGTCCTACTTCACATTATATTGCTTGTGAAGGCAGAACTGTGTGCACCTAACAGTAGTGCTCACAGTATTGCCTGTGTATTTGTTGAAAATGTGTCTAATAACCATATTACATCATAGGAGCCCCCCTGTCTTAAGTGCCATGAGATTTCTTAATCTTGTGAGACTAAGAGCTTCCCTGCTCACTCAACAGGAAGTTTTCACCTAGAAGTGGATGGTATAACCTGGCGCAAGAGAAGTTTTCACCCGATGGATGTCAGCAGCAGCAGAAGCATAGATAAGTACAGTGGATTGTGGTGTTGTAATGTGTTTCAGGGGTGGGAGGTGGCGTGATGTGGATGGGGAGGACCTGAAAAATGTAATGTTTTATTATAATGTATGTATCAATGCCCCATGTTGACCACACCCCCAACATAATGTGGCCACGCCCTTGGTGCCCCTGCGCCACGGTAACACAGTTTTTTCCTGCTCATCAACAGAGGTGGGCCTGTCGGCTTCAAATGCCAGGGCTGATTTTTAGTCCCAGTCCGGCCCTGCCTGCCCTCTTCTATTCCCTCTAAGTGTATAGAGTTATAAATGTAAAATGTGGCTGATCTGCATATGAACACAAGCATACACATTTTTTTATGCGTATTTCAGGGGGAGGGGGAACATATATACTCTACATGAGCCCACAGTATCCAACTGCACCATATGCTGATCTCAACAATATGAACATACAGGTACGATTATTTCAAAATGCTTTGTGGAGATCTGATCATTTGGAAAAACTAAATATGTTTTGGGAAATGATTCAGTAAAGGGATTTACAGTAAGCTGGCAGGACTTCATCGTGCCCATGCAGCACATTTAACTGTAAGGGATAACAATTTCCTGGCAAAACAAAATGGTTTTTTTATGTAGAGTCTGCATTTTATCATATTTATCGTTTGTTTGTCTTTTTATAGTTGCAAATATTTTCCTTGATAACCATCTGAATTCTGACTGTGTTTTGCCACAGAAAATGTAACAGATATCTGATTCTTGTTAAGCATTCATCTCTTGTGTTAGATCGTTTAAGCACTTTTTTCGCGAGACAGGACAGGACTTCTTTCAACCACCTCCCAAAGTCACGAAAGGCAGCTAATGTTTTCCGAGACCTTTTAAATGAAAGTATTTCAGTATGTTTGCTACCAGTTACATATGGTAACTAGAAAATCATGAACCCAAATGTTTGCACTAGGTCTGCACCATTACCCCACTCCCTCTTGTACATGCACCAATGCCCACACCTTCTCTGTATGCACCATTCGTTTCTTAGCTAGGGCCAAGGTTAGACAGACCCACCTTGGTTCCGAGGAAATTCCCAGCAGGCCTCATTACCTGAGAGTCCCGCCCCCTACCCTAGGTGGTCAGAACATAATTAGGTCACGTCTTCAATACTGTCATTGGAGAGGAGCCAGACATAGAAGAACAGAAGTAAGTATGTAATACAGGGCTTGAAACAAATGTGGGGTGTTTGTCCATGGGGAGAACCTGACTCCCTGTAATAGCTGTAGTTCTACTGTGGGTAGCTAAAACTGACCTACTCAAACAGTTTAACACTCACGAGATAACATAACGTTCCTGGATGTAGTAATTGAATTTGTGATCTTCACCAGAATATCTGTATTCCATGTAGTCAGCAGATTTTATGAAAATAATTATTAATAAAAGCTACTATAGTTTAATAGATTATTTAAAAGATTATAATAAATAGATCAAGGTTCAAACGATAATGCATTTGAATGTGTATTTATTTGGATATCACAGGTGAGAATTGCAGTTATGTCTGCAATATTTATTATTTTGGTATTAATATGACCTCACTTGTTTATAGAGATATACAGAAACAGATATATTTTGTTCAAATCCATTACGCAGTGTTTATGAGGTGATAGTTTTAAAAGATTTTAATATCTTGGGACATTTTTTTCTTCAAGTACTTAGTTCTTCCACCTAATTGACCCCTTATAATATACTTAATATTTGTGTTATCATTGCTGCCTGTATGGAAATATGCTTATTTGAGTCCATTTACATTTTTATGCTAATAAATATTGGTTTTTTTGTAAATATATACATTTATGTAATATAATACCTTTTTCTTATACATATTTTTATCTTATATATATGTATTTTTAATACGATTATAAATGCAGCCAATTCTTTGCCCTTTTTTTCCCCTGACTAAACTAAAGAGACCATAGAGTCTCCTTTGGCATTAGCTACATTTCTTATTTTTTATGATGGTGAGGGCAGATAATTTGATGGTAGGGGCTACTTAATTTAATATGAGGGTCATGGTTAGTGCCTGTTAATTCAAGGTGGGATGATGGGACAATTCATTTAATGCTTGTGTGGTTTGGGGAGAAGATGGGCTATTTATTAAATACAATTTATTTAATGACAGAGCTCTTTGGGGGTGGGATGGGTTTATTTACTAAATGTGAATACTTTTACTTTAATGTCAGGGCACATTAAGGGAAAATAGGTCTGCTTATTAAATGTGAATGTGTAACGGATTAGGCTGCATTTTAGAGCTAATCTCGATTGACACTGGATTTCCAGAGGTGCGGTGTCTAACGAGCTCCCTGGTGTTCCCCCGGGATGGGCTTAGCTGCCGGGAGTTCGCAGTCCTCTGGTCTGCCTCTGGATGTAGCACTAGCAGATAAGGTGAACAGGTAGGCACACATAGTCAGACAACTGGATCAGGTACACACACGGGCGACACAGTACAGAATCAGCAGGCAGTCTCAGCATGAGGGGATTCCTTGGTTCGGTACACAATCAGGCAGCAGAAGTACAAAAATAGCAGGCAGGAGCAACGTCAGACAAGCCGGGTGTCAGGGTAAGGTTTAAATAACCAGCAGTTCAAAATCCCTGCCCTGAGCTAGCGATCATGTGACCACCGATACCCAGAAGTGTGGCTTCCAATTGCAGAACATAGACAGCGCTGGAGCGAGGACAGCTAAGTTTATGACAGAATGGTATTAATTTAGTGTGGAGGTTGGTTGCAGGTAGGGAGGCAGGCGCACACTTACGGGGGTTCTAGAAACACCCCCTACAGATCATTCAGACCCACCTACACTCTATGGGGTAAATGTATTAATGTCCGGATTCCTCAACTCCGGCATGTTCAGCGTCTTCGGCGATTAAATTTAAAGCGGCGCTGCATTGTAAAGGGAAGTTGACAGCAACAGAGAAATGAGAAAAGTTCCAGGAAACAAATAAAAGATAAGAGTCAGGTGACAGGGAGCACACGAGGGTCAGATAGTTTAGACAGTTGAGTGGTGGACAACAAGAGAGAAGGGGGAGGACATGTCAGAGGCAAGAAAGAGAAACATTGAGGAATATTAGGCAATAAAGTATATGAAATGAGAGTATTGTGACATACTAAGAAGATAACTATTGATACAAAAGTAGGATACGATATAGAGAAACCTTAGACTACAAGGATAAGAATCTGTTTGTCAGGAATATGTCAGTTTTGAGAGATAAGTGTATCAACCCACAGTCCTGTAGCAAACAGTGTGTGTAATCTGCCTATAGATATTTATATAACTGAACTACAGTGGTTTTCCTTTAAAAAAAAAAAGAACTGGATTTAGAGATAGTCAGACTAAGATTTTTGCTTCAAGCAGAGACAGTTAAATTATAATAACCTTTTACCACACTCCCTGTATTAAGATAATGAACACATTATTATATAGGGCCTGATTCATCAAAGGAAGCATTCTGAGCGCAACCCATGTGCAGTATTATATGCACGTATTTAGGCCTTGCACACATCAAGGCTCGGATCTCAAGGTACTGTGCTAGATTCATCTGGCAGTAAAGTCATTTGCGCAGCGTACAAACTGGCATGGCGTACCACTGCTTCTGACTGCGTAAGTCTGTGTTCCAATGTAGACTACAAGGCTCACGTAAGTTTGAGCACACTCGGCAATTGGTTTGCCTGCTTGTTATAGATAGGATGCTGCTGCTTACTTTGCAGGGGAGCTCTTAGGAGCTGACTTTGCATCATCTCCCAGGGTTTTGCTTTTAATTGAATCCTGCAGTGTTTTACAGATGAAAGACACTTCATGTAGGTGACAATAAACACTGGGTGTGTATTTATGGCATTAAAAATTATGTTACACTTGTGTTTGTGTTTGATTTACGTGTTTCTTTGGGACTCTACAGGTCGCAGCATGTGCTTGCAGCCATGGGTATGCTAGTACTTGTAGTACTACACGTGTCAGCATGCCCAGAACTTAATGGCAGCCTGGCCATGCTGGGAACTGTAGTGCTCCAGGGACAAAATACTTGATACATTATACTATATATAAGAGGGTTTTATGTAAGGGACTACACTACAGCCACTTATTCAGACTGGCAAAAATGACCTTTTGCTTACTTTGCCACCTGGAAAAACAAATAAAGCAGTGCGGTGTATCCCCTGCTCATTCAGCAACAACAATAATAATATATTATTAAATGATAAATAAATGTGGATCAAAAGAGTCAAGCTTTATAATTTTATTATAAATTATTATAAAAATGTAACCAGTGGTAGAAGTGAGCTGGTATATGGTGGTATGTCATAGCACTACTTCTCCTACTGCCTTCATAGTAACATATTCCACTCACTTATTGTCCTCCATACCACCACTTCTAAATTTCCACCTCGACCACTGAATGAGATCGTAGGCAAGTTCAGGACATAAAATATATCCCAGTAATAACTTGATCTATGCATACATAACTCTGGGTATAAATTATATAATACAATGGTATACTGCGCTACAGACTTGATGCATAACACCTTGTTGGACCTAAATAGAATTGGGTTTTATGTGAAGTACTCACCTATGTGGATTACACTGTTGTGATTGAATAATATAAATAATTATTCAATCATTGAAAAATAAAGTTTATTTAATAAAAAGCATGAATAAGGAAAATAACTACGAATACGCTCCTTATTCGACCAAATTCTTATTCCCTTATTTGTCTACACCTGCCAGTTATTTCAAGTTAATTTGCATTTCTTCATAACATCCTAATGAAACCAGGACACTGATAAGCTGCCTTGACAGGGAACAGAAGACAATTTTGGCAATGTTCCCAGTAATATTCCATTGTAAATCTACAAAACTCAGATCATTATCCTTGGTATGCAGAGGAATAAAATGACTAAATGTGTAGTCGACCTGCTTTTTTTCAGTTAGTGAGACATGACCTGTATCCATATATTCCACAGTGTTTCAACCAATTTTTTTACTACATTTCTACATTAGTGGTGCTTAATATTTATAACCAACAAACCTCTTTTTGAAAGCTGTGGAATCGGGTACGATTCGCACTCACTCTCAGGAGGTGTGTCTCTTGTGGACAGGGCCGGACTGGCCATCGGGCACTTCTGGCAAATGCCAGAAGGGCCGATGGCTAGTTGGGCCGATCCGGTGGGGCACCATGCCCGCCCGAGCAGCGCAGCTCACTGCGCGCTGCTCGGCGGAGGGAGTTAAATGTGATGTGCGGCCATGTAATATTAATCACATGGGAAGGCACCTGTCACATGGTGTGCGTCCCATGTGATTACTGGCAACGGCCGCACATCACATTGAACTCCCTCCGCCAAGCAACAAGATAAGTGTGTTTCTCTGAGGGGGCTGTGTTTCTCTGAGGGGGCTGTGTTTCACTGAGGGGGGCTGTGTTTCACTGAGGGGGGCTGTGTTTCACTGAGGGGGGCTGTATTTCTCTGAGGGGGGCTGTGTTTTACTGAGGGGGGCTGTGTTTCTCTGAGAGGGGCTGTGTTTCACTGACGGGGGCTGTGATAAATGTAATGTTTTATTATAATGTACGTATCAATGCCCCATGTTGGCCACACCCACAAAACAATGTAGCCACGCCCTTTTCGGTGCCGCCGCTACGCGGCGTCACACAGTGTCTTTCATACTTGAACTGAGGTGGGCCTCTGTATTTTAAATACCAGGGCTGATTTTTAGTCCCAGTCCGCCCCTGCTTGTGGATACTGGAGGGCTGTTTCTGATTGGCTGCTTGCACATTGATTCCTCTAATATATAATTCACTAGTGTGCCAGCTACATTATTTAATTTTTAAGCAATGGATCTGGGGTGTTATATATGAAAAATGTGTGTTTCACATTTATTGATAACACTGCCAAGACAATATGCTATGTATATGCAGTGCTGATGCAAGACTTCAAAAGGCCCTACCAAAGCTTCAGTCTGCCTCCTCTGCTACCTCAATACTCACAGCCCATCACACGTTTGACTTTTGTAAAATTAAAATAATAACTCTTACCTCCTCATGGCTGTCCGGCTGGCCTGCTCTCTCCTATCTGTTCTTGCAGCTTTCACCTTCTGCTGCTGCTATTGATGTCTCAAGTTCAGTTGCTGCTTGTCTGGATCCTGGAATGTTGGTGATCTAATTAAAAAAAAGAGAAGTACATACAATTTAGAAAGCCCCAACCAGCCCCAGCATTAAATCAATAGCACTCACATTTAATAATTAGGTATTCATCCCTGCAACCAATCCCAAATATTAAATGAAATCAAATTAATAGTATTCACATTAAAAACATGGACCTATTTCCCTCCAACCAGCCCTGACTTTAAATTATCAAAAAATGCGGTAGGTAACCAAGTCTGCCACAAAGTACTCATGCACGGTGAAACAATAGAAAAGGGTATTTATTAAAACATTCTAAAATCCACATAAAAATGGTATACACATTATAACCACATGTTGGAGATCTCAGTGCCAATTAGAACATATAACTAAGTAGGTGCACCTACACGATGTTCAAATCATCAAAGGTATTGGTATATAACCAGTCCAGCAGCTTCTGCAACCACTCGTATTATTGAAATATAGCGCTATGTATTATATGTTGCATGGAGACAATATTCCCGATGATCGTGGATCCACAGTTTGGAGCATTAAAATAGTAGTGATGGAGGGTATCTTTACATAGATGGTAACAGGATTCCAAATGGTATAGTCAAAAAGGTATAATAAAGTCTCTTACCAGATCCCTGGCATCACACGCAAGACCAATACCGTGACAGTAAATTCCGATTCCTGTGTTTAATAAACCTCCTCCAGTTGGAAAAAGTGAGAGATGTATAGTCAGAGCTCTACTCACTGCTCCTATCCGCTCCACGTGGTAAACAACCAATAGCGCCTGGGTTCGCGCACTCCTGACGTCATAGAAGTGCGCCCCGTCTTTGACGGAACTCTCCGAAATTTGCTAAGAGATTAGCGGTTGCTGGTAAAGAAGCACTGTATGTATAAAGATGGCACTCTGTTTCATCCAACAAATACTTGTTGCTTATCTGACGCGTTTCATCGCCGTAAAGGCGATTTCCTCAGAGATAAAATTCACTCTGACCCTAGACGTCTTTTAAGTTCACAACTAATTGCAAACAATCATCACATGGTAAAAAATGCATTAACTCTTAGTACTCCGTGCATGAGTGCTCAGTCCCCATCATAGAGGGAATCTATCTATGCGGGGAAGGTGTATAGAAAAGACAAGGAGGGGAGGGGGGGAAGGAAAGAAGTCACTGCCTAAAAAGGTATAAAGGGCAAAATAATAGAGAAGATATGTTAATCCTGCAAAGGAGCGACAGCCCTCTAGTGCATAGTTCAAGAGCTCAGTCCAAGAAAATTTATTGGGGGTACGATAAATGATGCTAGAAATAAATTCTATGTGGTAGACCTGCCAGATCCAATTAATATTGTATAGGATGGAGGGTGGTTATGGACTCCTCCAGGAGAGGGCAATCTGGCATCTTGTGCTACTGAGAATATGTGTGATCAGTTTCTGTGCGTGTTTAGGGTTATCTGGGATACTGCAAGGTAGTAAGGAATTTAGCAACGTCGGTAATACCAGTCAGAGCCGGATTTAGACCTCATGGGGCCCTAGGCAAGATATTGGTTTGCCCTCCCCCCCTCGAAACAATGCATAGCATATACTCCTATAGTTAAGAAAAAGGGTAAGCTATGTCCCGCCACTCATCACTCTGCTTCTCCTGCGTCACCTTGCGACCCCTCATTATTGTCCCTCTCTTCACACTGTGCCCTCTCTGCCCACACCTTTGTCCCCTCTCTGCCCAGCACCTTCACACATGCCTCCTCTCTGCCCAGCACCTTCGCTCCCTCTCTGCCCAACACCTTCACACATGCCCCCTCTCTGCCCAGCACCATCATGCATGGCCCCTCTCTGCACAGCACCTTCACACATGACCCCTCTCTGCCCAGCACCTTCACACATGTCCCCTCTCTGCCCGCACCATCACACATGGCCCCTCTCTGCACAGCACCATCACACATGTCCTCTCTCTGCCCAGCACCTTCACACATGCCCCCTCTCTGCCCAGCACCTTCACACATGCCCCCTCTCTGCCCAGCACCATCTCACATGCCCCCTCTCTGCTCAGCACCTTCACACATGCCCCCTCTCTTCCCAGCACCTTCACACATGCCCCCTCTCTGCCCAGCACCATCTCACATGCCCCCTCTCTGCTCAGCACCTTCACACATGCCCCCTCTCTTCCCAGCACCTTCACACATGCCCCCTCTCTTCCCAGCACCTTCACACATGCCCCCTCTCTGCCCAGCACCATCTCACATGCCCCCTCTCTGCTCAGCACCTTCACACATGCCCCCTCTCTTCCCAGCACCTTCACACATGCCCCCTCTCTTCCCAGCACCTTCACACATGCCCCCTCTCTGCTCAGCACCTTCACCAGGAACAGACAGAAATGCTGCAGCTCCTGCACATTGCACACTGACTACCATAGAGTTCCAGCAACCCGCCTAACACTGTGTACCATGTGACTGCTGATGACCCTGTGATGTCAGAGTGACATGGGAAGGTACCTAAGCTTAAGATGATTTAGCCGCTACCATAACACCAGCCCCTCCCTCGACTCGTGGCACCCGACACCCCGGGGGGGGTGCCGCGAGTTGGGGGAGGGGGCCGCAATTTTTTTTGTGTGTCCCCCATCTGGGCCCCCTGAGAGCCGCTAGGCCCTAGGCAGGTGCCTAGGTTGCCTAGTGGTAAATCCGGCCCTGATACCAGTGTTTAAGTGGTGTATTTCTTTCCAGAGGGGGACTAATTTTGGGAAATGCCACCAAATATGTGACAGAGCATCCACATCACCACAGAAACTCCAACATAGAGGGGAAGGGTAACATTTTCAAGCAATAAACTGCAAATATACACAAATCCCCACAAGTAAACATGTTTTTGTATGAGGTGTGTTTTTCTTTATATTTTACTCTTCCAAACATTCAAAAGGGGCCTGTTAATTCAGATCATACAGACTGATGGATCCATGAGTGCAAACGTTGTTTTTGTCTTGGACACCCAGCTCCCACTACTGTGGGAACAGAGCCAGGCTTAGAAGGAGTTATAGCTGAGAGATAAGTGAGTTGAGGTGAACGGTTCTGACTGGGTGTAATTTCTCCCATTGTGCTGATCAGAAGCAGTCTTGCTATCATCCCAAGTTAGTAAAAGACTATTTGGCTTTGATGTGCTCCCGCCAAAGCTGGGTCGCTTGATTACTGCCCTGCTGGCAGAGAGAAAGCACATGGGTAATCATTTTCAGGAAGAGGGTGATATATAAGTATCAGGGGTTGAGTTTCTTCCTCTTTGTGGATGTGCAGTGGTTATGTATGCAGTGCACTGTTGTAACAATTAGTAAAGGTGTTATATACATAAACTAGTTGTGTTTGAAGATACCTGCCTAGGTGATGATCCGTATCAGGGTAGCAGTACCGAGAAAAGGGTTGAGGCTGGCCAGATAACCTGGGTGTTGGAGCTATTACACTGGTCAACGGCATTTTTGCTGCCCAACGTTTTAAAGTTGTTTTAGGACCAGTTTTTGGTGCTGATTCCAAATATGTAATCAGATTTCCCAGATTGGCTACAGTTTTTGAGATATGAGGGGTCACGCAAATTCAATGAAAACCAACGATTTATCGTGATCACATGGGTCTGATCGTAAATAATACATAGGTAATTGCACACAATCAGCACATTTTATTTTTTCTGAAGCACACACAAAATTCCTTACAATAATTTCAACTAATAAGATCGAAAATCCTGTAAAAATCACTTGTAAAGCAAATATTCAATTGTTAATTCTCTTATACCTTTCAATAATGCTGTCTGTAGGATTTTCTTTTGTACTGTAACTTAGAACAGTCACGCTGGAGGTTCCAACAGTAGTCCGCCATCATATGTATGTCCCAACTGCCTTGGTGTCTCTCCTCCATCACCTTGATGTCCTGGTGAAACCGCTCCCCTTGTTCTTCACTAAAATCACCAAGATTGTGTTGGAATTTGTCTAGGTGGCTATGCAGGAAGTACACCTTTATGCTCATATTAATTCTCAAATTCTCTCCAAACCATGGGCACACCAAAGCTTAAGCTTTTCCATTTACCATTTTTCCAGTGTCTTAGGTCCTCTACACATGGTTTACAAACCTTATGTGGTGCCCATGCCTTGTCCTGGTCTCCTAATTTGATCCCAAAATATGTCAAATAAACTTGTTTTGCAAAGTTGGTCATGGTTTTTTTTTGTTTCACAAGAATATAGCTACCACATATGTAGCAGAATACGTCTGGATCATTCAAACAGCTTCTACGGGAGGAATTCATTTTTTCGGGGGGAAGAAACAAAGTTATATTGACATTATTTATATGTTTGACCAAAGTGTAATAAGCTGCACAACATGTTATGTTAAAGGAATCATTAATTTAAAAAGACAACCCAAAAATGATCCGACTATGGATATCGGCAGCAATGCAAATGTTGCAGAAAAAACACTTAGCTGCTAGAATAGTACCTCACATATCTCGAGAACCGTAGCGAATTGTGAAAAACGGGTTACATTTCTGAAATCAGCAACACTGATATACCTCAAATCCATTTAAAGTTCCTGGGCAGCAGACAAAAAGTTAGATTTTGTTGAGCAGTGTTTTTGGTTAATTCTCATACACTACTCACTGGTTGACATGGTAAGAAAGACCACAGCAAACCCAACATTGTGAAATGTTGTGGCAGCAGTGAGATCATCTAGCCCTGGTTAGACAGATTGAGAAGAGCCATCGGGGATCATACTTAAGGTACATTACAAGACTTTGCAAGTATCTTTTTCACCCAACTCAGTTGACTTCACTGACAAAGACATAGCCTCTGGAGGAGGTGTTAGCAGCATGTCTAGTGAGGTCAATGCCATTCAGCAAGCAGAAATGCAATAGGCATACCTGGAGCAAAAATTAGGTGCCTGTAGGAATTAAATTATGCCACTTACGAGAGATTGAATTCCTGCCCACCAATACATGGGAGGCTCTTTTCTAGTTCGAACATACAATGGTTCGTACAATGGCAGTCACTAATTTGGCATACAAGGTGCAAACTAAATGTCAGAAAAACATATAGGAAAATTCCCCATAGACATATGTAACATATATACGGAAGTGTATCAAAATAGTTCCATAAAATGCGGCTAGGGCAGTAGTTCCGACGCGCTGGAAATCCCGAACGCCCCCTCTGATTATGGACTGGTTCAATAGAATTGACTATTATATGTCCATGGAAGACATCATCCTCTCAGCCAATGACAAATCCACAGAATTTCTGGCCACATGGTTTTCCTGGATTGAGTTTAAAAATTCAGAGGATTTCAAGACAGTTTGTTCTTCACCTGTCTGCGCTTGCTAGCTCCCCTCCCCTCTCCTCACCTTCCTCATGTGTCCTCTATCCCGTCCTTGTCTCCCCTCCCCTTGGGGAGTGTTTTGTTTTTGTTTTTTTGCCTTTCTTTTTGTGTTTGTGCCCTATTCTCCGATTTAAAATTTTTGCGTAAGTGAAATTTGTCATTGTTTCGGGCTATTGATGGTCCATTTGTTACAAGTGTATTGTACTAATAGTGTTTTTCTTTCTCCTAATGGACCATTCTTATGGTCAAGCCTGTAATAATTCTTGTTCACTCGCAATGAAAATAAAGAATTTAAAAAAAAAAAATAGTTCCATAAAATCCTTAAACCAATCCCGTATCATATATCCTGAAAGGGTAGGTGTCTTATGATCCTCCCTAGGTCTTTTCTAGTTGTTTGGTGAATGGGATCGTGGACACCCTGGTGAGATGGGAGAAGATGATTTGAAGATGAGGAAAAAGTCCCACGACAAGTCACAAGCATTCCCCTAGAAGCAGTACTTCCAATGAGTCTGAAACAACATTAATATGGAAGTCCTAGTGGCTCTGGGTCTGAATGCAACAGAGAGATTGCATCCTCAGCTGGGATACAGGGATGTACCTGAGTTCAATGAGACTGTCACAGACCTAGTTTCGTCCCTGGGAATGGCAGTAGGACTTCTGGATGAGAAGTGATCATAGGAAATAAATTGGGACAGGGTCTCTCCAGTCTGAAAGCATTGACCTGTAGCCACATCTCTACCAGCAGAGTCCCTGACTTTGGCACCAGAGCCGGTACCATCTCACCAGCCGCCAGTGGTGAGTAATGATTACAATGACTTTACTAACCTGGGGGTAGACCTGGGTAACTCAGCAGAATTTAGCACTGTCCGTTGGACCAAAATATCTTGGGCCTACAATGGATAAAACGACCTGATTAAGCAAAGATTTCTGGCAAATGAATTAAGTGACAGTGTGCTTACTATGTGTCAACAGTGGACCGGAGCAAAGACCACTGGTGGATGGCCCCTTACAAGTGAAGTTAAGAGAGAGTCATTTTCATCACTCTATATTTAAATTTACTGTCAAACTATTTGGACTGAAGAATATCTAGTTACTTCACATTCTGGTGGGATGAAGTTGAGGCCATTTTAATATCTTGGGCTAGCATCAGGACAGGGAGAGTTTGGTACATGAGCAAGGTTTATGGTTCTCCTGATGTTATCTAAGCCCTATCAGCCTGGTATAAAACACATTTGGGGGTAAATTTACTAAACTACGGGTTTGAAAGTGGAGATGTTGCCTATAGCAACCTATCAGATTCTAGTTACCATTTATTTAGTGCATTCTGCAAAATGACAACCTAGAATCTAATTGGTTACTATAGGCAACATCCCTATTTTTTCAAGCCCGCAGTCTAGTAAATATACCCCTTGGACTGGGTATACTAGGTATGGAATGATCCCCTTAATACTATTCACTAGAATTTTGGCAAAATTGAATCTATATTAAGTTGACAAATTGGTCTATAATGGGCTTATAACTGCTAGAATCGTTACGACCTTTGCCTTGCCTGGGAATGACTGCAATCTCTGCACAGGTGGTGGCAAGTTTAGACCAATGTAGGTTACAGTTGAGAGCCCAGCTAACAACTGCACTAAATGCCTTTTCATCATGTCTTTTTAAGATATCCTTTTCTTAAAACACATACAAGATTTGCTGTGCAATACATCGTTCACGGAAAATGTTATTATTCAAAAGTTAATGCATTTACACACCAAAAAATTACACCGTTTCATTAAATTAAGTGACATCAGCAACCCAATCTTTAGATGGTGAGCAATAGCTGCACACACTCACTTCTTCTTTTTAGTTTTCATGAAGCTGGTACCCCATTTTACCAAATGATCAAGGATCCTCAGGGTTGCCAGACAGAGGCATTACTACTCCCTCTGGGATTAACCAGCTATCCTCCCAGTCTCCCCCCAGATTCCCATGAGCTCCTATTATCTCAGCAAGTCCTTCTCCTTATAGATTGTAAGATCTTAACAACAAGGTCTTTTTTACCTGTGGTCTTACGTCCGCATCTTCTTCGTCAGCCTTGCATATACTTGTTCTCTTTATACATGTTATTTCTTTTATATATGATTTGTTTTATGTATGATGTGATATACTGACTGACCAGTGCAGCAGATTTTTGTGGCGACTCATAAATAGATGATGATCATTTCTAGCAACTCAACAAGAATTTGAATTCCAGGTACAAGACATCCTCTTTGATGGTGTGTCAATGTTCCATAAATATGTTTTCTGATATGATGAGGCTTGTAGTGCACATGCTCTGAGAACACATTTGCATATGGAGTTCAATTCCTGACCATGGCCTTATCTGTGTGGAGCTTGTATGTTCTCCCCGTGTTTGCGTGGGTTTCCTCCGGGTGCTCCGGTTTCCTCCCACACTCCAAAAACATACTGGTAGGTTAGGGAATTTAGACTGTAAGCTCCAATCGGGCAGGGACTGATGTGAATGAGTTCTCTGTACAGCGCTGCAGAATCAGTGGCGCTATATAAATAAGTGATGATGATGATGATATGGTCAGTATCCCACAGCATTCTGGTACATGTAGTTTTATTTAGCCACATTTCCTTAAAAGTGAGGAAACAGATCTCTGTCTGTTCTACTGCCCTCCAGAGAGCTCTATGAAACAATACAGCCATTTTAAATTGGCAGGACCATAAAATATTTAAAAAGGTATTTATATATAGTCATATACATTTTCTCAAATATGTTTTACTCTTAATTTAAGATGAAATATTTGTTATATTTAGCTAAAATATTTGTTGTATTTAGCTGCCATGGCTACATCTAAAATTTAGAGTCCCTTAGATAAGGTGTATATTTTCTACCTAGACCCCACAGGGAGAACTAGCTTTAATCATGTAGTTAGGTCTGCACTTCGGTCTCTGTGAAAATTACACTGAGTAATTCCAGACAAGTATTTTCTTTGGCTACTCTGAACTGTGTGAAGATGTGTAATCTATGTGCTGGGGGAGGGAGACTTTCCATTCCTTGAACTGAAACTCCGGCTTTCAACCTCAGCAGGAGATACTTGGACTAGGTTCATAGAATTGCTAAATTGTTGTTATTTTAAACAGTTTAATGATTTTTCTGGCCTATTTTATGGTTTAAACCACTGCAATGACATGATGAGTCTGTGTGAATAATTCCTTCAAGTGCCGCTAAACGAAATACAAGCTGCTTTATAGAATAATACTAATAGCATTAGTGACAATGGATGGGGAAAGCTCACTAAGTTTTTATTATATAGAACATTATTATATTTTAATGCAGGGTTTCCCAAACCCAGTCCTCAGGGCTCCCTAACAGTGCAGGTTTTCCATATCTGCTTGCTGGAGCACAGGTGTATTCATTACTGACTGACACATTGTAACAGATCCACAGGTGGTCCTAATTATGTGTTAGGAACTTACCTTATTCCCGTTCCGCTGCGCTGTCAGCGTGGTCTGACAGCAGTATCCGATCCGTGCAGCGCTTCTCCTGATGGCGCTGCCGCACTTCCGGGTTCTCCCTGCTGCCGATCATGTGACTCCTGGGCGGGGAATTCAAACTCCTATATCTCCCCTGCTCTGACACGCTGCCTGTGTCAGAGCAATGTGTTTCCTGTTCCTGGCTACAGTTCCTGTGTCCTGACTCCTGTGAACCTGCTCCCTGTGTATCCCTCTATTCCTCCTTCTCCTGTGTACCTACCTGGCTGTGACCTGACTATTCTTTGGCTTATCCCTGGCACCACAAACTGGACTATCTCCTGTGTACCGACTCGGCTGTGTTACCAACTATTCTCTGGATCTCCCTCTGGCACCGTATACCTGATACCTTCTGTGTACCGACCCGGCTGTGTTACCAACTATTCTCTGGATCTCCCTCTGGCACCGTATACCTGATACCTTCTGTGTACCGACTCGGCTGTGTTACCAACTATTCTCTGGATCTCCCTCTGGCACCGTATACCTGATACCTTCTGTGTACCGACCCGGCTATGTTACCAACTATTCTCTGGATCTCCCTCTGGCACCGTATACCTGATACCTTCTGTGTACCGACTCGGCTGTGTTACCAACTATTCTCTGGATTTCCCTCTGGTACCGTATATCTGATATCACCTGTGTACTGACCCGGTCGTGTCTCTGGACCCATATCCTGTCACGCACCCATTGGCTCCGTGCATCTTCCGGTTACTGTTCCAGACCTACAACGCCTGGAATTAACGGTTAGTGCCTGTACTTGCACCGCTTTGTCTATTTTCTTGTCTGCCTGCCATCACTTAGAACTTTCTCCCTTACGTCAGTAGGCTAATCTGGGGGCCGCGACCTGCGGTTCTTTGGCAGCAAAGTCCACACTACCTTGCGGTGGTTCTTGGTGAAGACCGGAAGGCCGTTAGACTCCGCGCCCTAGGTAAGCCTGTGCTAATACTGACTAAGGCATCATAATCGTAACATTATGTCACATGTGATCCAGAAAACCTGCACTGTTAGGGAGCCCTGAGGACTGGGTTTGGGAAACCCTGTTTTAATGGAAAAAATGATTTACAGATTTCTAGCAGCTTAGTGTGTAAGTTAACTATGCGTAAATGTTGGTAGCTTTCATGAAGCTGGTAACCCATTTACCATGTGATCAAGGCTCTTCCTCAGGTGTAGGTACAGGCGGCTTTGTAATATTGTGTGTGTGTAGTTAGGTTGAGATTGTTGGATCATTATATAGGGCTTATATTATTATTATTATTATTATCGTAGATTTGTAAGGCGCCACAGTGCTCTGCAGCACTGTACAGTAGGGAAAACAGTAGATACATAAAACAGGGATATACAAGGTAGACAAGATAAATGCAGACATGAAAACAAAGGGTATGGAGGACCCTGCTCATTAGAGAACTTACATTCTGAGTTGAAGAGGGCACAGCTGAAATAAGAGGAGCAAGTGTGGCTCAGAGTGGAGATTGGGATAGTTGTGAGGGTGCATTAGTGTAAATAGTGTTATCAAGGATAAGGTCATCTCTAAAAAAGAAATGGGATTTCAAAAAGCATCTATAGTTTTGAAGGCTGTGGGAAAGTCTGATTGAGTGAGGTAGGAAATTCCATAAGTGGGGAGCAGCACAAGAGAAGTCTTTTATTCATGAGCAGGCTGAGCTGGAGGGCAGGGGGTCATATGCCCCCTGAGCCGGTCCCATAGTGGGCTACCTGCATTTTTTTTCCTTTAAAGTTCCTAATAGGCTGCTGAGTTGAGTCTCGTCCCCAGACTAAAATTTTCCAGCCAACCCCTGCTTATTTTCTCTCAGGTTTGCTTTTTAAAATGTTGGTAAGTGTCTGATTTCTAGGAAAATAACTATTGTGAATTATGAATATGATATGGAAGCCAGTGATCGGTCTACTGGTGTGATTGTCTAATTTCGGGCAGGGCTGCAAGTGAGCAGTGCAGCCTTATGATGTGGGTAGGGGGATGGAGATAAGCAGAAAGACAGAGTTAGGCTGGGTATAAACTACAGGGTTTTCAGCAGATTATCAGGCCAATCACATGATAAACGACCCTTCGGCCCGATATCGCATCAGTGTGTATGCTCCAATGATGAATGATTATCGGTCCAAAGCACATTGAATTGTTTAATTTGATTTTTAAACCGGTCTAAAAATCTCTTTCAACAATGGAATGATATTGTTCCAATTCTGCAGTGCTTATGCACTCACGACAAGTACTGTAGGCAGATCTCTATCGGGAGTGCAGTCAGAATTTTTGGAGGCGATGGTTAGGATTGATGAAGTTACTCAATCCCAATTTTCTTCTCTGTGTATTATTTTTCCAAAGTACACTTTCACCCACCTGTAGGGGGTCTGCTTGAGCATTTTTGTCATAGCCTCTTATCAGTCTCTGCTAGACTTATTGTGCTCTCTCATGTTCATGTTCTCTCACTATTTCTCCAATCCCATTATGATGTTCAATTACCTTTTTAGTATGATCTGAGTTTGCAGGATTCAGTTCACTCTTTGCTGCAATTTTTCAGCAGTGGGTAATATGCCCATAGCATAAGGCAGTATGGGATGTACACAGTAGACATATTTAAAGTGTGCCAACTGTGGTAAGAGTATTGGCCATTGTTTCTTCTACTGATCTGACTAAGCTCTTAACGTGCCCAGTAAAGTCCTGTAGTTTTACAGACTCCATTGCGTTGTACGTAAGTTTTGACTTCCATAGGTTTCACAAAGTTCTTTAAATGGTTGACTTTAAAATGCTGCACCTTGGTCACATTTCAGGACTCCCATAAATTTATATAAAACGACTCAATAATTTGTTGGCTTTGACTTTTGCAGTTAGATCTGTTAATGGAACCACTACAATATATTTGGTGTAGTATTCCACCATCATGAGTACATATGTGTAATTATTATATCCTGTTTCCAACTTCAAGTGATCTATTGTGTATAGAACAGACGTGTGCAGTGAGTTTCACTGTATTCAACCTCTTTTTTTTTTTTTTTTTAATTCTTTATGTATTCAACCTCTTTAACAAGCATGGGAGAGAGATCTCACACCGATAATCAATGTACGTTTTCATTGACATCCAATAAAATCTTTCATATGGTGGCTTCAGTTTCCTGCTAAAGTGTCTTTCCTTCTTTATTCTCAGGCCAATATTGGCCCTTGTCCCTTATTACTAGTAGCAGTATATAGGTTGAATGGACAGCTGGGTAAGCAATAAGGGTGTTTCTATCAATATCTGTTTAATCTCTTCAAATGCAGTTTGCTGTCAATCAGTCAATGAAACCAAACTCATTATGGAGTGTTTTTGTAATTGTTGAAAAGTTTTTGATGAAACTCCTGTGATAACTAGAGAAACCCAGGAACTGCTACACTTCTTTAATGCTGTGCGCAATGGTAAATCTTTTTACACCATCTTATTTTCGTGTCCTAGAAACTGCATCTCAGATTTTAGAAAGTGACACTTGTGGGTCTTATCTTTAGACCAAATTATTTTAGACTGACAAAGACAACTCTAAGGTGAGTTAGGTGTTCTATGTAAAATGTATACTATGATGTTATCTAGGTATAATATTACTATCTCAGAATTTCAGCTTTCCAGACAATGCTCCATTAGTCTGCCACGTTGAAAAACCTGAAGGCCATCGTATTGAACTCAGATAAGCCCATTGGGAGGTGATGGTGGTTTACTGACTCAGGAACCATGGTCACTTGTCACCATCCCTGGCAATGTCAATTCTGGAGAACAATTTAATTTCTGGATAAGCATCCTCATGTGTGATATTGTTAAGCTAGCTTGTGGGTGTTGGCTAAAGGAGGCAGCTTGTTCCTTAATCAAGTCCAATACTTGAGTTCGGACTTATTCCAGTGTCTCTTTAGTCACTACATTCAGTTTGTCACACCATTTGGAAGATGTAGTAGAAAGTGGTGCAGTGGTGGTATCATTACAGCAATAGTGTGTTCAGTTTGATCCTGAAACGAGGTAACCATACGAGAACTCTTCTTTTTAGTAACCATAACACAGCAATGGACTCCTGCTCTTCAAGGATAATGTTAACGGTGGTACTGCTCCCCACTAATACCCCCCCCCTCTAATGTTTGATTTAGACCTGCACGGGACTCTCCAGAATTCCTTGATCCATTTTAGTTGGCATTTAAAGGCACCTGGTTCTTGCGGTAACATTTTCACCCTATGTGCCTGCTTCTTCCGCAATGACTGCATTTAGGTCTCCTTCTTCATTCTATCTGTCATAATGTATTCCTCGTATTGGAGGTTCACTATTCCTCATTGAATTTATGGCAAAGGTTCTTTTTTCCAGCTGCAATTCTGTCTTCATAAGCCTAAATTCCTTGCACATCTCATTTATATTTTTGCTCACTTTGGTGATGTTTTCTGTGTCTCTCATCTTAAGAGTTTGAATTTGCACTTTTATACTTTCTTCACGTTTGCCTGCTACGAACTGATCAATCAGCCGTTTATCTGCCTTCTTGTTTCTCATAAGTTCCATTCTTCTGACAGCTGCTATGTTTTCTATAGCATGAGTCTCTTATTGATTCTCATGGTTTTTCTGAGTAAGATTACATATTCATCTCAGATGCTGTTTGCCTAATGAATGTGGTTCTCATTTAGTTGAATATATATTCTGCAGTGGGAATAAGAGAAGAGGTATGAGGACTACCTGAGTGCTACAGCACAGCTACTGTTAAAGGATTTCTTACACTTAATATTAAAGCTGACATCCATACCCTTGTAGCCCATATAACACTTTTAAAATCTTTTTTTTTTTACATGCTTGAACATTTTTTTGTACCTATGAAGCTTCACAACACTAGTTCCAGATGGCAGCTGTCAGATAACTATTCACAATGACAGCTGCAAACACCTTTTCTCAATTCCTGTAATCAGCACTCTGCTAAGAACAGCAACCTAGCCAGTCACCTCACCTGACTATGGCACTGCCTTCCCTACTCTTTAATCAGCCATTCAGTGAAACAGTCAAGTCAATCAGAACAATTTATCTCACCTGTTTCTAGCCTTTATAAGTCCTTCAATTCTATCAAACCTTTGCAGAAGCAAAGTTTTGTTTTGGATCTCTCTGCTTGTGCTTTGAAGAAGAAGTGTTTGACTGTACATCACGATTATACCTTCTACAATCCCTATGACTTCAGCTTCGTCCCCCACAATTCTACCTTCTACAGTCATTTGACTTTGGCTTTGTCAATCACTATTCTACCTTCTACAGTCCTTTGACTTGTACCTTCTACAGTCCTTTGACTTGTACCTCACATCCACTCCTCTCATGAGTGAGCGACTTGGCCGGATTTGATGTGTCACTGACAACTACCCCAACCAAGTGGTTCTTTCCTGTGAGCTGCCAGCGCCATGACAGTACCCTGCATTTCCTGGTGTCCCAAACTCTGTATACAAGAATAACTTGGTCCTTAGCAACCTTGTTTTTCCATTACTGGTGTCATCAGACACTATAGGCAATATCTTGTCACTAAACTACAAGTCTAATCATATCTCTAGTTGGCTCTTTCTTCGCAAAATTAATCTTGCAGCTAGACATTGCAAAAAGGCATCATGGCGTGTGTCAAATACCAGTTCTCACGGTGAAGGATGCAGCATCTATCCCTGCTTTCCTGTGTCCAGGCAGGACATTTCCAGAGGCAACTAAAGCATAAACAGTCTGCTGCCTGCAGTAGAGACACAGAAACACATTCAGAGGAATGGCAACACAAGTAAATTAAGTATGTTCTTATCTGAGAATGATATAACTTATAACCAAATCTGTTTGAAAGTGTTTTGATGCCCCAAGGACCACAGTTCAGCCAATTTCTGTGTGACCATGAGCAAGTGAGTCGTAAGTGGAATGGATTTGGCCAACAATTAGCCCATCTGAGCATCTAACTATTAACAGTAGCACAGAGTAGTGGTGTGAGGCTTGCAACTGGTGTGAGAAGCGGTGGTAATTGCTTCAACAATGATGATAAATCCGACACCGAGAACACCTACAAGAAACAAACGATTTAATGAAAAAATGACAGCAATATTGACAGACTTACCTGAAAAGCGACAGTGCAGATATCCAATGGCAGCAGAAGAGAGAGCTGGCCAGTCAGACGGAGGTCCTGTCAGCCTTCTACTGCCATCGGATATCGGCACTGTCGTTTTTCAGGTAAGTCTGTCAATATTGCTGTCATTTTTTTATTAAATCGTTTGTTTCTTGCAGGTGTTCTCGGTGTCGGATTTATCGTCATCGTGGAGCCGTACCCAACCCATGAGAAGATTGTGGTGTCAAACTTGTATGAAACAAAGCTCATACATCCAACCTGTTAATCAAAGAAATGGGCCTTGGAACATTCGATGAGAGTAGACTTGATAAATTATTGGGAATAATTTGTGCAACTTTCTCCCTAATTTCTATAACTTTTTTTCTCCAAAAGATTACAATGAAAGCACAGGACCATCAGGTATAACCTACAGTTTATCTGGCTTTTCTACATCTCCCCCATATATCTGAGATGGGGAGTAGATGATTCAAGGACAGGAACTCAACATCATCTCGATAGGCTTTTATTGTGTTCTCACTAATGAGACTGTGTACATGGGAAACGTTTTGTTTACTGTCATGGTGCAAACCAGTAATCCCAAAACAGTGGTTAGTACCTCAGCTCAGGCTAACCCAACACAGCGGTTCATCTTGTTGCAATACAGGTCAATGGGAGGCATTGTGCTGTCTTTGATTGGGTGCATATCAGTCATAGCACTGTGCAGGCCAGTGAAGACAACTAAGGCGCACATTTATCAACATACAATGATCCATATTGTCAGCCAGTTTCATCTGGGTAGTCAAAAAGTTCTACACATTATTATTGTTATCATCCTTTATTTATATGGTACCACATTATTTAACAGCGCTTTACAAAAATGGTGACACATTTAATATATAACATAACAAAGAAACATACTAAGGGACAAGACCTTGTTTTAAGAACTTATGTTATTTTCATTTATGTTTTTGAATTACCACCATTGCAGTTGCTAAAACAACAGTTCTGTTGAGGTGCAACACTTTGACTGCAATCGTTATTCACATCCCCTTTCTTATTGGACCAATAAACCAAAAATACAAACGGTCTAATGTAAAATAGCTTCACTTATTAGATATTGAGATGTAGTTATGGTTGTCAGTAATCCCAATGAATGACACTGCAACCAAACTCCTAGTGAAAATAGCCAAATAACAGAACAAATGTAAATACTACACAATGTCACATATCACTAGTTCTGGCAACATATGGAAACTGGCACAACATTATTAATATTATTATTAAAATTTGTATTTAAGACTTACTAGTAAAATAATTCTCACAGCTTTCTCTGCAGATGGTGCTTTTGCATATAAAGGTAACAGGGAATTGCTGTCTGAATTCTGACATGACCTTTACATTGTGTATAATGCAAAAATCACATTTTCCAGAGAAGATTTTCATTTCTTGTCAAATGCCTATCAATAAGCATATAGGAAATAACATATAATGTATAAAAAACAAATTGGGGGACATTTATTAAAACCGATGCACTGTAAATTTTATTGCAACTCATAGAAATAAGTCAAGTATAATAATAATAATAATAATAATAATAATAGAAATAAAATCCTAACTAATTTTCCTAGCACATACACAAATAAAAGCATCAAGCCATCTGACTCTTGTTGGTTACAGCACCGGTTTTATAAATATACCAGTTTGTATTTTATGCAGCTAAAATAAACTTCATAAACAATAAGCTGAGCTCTAGACTGAATTTATATATATATATTACAATTAAAAAGCAAAAACTAAAACTAAAAAGTGAACGCACTGAGTCATCCTGTTCATCACTATACAGTCTTACAGGAAGGTCTCTAGAGCATATACTGAATCACCTTTCCAATATTGTATCTATATATACAGATGGGCTGAAATGATCATTTATGTCTATTTAGATAATATTGTTCTCCTGACTTAATCCTGCTGTGGCTTTAAATGAAAACATGACTCAAGATGTGGGGGCAAAGAACAATATATGATTGCCACAATATAGTGAGGATGTCCAAATTATGGTTTAAGTACATAAATTTGAATTGACTTGAACCTCAATAGGTATTTTTTCAATAAATATTTATTGGTCTTTTACAATTTAAATACAATCAGGGATAAACAGATGGATGAAAAAAGAAATATAAGTGATAGAAAAGAGAATAAAGAAGCAAAGGGACAAGACTACACAAAACGCCCCTCACCCCTTAGACCAAACTCCCAAAGCACTAACAGGGACAGTACATCAGAACATGAGGAGCGCAGGATTGTATGTGGAGGGGAAAGTGAAACAGATCTGTGGACACCATGTTAAAAAGGAATGGAGCTTAAAGTGTTTTGTTAAAAACTCATCAATTGTTTAATGATCAGTAGAACGTGTCCTTATCTTTACCAAGGCCAAGCCTAGCAGTTTTTCAAGATCTCACCAATATAATCTTGAACTCCCCAAAAATATAAGAGATTATTTTATAACCAAAAAAAAGTATAAAAGATTGTTTTCCTGATTTATTAGCCATTTCCACATGTGCGCCCTCTGAGGATTATATGGGAGTCCAATATTAAGGACAAAATCAATAGTAGTGAAAACTCATATCCAGAAATGTTTGGCTTGGGACAAGCCCACCAGATATGAAATAGTGTTCCTTCTCTTCCTCGTCAATGGAACATAGAACTATATTCAGGGAGCTATTCAGAAATCTTTGAAGGAACTGTGTATGTGATCAACACATCAGCACTTTAAAAGAAGTTCTAAAGAAAGGGACATATACTAAGACACATACCTTGGATTCACTTTATTTGTACATAAACCTTACGAGAGTTTAACAAGGACCTCCATACATCAGAAAACATTTTGAGTAATGAGACATGTTTATTGCCTTTATGCAATCATTCAAACTAAGCAATACTAACTTGTCAGAATATATACAACCCTCTTTTCTTTATTTTTATTCTTAAATATATTGGAGAGCCTCAGGATATCCTATTTGGGGATATCCATTCTTGGCCCTACAGCAGTTACTGCACAGTTACTCCAGCAGCAGATCAAGTCCTAGTGTTGGACATTACTGATCTGTTTTGTGGAATGTTAGAAGATGCCCAAATCCAGTTCTTGCCTCTAAAGAATAACAATTCTAACACTGAATGACTTGAAGACTGCCCATCTTGGCTCTATTGTACGGTATTATCATTTACAGTGCATACCACCCAATTCTCTAGTCTATCAACAGGGCAGGACCAGCCCTCGTGCTTCTAGAGCCGTTCAATGTTAAAGCCTCTGATACCTTTTAGTTCACTGCAACTGAAAGGAAGACAATTTTACCCCTCTGCGTGCAACATTCCCTTCTACACATACTCCATTTTAAACAATTTGTACTTCCTTTCTTTAAAAGGCTCGTTTTAGGCAACAGAACCCCAAAGCAAAAGACAATGATGTCATAAACAGAGATCTTATAGATTCCTGAAATATGCAAAGTCTCTTTAGTTCATCGCTAGGAAATCTGTGTCTTGGTCTCAGATTTTTCATCCTCTATCTTGTCCTGAGCAAGTCCCTCTGTAACTTCTTCTTGAATGGTAAAGTGAACATCAGAAGAGGAAGATTCCGAGCTCAGGCTGCTGTCTGCTATATTATTGTCATTACAGAAGCGGCCTGGGACCAAGTTGTCCTGCAGAATACTGAACATGGTGCACTGTTGGGGAGGTCTAGACACAGAAAAAGAAGAGGACCTCTTTCTGGGCTCCATCCATTGCTTCTCCTCATCCTGGTATAGCAGAAGCAGTTTGGATTCCTTCTCCCTCCTTTTGGATCTCATGTAGACCAGCATGATGCCCATCAGAAATATTCCATAGAAAGACATGACAATAAGGATGTAAAGATACTCATTGCTATCCTTCCCACTGCTCATTTCACTTGGTGGGTACTGATGCAGACCAATGCCTTGGTTTGCCATGGTCCCATTGGCTGGGTCTTCCATCCTCAACATTGAAGCAAAGTTGGATCAATCAATTCAATACGTCCTCTGCCAATTTAAACTGATAACACAACCTGAGAAGCAAAAACAGCATAATGTCAAAACTTCTAGGAAAATTCTATATTCTCACATGAGAGAACTGGCAAGGGGACGAGTAGGCATTATTTTTACAAAATGGAAAGTTGCCAGGCAACTAGCTTTGTTTATTGCGTATTTAACGAACCAATTTCATATGTATAAAGCCACCAACATGGAAAAAAAAACATTCGATTTTTAATAAAGTCACACTAACATGTAGAAAATGTCAAGGCTGCAAAAACAAAGTATTTGGATTAAAGTTTTCAGCTCACTACAAATGCATTGTTACAACACAAACAATGAAAAGGCCAGGGGATTGAAATGGTGTTTACTATTTACAGTGATTGTAAAATATTGCATTGCTCTGCCTTTTGCCTATACAGTCACTTTGTGTGACTGTCTCAGAATCTGAAAACACTAAGGGCTAGATTTACTAAGCTGCGGGTTTGAAAAAGTGGGGATGTTGCCTATAGCAACCTATCAGATTCTAGGTGTCATTTTGTAGAAACCACTAAATAAATGACAGCTAGAATCTGATTGGTTGCTATAGGCAACATCTCCACTTTTTCAAACCCGCAGTTTAGTAAATCTAGCCCTAAGTCTTTTTAGATATGATGCACATATACTGTAAATGTTGAAAACCAGACATTTGTTATGTGATAGCACAAAGCTTAATTGTACAGTGTTTTTTCACCTATTACAGCTATCTGTGTAGTTGCACTATGCTACTAAGTATGGCTTCAAATGTCAGTGCCTACTTAACATGTTTTGCAGTATGTGTATTTATGGACACGCTATTAGTGCAATAGCTATACATGATCTATCATGCTTAGTTTCTACCGTATGTATTACTTTAAATATTTCACAATATCCATCCTTCTTCTAAACTTTTAATAGTTGGTTTCCATTGCTGTTCATGGAATTTCCCTCCAAGGAAGTGGTGAATGTGGTTATTAAACAAACCATTTGTTAATCTAGCAGCAGGGAAGTGTAATTACAGTGATATATGAGTCTTATACCACCAGGCTCCCAACATGCTACAGCAGTCTTTTCAGAATTAACTAACAGATATTTCAGAACCATGATCTATTATCCTAAATGCAAAAGCTAGTTTCAGGGTTGAGGCTTTAGGTATTATCTTCCTTATTATAGAGATAAGATGTGTATCCACCGAATTCTAGCCTGCCTGGGCTTACGTGAAACTTATCATGGAACCAATTTCCTGTCTAATTAAATATAATACAGTGTGTTTATAGGATCAGATATTAATGTGTTTTACGTAATATGGGTAGATGGCTGTGCAGTGAGGGACTACTGGTTTTAACAAAATCTATGCAAAATACTATTTGTTTCATTTGACAGTTAATTGGGCCCCTTCCTTCCTCATCACAAATTCCCAATACAATCTTGTGCTCATTTCACAAGTAGCTGTATACATTCAGCAGCAAAGTCTCTCTGGAAATTGTTTTCCGATATTGGCAACTAATCTACGGCCATGCAGGTTCCCACTTTAAAACAATGGGAATAAAAGATTTGTGAAGATGCTGGTGGTTTAAACACCATCACTGATACTCATAAAATATTTTTATTGCCAACTGCTCTTCTCTAAAACCATTTCTGTGTGCAGAGGGAAGTGCAGGATTTCCACTGTGTGGTGAGTCCGACTGTGTGTTTCAATAACACTGCCGCTGACAAAGTTTTCCTGCAGTGGAAAAGTGTACGTATAGCACTGTCATATAAAGAATGAATGGCACATGGCTTATTTTGATATTTGATAAAGCACTTGCAGCATTTTTGGTATACAGGGCATTCTACACCTAATATGCCCTGAGCTTGCCGCTGAGGTGCATCTGGGGAACTCTTGCCAAATCATTCGGTTTTGTTTGCACTGTGATATATAATAGTGAGTTAAGCTGTCATCTCCAGTAAGAGAACCAGCTACAAACCAGATGCCTCATTGATCCACCGTATTCTGCATTATTTCAGATTTACAAAAAAAAATGCATATGTCAAATTTCCACTCATTTAAAGTACGTTTATTGCTTGCTTGGGCACTTGTTTTATAGAAATGTTTCTTTCACTTTCATGGAGTAAACTGGCCAGATATCTGTGTTTGTGTTGTAATGGTAGATGGATTACATTCATGAAATAGTCTCCAAGCAGTTGTGGTGGGGATTCATATACTAAAATACAAGAATGCATAGGACAACTATAAAAAGAAAACTAACAGTGCAGAACAAATGAACCAGCAGGTTCTTTTCTGCTGTCAAATTGCCTGAATAAAGTTAAATGTTATACAGCTCTACGGCATATGTTAGATCTATAAACATAATGATTAAAATAATTATGATTGTATGTGATACAATGTAACTCTTATTATAGAACACTGCATAATACCCTGCAGCTCAGTTATTTGTGAAAATAAATAAATGGCATTATCACAAAGTATACATTAGCTACTCAAGGTGTCCATCATCTATAGATAGTTATATAAAGATTGTGTAGGAAATAAGCTGGTCTGGACTTACGTGTGAGAAGTGCTGGGAGGACAGATACAATGATATCTGCTGCTCTTGGTCTCTGTACGTCTGGAAAGCTGAAACCGGTCTCCACTTGATGCTGTGATAGCTGTTTGAGCTGCTGGAGAATAAATAGCCAGCTGTGGACGTCTGTATGACATAATGCAGAAGGGGGCGGGGACAGGCTTGTGCTTGAAGACACGCAGAACATCCCATTGAACTTGTGATAGCTGCCAGGGAGAGAGAACATGCGCTTGGGGAGTAAGGAAGGAATGGAAAACTTTCAGGCCTAAGTAACATAAGGAAAGCAAAGAAAGCCAAAAACAAATGACTGCATGGGGTTAATCTGTTATGTAATGGTGCTGAAGGTAATACATTCTACCATAGAACAATTTCACAATGACGCATGTAATACAAGTGGTTGGAGCTTTTTCCTAAGTATAGGCAGATAGACTCTGGTCAACACAAACGTATACCTCTCAACTGCCTGGTTTAGGAGGGACAGTCCATCGATTGAGATATGGATAGGTATTGCTCCAAGGACAGTTGAAAGACGTACCCTGCTGTTTTTAGGGGAAAGGACTTGGGCGTTGCCTAGTGCCTTGAAAGCATTGGGCATGTTCCAAGAAATTTAGCATGCTCCGATGTGCAATGACCAAACCGCAATGCATATGAGGGTCAAGGCCCAAAAGTAAACTTGTCCCTTTAGGGGGATATACATATAGACTGGGAACCTGTATTACATTGTAATTTGTGATGGAGTGTGCATACATGTTAATCAGGGGCAGATTCGCTTAGTGGGACATAAGGTATGCCACAGTGGGCCAGAGCAATTGCTTCGAGAGTCTCCTTCTCTCCTCCTAGATTTTTATACTCTCCGTTGTTCAAGTGGTACGGCTGTGCTTACAGCAAATATGCTGGGGCCAGGGCAATGTGACCACCTGCAGAACTTCCTTCAGGAGAAAATAGCAGATCAGTATTGTCATTGACTGCTCAAAAAATGTCCACCACCCAATCAAAACTCAGTGGTTGCTAGAACTCATTGAGCAAATGTAAGCGATGTCATTGGCTCCACTGACTGCTTTCCACAAATTAAGTACTGGGGGTAAATGTATCAATCTGGTTGGTTGTTATAGGCAACATCTCCACTTTTCAAACCCATCAGAAACTCAAAGCTTGATACATTTACCCCCTGGAATATGCAACACATTTTTATTGTGCCCATCATCTGCTATGTGTCCACAGCTTGAAAGTAAACCACTGACTTTGCTAACTAAATAGTGAATATTACCTGCACATGCTGTACTTAAAGTGTCTCCTGCCATTCATGTTCCTTAAATAACCCATTGGATCAATCTAATAAGAATTCCCCCTGGACACATTTTTCTTACAATCCTCCTATGCTGCCAATGCCAATATTCACATAACAGTCCCATTATTGTATTGAGTGGAAGGGGTGTGGCCTGTCAGGAACAGAGGTAATCTTAGTGGGTGTGGTTTGAGTGGATCAGGGATATTTATCTATTTTGCCCTGAATTTCCCGTCTAGAATGTTGGCAGCTATGAGGGTGGGGGCAGCATTAGGCCTTACGCGAGTCTGGGGAATGATGTGTAAAGTTGCATATGGGGTACTTGAAAAAGTAGCTGAGTAATTTCTAGTTATCCCTCAATAAGTTTTATTTCTTGGAAGTATGTACCAGCACCACCAGAGACGCATAGGGTGACTCTGGACCTGGTACATTTCTGAATTTTGAGTATTGGAACCATCCATTTCTATTGTAACCCATCACAACATACACTTAGTTTTCATGGAATAAGACAGTTGGCACAATGTGCACAGAAATCTGCAAGTAGTGACAAGGATAAGATCTTACTTGTGTGTTGCTGCCAGTGCAAACTTAAAATGAAATCATTTATTCTTGGTTTATGTTCAGTTTTGACAGGCTGCTTACAATGCAAGCAGAGAAAAAAGAGACCTGGGATGCAGCCAGATTTAAAGCTGTAATGTGATGGACATTAGTAGCCAGTGATTACTGTACATTTGGACAGTTTGGTGTTATTTTTAGGGAAAAGCAACAGAGCCAAGTCAGAGTGTCGTGGAAGGCTGAAAGATGTTAGAAGCTCTTAGAAATCTATATTAGACCATCATTATTCAAAGTAGATATATCAATACCCATATTCCCATGCATGCTCATTAACATCAATATTTTTTTACTGAGATAAAAAGAAACTTAATTTTTCACCACCATCAAAATATAAAGCAAAAGTTAGTGTATACAAATAATGATAATTTATTAAAAACACACAAAAACCTGAATATTTTCTGGGAATCTAATGGGAAAAAAAACACATGTGGCAAGTCTGAGGTCACTGCAGGCGGCTGACAATAGAATGTTGAAGGTCCGGGCACGTGTCAGGGCAGGTGGAAAGGTACAAAATCCAGGCAGAGGTCAAGGCAGCTAGAGAGCAGAAAAGGTCAAAATAAATAATGCCAGGGATGTCAGAAACATGAACAGGGGAACAGTCTATTCAGGTACACAGCACCCATCATGGGTATATACAGCTAATGCAAGGCTCCAAAAGAAGCTGAGCCACCTGCACACCTGCAGCTGTATATAGCTGAAAAAGATACATGATCACAACATTTAAACTACCTGCCCAGCCACTCGTAAAAGAGTAACTTGTGGAGGTGCAGTCCTGCAGCCGCAGCTTGGGACACTGGTATAAATTAAGGAGCCCTTTACAAAACACGTCAGCCAAGTGTATTACATGGTGATGGAATTGTGATTGAAGCAGCATCTCCGTAAAGGAAAAAGGTACAGCAGAATCTGGGTACTTTGGGATTGGCCATAGAATATGTTTCCGTAAAGTACAGGAAGGAGCACACTGCTTCCAGATTTTTGATAATGGCTGTAATGATTGACAGGCGATTTTTGGCAAACTGCTGGTAGCAATTTGCAAGTGGCAGGAAACATTGCAAGGATTTTATGTGTATTAGTTGCAGCCTGTTAAGTACTTCTATCATTTTCGTAAGGTCCATGCACTTAATATTCTCTATGGGCCTGAGTCATTAAAGAGAGCAAAGCAGAAAAAAAGGAGTAACTCTGCACCTTGGCAAAACCAGGTTGCATTGGAGGGGGAGGTAAGTTTACAATGTGGGGACAGATTTATAGTTGGAGTAGGACATGCACTAGATCAACTTTAAATTTCATTGTAAAAATAGAGTTATCAAGTATTTGTGTGCTACATGACAAGAAGGCCAGTATGCTTATGTGCATAATAATAAACTAATTTGCACCCCTTTGCATTGTAACATGGTTTGTCCCAGGATCAAATGTACTCCTTTTTGTGCCTTGCTCTCCTTAATAATTCAGGCCCATAGAGAATATTGACAAAAATGTAACTAAGCAACTAACAAAGACGCACATTGAAGAAGTTAAATTACTTTAAGGCAAGCAACAAAAAATGAAGATCCAAAAGAACTTGACCATCTCTATTGGATCACTGTTGATCACTGAGTTGTTGTTGAAGCCATGATAGGCCTATAGGAACTGAGTTTAAGGATTTAGTAATAAAATATCAAATTTTCTGCTTATGCATAAACCCTTCTTGTTATTAGAGGAAGCTCTATTCCAAATAGACTCACCGAGAATCATACTTCCATGAATGACTAATCTAAAAGGCTTCTCAAAAAGAACAAGAATATAATCTTTGTTAACCAGAGTTTGTTCAATATAATTACTGATAACTCCATATTGCAGCAAAGGAGCCCAGACAGAAAAGCCTGGTCCTACAGAATGTGACTAGACGGGTGAGGCAATGACCGCAAACACTTTCACGTCATTGAAATTGTCTGCATCTTCTTTCCCAATTAGAATGGGCACGTTGCAAATCTTGCCAACAATGATACGTCAGTCAATTAGAGCTAATGTTAATTGAAAGTAATTAACCAATGTAGGATTTGCAAACAGGCTACGGCAGCAAATACGAAAAAAAAAAATATATATATTTTTTTATATCTTCACCTTTGCAGCAGAAAAGTTGGTTTTGTTACTGTAAGGAAGATTCCACCAGTAGCTAAAATGTTGATGTAGTAACATTATTAATGATGAGTTTTCTGTTTGTTTTATGTAGCAGAATTTCCAGTTTTGGCTATTTGAGAATCTGACTCTTCAAACTGGAGTATTATAGCCATGGAACAGACCCAGGCTCACTCACTATTTATATCTGGCTGGCTTGCGGCTATATCTTAAGGAACACAGCTGCTGTCATGGAAAATGTGAGCTGTTTAGAACACAAAAGAGCAGACAGGAGGCTGAAAGAACAATACACAAATCTCCTTATCCTGCTGATGTTAAGGTGCCATCTGACTGATCCTACAAGTATACACAGACCTATTTCCTAACCAAGGAAAGAGCTGAATTGTTACTATTACAATGCAGTGGGTGAGAGGATTAATATCCAGCAATTTACAGATATTCTTAATTTGAAAAAGAATGTTCAGATAGAAAACTGTTCTCCACCCAAATTAAAATAAAAAAATAAAAAAAATCTGTATCTATACTCCACCCCAGTATGAGCCTCCCACAATTTAAATCTTTTTTTTTATTATTTAAATTGCCCTTGCTGGCAAATCCAGCACTGGTCTAGAGTAGGGATGTGCACCGGCGACTTTTGAGGTCTCGTGTTTTGTGTTTTGGATCCGGATTTTCGTTATTTTTGAGGTTCGGATTTGTCTCGCAGAACACTTGACGAAAGGTCTCGGTTCGGATTTAAGGTATTGGATTCGGATTTTTTTTGAAAAAAACATAAAAAGTTTAAAAATCAAGTTTTTGGGCTTATTTTCACTCCTAGGCTATTATTAACCTCAATAACATTCAATAACAAGCATTTCCACTAATTTACAGTGTATTCTGAACACCTCACAATATAGTTATTAGTCCAAAACGTTGCAAAAAGGTATCTTTCTGGACTGCGTAGAGGAGTGGGTCACCACAATATCTTAAAAACCCTGAACTTTTATGATTCGCACCAATAATTGTACCTGGACTGCGTAGAGGAGTGGGTCACCACAATATATTAAAAACCCTGAACTTTTATGAATCGCACCAATAAATGTACCTGGACTGCGTAGAGGAGTGGGTCACCACAATATATTAAAAACCCTGAACTTTTATGAATCGCACCAATAAATGTACCTGGACTGCGTAGAGGAGTGGGCACTGGGCACCACAATAAAATATATAAAAAACCTTCAACAGGTCTGCATTACACTACACATACGGCTGCTCCTCCATCCTCTCCATCATATACATGTTGGAGTTTTAGCGTGTGACAACCTCTTGTTTTTGATAATGTCAGTGCATTTTGAATATTTTTCAATTTGCCCCACACCACTGAATGTACTTTATCTATGATACGCATCTATCTATCTTGACTGCGTAGTGTGGTGGCCCCGGTACACAATTTGGTACCGAGGCCACAATATAATTAAAAAACCCTCCACGTGTCAGAATTCCACCAAACAAGTATCTGGACTGCGTAGTGGGGTGGCCCCGGTACCCAACTTGATACCGGGGCCACAATAAAATAAATACACCCTCCACGTGTCAGAATTCCACCAAACAAGTATCTGGACTGCGTAGTGGGGTGGCCCCGGTACCCAACTTGATACCGGGGCCACAATAAAATAAATACACCCTCCACGTGTCAGAATTCCACCAAACAAGTATCTGGACTGCGTAGTGGGGTGGCCCCGGTACCCAACTTGATACCGGGGCCACAATACCTCCTCCAAACATGCTACAGACAATTCGTCATTGAGATCCCATTAAGTATGTTAAAGACAGACAGGGTCCAAGTGTTATTAGTTGACTTTGTAAAGAAAAAAACTGTCCCTGTTGCACATAGTCGTGCAATGAAGACTTACTTTTTCATTTAAAGGCACGATCTTTCAAGTGTAGTGTTTGTAAGTCTAAGTCATATTATACTTTTGGTAAAATTGGTTTTTTTTGTTCCTCTTTATGTTAATTAATTAGTAATAGAATTAAAGTAGGAAATAGAATTAAATAGAATTAAAGTAGGAAATAGAGTGGTATAGAGTTGTAGTGTGGTATAGATAGAGTGGTCCACACAATATAATAATAAAACCCTCAACTGGTCTGAATTCCACCAAACAAGTATCTTGACTGCGTAGTGTGGTGGCCCCGGTACACAATTTGGTACCGAGGCCACAATATAATTAAAAAACCCTCCACGTGTCGTAATTCCACCAAACAAGTATCTGGACTGCATAGTGGGGTGGCCCCGGTACCCAATTTGATACCGGGGCCACAATACCTCCTCAAAACATGCTCCAGACAATTCGTCATTGACAGACCCCAGACAGACAGGGTCGTAGTGTTATTGTTTGACTTTGTAAACCCAAAAAAATGTCCCTGTTGCACTTGCACATAGTCGTGCAATGAAGACTGACTTTTTCATTTAAAGGCACGATCTTTAAGGTGTCAGAAAGAGAGAGAAGACACAGGAGAGGAGAGTTGTAGCTGGGGACCTGGGGTGGAAGCTCCCAGGCTCCCCCAGCATTGCCTGGAAGTCTGAGCGTGGTGACTGAGCCAGGGCAAGGAATGTGTGCCCTGGATGAGGGGGAGAACTCCATGCCACTATAGTGAACCCAAGAGAGAGGGGGACACTGCACATGGAAGAGGCCCTGGAGTGAGGGCTGCTACAAGAGGCATGGTAGCTGTAGTGTCAGATCCTGAGGCTGAGAGTACACAGAGTGACGTGTCAGAGCACAGGAGACATTATCCCCGCAGAGGAGGGATGAGCTGCAGTTGAGAGGTCTGTTGTTGAAATAGGACATGCACACTTTAACAAACCAATCATTTCAGCGACAGGGCCTACCAAACAACTTTGACTGAAATGATTGGTTTGTTTGGGCCCCCACACCAAAAAAGCTATTCATCTCTCCCTGTACAGACTAAACAGGCTCTACTGAGGCAAGATGTCGTCCTCATCCTCAACCTCTGATTCCTCTCCCCCTACAGTGTGTACTTCCTCCTCATCACACATTATCAATTCGTCCCCGCTGGACTCCACAACCACAGGTCCCTCTGTAGTATCTGGAGGGCAGTGCTGTACTTCATTGAGGAATTGATTATTCATTTTTATAAACATCATTTTTTCAATGTTGTGAGGAAGCAACCTCCTTCGCCGCTCACTGACCAGGTTCCCCGCTGCACTAAAAACTCTTTCCGAGTACACACTGGAGGGGGGACAACTCAGGTAAAATAGAGCCAGTTTGTACAGGGGCTTCCAAACTGCCTTTTTTTCCTGCCAGTAACAATATGGACTGTCTGACATGTCTACTTGGATGGTGTCAGCAAAGTAATCATCCACAATTTTTTCTATTGTGACAGCATCCAATGCAGCGAGAGGAGATATGTCTGCAATGGTTGGCAGGTCCTTCAGTCCGGACCAGATGTTATCAGCATCCCCACCAGTGCCTCTTTTGGGAAAACTGAGCTTTTTCCTCGCAGCCATAGATGTGGAAGAAAATGAGGGTGGAGCTGTTGGCATGTCACGGTCCTCTTCAGAGGACAATCTCCTGACCAGCAGGTCTTTGCACCGCTGTAGATTTGTGTCCGCCGGAAACAGAGACACAACATACGCTTTAAACCGAGGATCGAGCACGGTGGCCAGAATGTATTCCTCTGACTTTAAAAGAGTGACCACCCTCGGATCCTGGCAAAGCGTACGAAGGGCTACATCCACAAGAGCTACATGCTTGCTGTAATCGCAATGGCTTACCAGCTCCTCCCTCACTTTCTCCAGCTGCTTCTGCAACAGCCTGATCAGGGGAATGACCTGACTCAAGCTGGCAGTGTCGGAACTGACTTCTCGTGTGGCAAGTTCAAATGGCTGCAGAACCTTGCACAACACGGAAATCAGTCTCCACTGCGCTTGACTCAGGCGCATCCCCACTCCTTTGCCTATGTCGTAGGTGGCTGTGTAGGCCTGAATGGCCTTTTGCTGCTCCTCCATCCTCTGCAGCATATAGAGGGTGGAGTTCCAGCGCGTCACAACCTCTTGTTTGAGGTGATGGCAGGGCAGGTTCAAGCTTTTTTGATGTGCCTCTAGTCTGCGGTAGGCACTGGCTGAATGCCGAAAGTGTCCAGCAATTTTGCGCGCCACCGCAAGCATCTCCTGCACACCCCTGTCACTCTTCAGGTAATGCTGCACCACCAAATTAATGGTGTGGGCAAAACATGGGACGTGCTGGAAATTGCCCATATTTAATGCCCGCACAATGTTACTGGCATTGTCTGACACCACAAATCCCCATGAGAGTCTAAGTGGGGTAAGCCACTGGGAGATAATTTCCCTCATTTTCTCTAATATGTTGGCAGCGTTGTGCCTCTTATTAAAGCCTGTAATGCACAATGTTGCCTGCCTTTGCATGAGCAGCCATTTTGTAGATGCTGCTACTGATGCAGCTGTTGCTGTTGCTGCGGAAGGGGATGCATCTACCCAGTGGGCTGTCACAGTCATATAGTCCTTCGTTTGCCCAGAACCACTTGTCCACATGTCCGTGGTTAAGTGGACAGTGGGTACAACCGCATTTTTAAGAGCACTGAGGACACTTGATCGTACTTCTCTGTACATTTTTGGTATCGCCTGCCTAGTGAAGTGGAATCTCGAGGGGATTTGGTACCGGGGACACAATACCTCCATCAACCCTCTAAATCCCACTCCACTGATGGCGGACACCGGGCGCACGTCTAACACCAACATTGCAGTTACAGCCGCAGTTATACGCTTTGCAATAGGGTGACTACTATCGTATTTGGTGGTCATGGCAAACGACTGTTGGACGGTCAATTGTTTGGTGAAAGACTTAGCGGTCTTACGACTTCCCCTCTGGGAAGATGACCGACTAACAGCAGCAACAGCAGCAGTGGCAGTAGTAGGCGTACCGCTGCAGGATTCCTCGGATGAATCCCGTATTGAGGAGGACTCAGTCTGGCTGGTGACTTGGGCTGCAGGACTGAATCTGATGGAGATTGTGGAGGAAGTTGACGAGGAGGGTGTTGCTGGTGTGTATCCAACTGGACCACGGGATTTAGGTGTCCCTGTACCGATGAGGGTCCTAGCCCCAGTTCCTGAACTAACCACTGAACTATGAAGGTTATTCAGGTGACGTATAAGGGAGGATGTTCCTAGGTGGGCAAGATCCTTACCCCTGCTTATTTGAGCTTTACATAAGCTACATATTGCCATACATTGGTTGTCTGGATTTGGATAAAAATAACTCCAGACCGAAGAGGTGCATTTTTTGGTCTTCTGACCAGGCATGACGATGGGCTTTTTCATCCCATGGACATCAGCTGTTTCCCCCCCTGGTGCCTCATTTACAATAACCACATCACCATCCTCATCATCAAGTTCCTCCACAGCGCCAGCTACATCATCAATAGCCTCCTCCCGAGCCACCTCTTCCCGTACAGTGATGGGAAGGTCAGGCTTGACAACCACCAACACCCTTGGACTCGCCTTGGGGATTTGTGATAATTTCTCTTTAGAAGGCAGAGTTGTTTGCTGTTTTGTTGCTGACAGCATAACTCTCTTCAATTTTTTGTAGGGGGGGGGAGGAGGAGGAGGGCTAAGATCCGTGGGTGAAGCTGAACCACTAGTCATGAACACGGGCCAGGGCCTAAGCCGTTCCTTGCCTCTCCGTGTCGTAAATGGCATATTGGCAACTTTACGTTTCTCCTCAGATGATTTTAAGTTTCTCTTTTTGCTACTTTTTCTTAACTTGGGCTTTTTGGATTTTACATGCCTGGTACTACGAGATTGGGCATCGGGCTTGGAAGACGACGTTGATGGCATTTCATCGTCTATGTCATGACTAGTGGCAGCAGCTTCAGCATTAGGAGGAAGTGGGTCTTGATCTTTCCCTACTTTATCCTCCAAATTTTTGGTCTCCATTATATGTAGCACAAGATACTGCAGAATGTGTGAACTTGGTAATATTGCAGTACCAATGGACTTATAATGCTGGATTGGTTTTGCAAATTTGGTTATAATTATTATATTTTTTTATTTTTTTTTAATTTTTTATTTTTTTTTACTTTTTTTTTATTTTTTACAAACTTGGGAATAATGGGGAAATAACTATGCCCTTAGAAGCACAGAGCACAGGACACAGCACCACTGGACTGAACAGGACACGGCACAGGACCCAGCAGCACTACGGAACTCAGCAGGACAGAGCACAGGACACAGCACCACTGGACTGATACTGCAGAATGTGTAAACTTTGTAATATTGCAGTACCACTGGACTTTTACTGCTGAATGTGTGAACTTGGTAATATTGCAGTACCAATGGACTTATAATGCTGGATTGGTTTTGCAAATTTGGTTATAATTATTATATTTTTTTATTTTTTTTAATTTTTTATTTTTTTTTACTTTTTTTTTATTTTTTACAAACTTGGGAATAATGGGGAAATAACTATGCCCTTAGAAGCACAGAGCACAGGACACAGCACCACTGGACTGAACAGGACACGGCACAGGACCCAGCAGCACTACGGAACTCAGCAGGACAGAGCACAGGACACAGCACCACTGGACTGATACTGCAGAATGTGTAAACTTTGTAATATTGCAGTACCACTGGACTTTTACTGCTGAATGTGTGAACTTGGTAATATTGCAGTACCAATGGGCTTATACTGCAGGATTGGTTGTGAAAATTTTGTGGTAATTAAAAAATATTAAAGTAGTTTTTGGTATTTTATAAAAAAAACTTTTTTTTATTTTTTTAAACACAGGGGAATATTGGGGAAATAACTATGCCCTTAGAAGCACAGAGCACAGGACACAGCACCACTGGACTGAACAGGACACAGCACAGGACCCAGCAGCACCACTGACCTCAGAAGGACAGAGCACAGCACACAGCACCACTGGACTGATACTGCAGAACACAGCACAGCACAGCACAGCACAGCACAGCACAGCACAGCACTAAACAGCACAGAACTAAACAGCACAGAACTAAACAGCACAGAACTAAACAGCACAGAACTAAACAGCACAGAGGACCACCTAACACACCCTCCCTCTACCCTGATCAATGCCCGAGTGAAGATGGCGGCGACTAGCGGGGAATTTATAGGATCCGAGTATCGCGAGATCCGACAACGGGATTATGAGTCAGAGCCTCAGTTTCACTTTTGAATTTGGCGCCAATACCCGGATCTGTCTCGGATCCGACTCGGATCCGCAACGTTCGGGTGGGCTCGGATTTCAGAAATCCGAGCGCGCTCATCCCTAGTCTAGAGGTGTGTAGGGACTATTCCCATTTACACAAGGCTCTCTTGCCTCTTCCAGTGCACTTTAATGCACTGTATAGGAGATACGTATAGTGCTAAGCTACATTATAATGTACTCTGATATATATCACATTATATGTTATCAGGTGTTAGGAGCCGCGGCGGTGCCCCTCTCCCTGGTGTCCCGGCCGTCTCCATGACGACAGGGAGGTCACTTCCGGGTTCTCGGCCCGACCGTTGCTAAGGCAACGGCCAGACACCGAGTGTTCTGTCAGCACGCCCCGGTAACACAGGGCAGCCGGGCGCGTGCGCTGGAGCTTATACAGCCTGCGGGCTGATTAATGAAGGCAATTAATTAAGCGACCAGGTCCTGAGGATTGTTACAGGGCTAAGCCCTGATTGGCTAGTTATAGTATTTAAGGCAAGGAGGGCTTAGCCTCCTTGCCGGTTATAGCGTAGAGTTTCTCTGTTGCTGACCTGCTCCTGTCCTGTTCCTGCATGTCCCAGTTTTCTATTGGACCTGCTGTTGTGACTCTCTGCCTGTACCTTGGACCTTTTGCCTGGTTCCTGGATTCTGCTGTCTTGCTGGCAGGGCCGGACTGGGACTAAAAATCAGCCCTGGCATTTTAAACACACAGGCCCACCTGTTGTCGGCTCCATGCACAATATTGTTGCACGCTGAAGTGGCGTTAAAGGTTCCGGTCACCGTAGGCAAATACACCAACAGCACCCTCCCCCCCCCAATGTATAGGAATACTCCTAAATATAAATATTCTGAAATATTCTCCAGCATTCAAATTAAGATTGATTGCGCCGTTGTCTCTTACCTGTTCTTGCTCTTCTCTCTTGCTGCTTTGTTGTCTTCTCGCTGGCTTTGGGAAATTTGGAGTCCTGTATTGAAAATGCAAAAAATTTATTATATTACAAAATGTTAAACCCAGAATGACTAGGGTCTTTAATTAAAAAAAAAACCACTCTATTATGACCAGATAACACTACCCCAATATACAGGCATATATAAGTAATTTCTGAACATTTGTGGTCAATAAAATGTTAACCTCTACCAGCCCCATCTCACTGGTATTTAATATTCCAGTGATAGTTGAGACCAGACATTTTCAGCCCCTCTCCACCCCCCCTGCAGACATTTTCAGCCCCTCTCCAGCCCCCTTGCAGACATTTTCAGTCCCTCTCTACTCCCCCTGCAGACATTTTCAGACCCTCTCCACCCCCCCTGCAGACATTTTCAGCCCCTCTCCACCCCCCCTGCAGACATTTTCAGCCCCTCTCCACCCCCCCGCAGACTTTTTCAGCCCCTCTCAACCCCCCCTGTAGACATTTTCAGCCCCTCTCCATCCCCCTTGCAGACATTTTCAGCCCCTCTCCACCTCCCTTGCAGACATTTTTAGCCCCTCCCTCCCCCTGCAGACACTTTCAGCCCCCCCCCCACCGATTTTTCTATTCCTCTCTCCCCCCCCCTGCACACATTCTCGGGTCCTCTCTCCCCCCCCCCCTGCAGACTTTATCGGGTCCTCTCTCCCCCCCCTGCACATATTATCGGGTCCTCTCTCCCCCCCACCCCGCACATATTATCAGGTCCTCTCTCCCCCACCTGCACACATTATCGGGTCCTCTCCCCCCCCTGCACATATTATCGGGTCCTCTCTCCCCCCCCTGCACATATTATCGTGTCCACTTTCTCCCTCCCTGCACATATTATCGGGTCCTCTCTCTCCCCCCCCCCCCCCCGCACATATTATCGGGTCCACTTTCTCCCCCCCCCCCTTTTGCACATATTATCGGGTCCACTTTCTCCTCCCCTGCACATATTATCGGGTCCACTTTCTCCCCCCCTACACATATTATCGGGTCCATTTTCTCCCCCCCACCCCTGCACACATTTTCCCTGTGAAAGTAAGAGATACTTACCTCAGCAGCCTCCAGGAATCTGTGCGCCCTCTACAGCCAGTCCTACGCGGCCACGCATGACGTCCTGATGTCACATCGCGCGGCCGCAAACCTATAGCGCGGGCCGGCCCACAGAGCTGTCATGACGTGTGACGCCATGACGGCTTCAAAAATTTATTTAATTTAATTAAATCGGTGATCGCAGGGAGCCGGACTGGCCCGCGGTGCCATCGGCCCTTTTGGCATTTGCCAGAAGTGCCAGATGGTCAGTCCGGCCCTGCTTGCTGGTGACCCTGACCCTTGGCATGCTATTTGACCATTCTAACTTGCTTGTGACCCTTGACCTCGGCTTATGTCTGACCATCCGTTACCATCTACTCAGCCTCCTCTGGCCTGCCGCTGTGGTATTGTATAACTAACTCACACTACGCGAGAAGTTAAGTCCTGGGGATATCCGAGTACCGGTGAGCACATAAAGCTCTACAGGAAAGGTGGCTGCTATAAGTGAAGACCTCTGTCATCTGTTCTGTGAGTTCGTTATCAGACCGGCAGCCTAACATCACGTAGGCAAGAGCTGGAAGTACACATTTGATTCTTGAATATTCCAAAGTCAAACTCTCATTTACTCACTGTCTTCAGGTATATAGGAGCAGTTCTCTATGCCCATCTCTTTTGCAATAGATTCAGGCCAGGACTTAAGTATGATGTGTAAAAGAACCTGTTCTCTACCATACGTCCGTGGAGAAATAATTTCAGAAGTTTTTATTGAGGATATTAGACTGACTAGAGTTCCCTTTTAATCCACCTGACCTGTCTCATCCAGGCCATATTTCTTAAGCTGCTCAATTGTAACTTTATATAACTTATCATATGCTATAGGCCAACTGAGCTTTTCCCTGTATCTTGTGCCACATGCAGTTTATGTACATCAGATTTGGATTCCACACAAGATAACCTAGGCTCTTGTCTAGTGTCTCGTGGTTATAAGGTGGTGGCTTGCACTGGTACCTGGGACTCATACAGTTAACTTGCTGGGTTGGAGATATGGGGTGATATGGACGCAGTTGGGGTTCCGTCATACACAGTACGCAATTATCTTGTTAACAGTAAAAATTTACGATCATGCTGTCTCAGGATTTAAAATAAAGTATTGCTTTGGCAGTGTGATAATATAATTAATATATGGACATACGTAAATTCATTTGGGGCAATGCTAGTAAAATATAGGGACTCTCCCACTATAATTTGGGGACTTCTATTCTGTCTCATGTCTACACTGTCTCAGTCAACATTGTATGATCGTATTCTGCAAGATTTTTTTCTACCAAATGTGTGGCACTGAGGAGTTTTCTGGTACCTTACATATAGTCATAGATATCTTCACTATTTATAACTAATATGGGGCAATAGTAGGGGGGTACTGCTGATATAAATAGTAAGGGAACACTGCTGGAATGTGTGGGGTCATTGTGTAGATCAAAGGATGGGCCCCCCAAAACTGCTATTCTAAAGTTATGTCATGTAGGGCACCCCAGGACACCTTTTCATAAAAGCTCCCCCATAGTTCGTTTTGTGTGCAAACTGTGAATCAGTTTCCATTGCATTAACTCCGCTAAGAATCGAAATTCTAGGCAAGTAAAAAATATAGTGTTAAAACAGGACATGTAAGGAGCCCTAATCTACCCACAGTGCCAGAAAACCACCTGTATAGACACAAGCTCTAATCTCGACAAAGGATAAATATTTAAATTAATTTTTCTAACTTTAATGTACTTTATTTTATTTCTAACAGAAAGTGTCTCCCCTCCCCGTTACTGGGTTCAATAGAAAGAGGCAGATGTGGGGAACCAGGCTCAGAACTGCTCACCACCTAGACTGCACTTTGGTCTCATTTACAGAACATGATGGGAAAACAGTAGAAAACTAATGGAGGAAATGATTTCTAGGAAGGAGTTCTTTATTTTAATTTTCCTTGTTGACATGGATAGATGGCTCTAGAAGGGGAAACTGGCTGCTACTAAACTTGGTTGTATACAATATTTCAGTTTCATGGATGTTTTAAATGTTTTTAGGCAAACTATAAGTAACACCGTGAATAAACTTTCTCCACTACTGTGTTAGGACACACCCGCAATTCCAAGTTGAATATGTTATTCAGAGGTCATAGGTAAAATGCCTTAAAAGGATGCTAAACATTAAAGATGCTTTCTCTATCTCCTGCTCCTCCGATACTTATGCCTCTTTGGTCGAATCCAGCCTTTACGCCAGGCCTATAACGTCCCTTATACACAAAATAGGCGGGGGGAGAGTAAATTATTGCTGCTAAATCACATAACAGGGTCAAGGTTCAATTATCTTCTAGGCCCCCCACTGTGTTTGAGAATTTATGCCTATCAGAACCATCTTCAAAGGGTCTCATCTCCATGCTGTACAATGCCTTACTCCCCACCTCCCTGGAGGTCAGGGACAGATTCCAGACACAGTGGGAGGCAGACTTGGGAACGTCCCTAGACCCAGAAGAATGGTCAGACATCTCTGAATGGACAGCACATTGCTCCATAAATGTCCGCATTAAAAAAAAATGCCAATAAATTGCTCCATAGATGGTACTACGTGCCTTCTAGGCTCCACACTATATATCCTCAAACAAGTCCAACATGTTGGAGAAATTGTGGCCACATTGGCACCATCATGCACACTTGGTGGGACTTACCCAAATTGCGCCCGTTCTGGACAGAGGTTCTCACATTAGCAGCGGCTGTTCTTGACACTCCCGTACCCTCCGTTCCTAAGCATGTGTTATTACCCCTACCTCTCCCAGACTTCCCAACACATACCCATAAGCTCCTCCGGCATATAATTAGTGCAGCTACTTGTCAAATAGCTGCCTACTGGAAAAATCCCACACCCCCAACTCTCCAAATGGTCTGTGGTCGGGTCTGGCACACCTATCAGATGGAACATATCCCCAGTGTGCTTAGGAGCTCCTCCGTGTCCTTCAACAAAGTCTGGTCTCCCTGGGCTTCATATTGTAATCAACTCTGTGATCTACCATTGTGACCTTTTGCCTGTGACCCTGACCTATTGGCTTGTATTCTGGACTTCGCTGTTTCACTACGGACCTCTGACCTCAGCCTGCCTCTGACCACCCGCTCCAGCCTGGGCTAGCGCCCCAGTTTCCATCTGCACTGCAGCCATCTTTGATGAGCTTTTACTACTCTGAGCCTAAGACCTGGGGGCATCTGAGTACATAAAGCTCTACGGAAAAGGCGGCTGCTAAAGGTGAAGATCTCTACTCTACTCTAACTGTTCTAAAAGCTCATCTAGGTGGTCATGGGCCCTAACAGACATTGGGAAAGGAAGGGGGGGGGGTGTATTTTACTCAAGCTCAGTGGAGAAAACTTTCCGTATTGTGCAAGGTGCTGAAACCATTCGAAGTAGTCACCTGTGAAGCGAGTTCAGACACTGCTAGCTTGAGCCAAGCGATTCCCTTAATTAGACTATTGGAAAAGCAGCTTGAGAAACTGAAGGAGGAGATTAAACAAAGCAATTACGCTAAGTATGTAGAGCAAGTACTTTAATAACTCTTGGATCCTGGCGAAACGAATAAAATCTTGAAATCGGATCACTACATTTTGGCGACTGTGCTTGATCCTCGGTTTAAGAGATAGATCTTCTCTGTTTCCAACTGACCCAGATCTCAAGAGATGTAAGGAGCTCCTGGTGAGCAAGATGACAGCTCAAGTGTTACGTGACAAGACGGCATCTCCTCCTTCAGTTTCTCAATCAACTGCTTCTAGGAAAAAAAACTTAGCCTTCCCAAGAGACTCAGGGATGATGCAGAGGACTCAGCACAACATTTGAACATATTGTCTGGTCTAAAATAAAATGCTTAACGGCTGATATCTTTAATTTCTTTAACTTCTTAACCTTATTTTAACCATTCCTGAATAAATGACACAACACCTTAGTGTGGCAAAATTAAAGAAGTTTAGTTTGAAGGTATAGTGGTAGATAAAAAGAGTCGTCAGTTCGACATCCATCAGGCAAACCAGGATGCCCCAGCAATAACCATGGGACACCCGCAGATGGGGGTACAACCAACACACACCCCAGGCGCACATATCTACCTTATATGGGGCATTCACCCCAGGTACTACAGAAACCCACAACCCTTCTGGGCTAACAGAATGCAATTATAAGCCGACCTGCTTGGGCGGTACTTGGACCGAGACTATAGCCAAATCCATCGAAAAAAGGCAGGTTAAGGGTGCCCGCTACCGTAATGTGCACCCTAACCACTGGCCGCCGACGGCACTGCGTTTTCAGGCAACTTCATCATCCTTGATAATCACCAACACCACCAGACATAATCGAACCGGAGTCATCACTATACAACAGCCTGCATCCCCAGCAGGCCCTAATGTCATCCAATGAGGGAGGGTGGGTGGGCAACTTCCAGAAGTCAAGAGGCTGCCCTACTCTCCGCCCATCTAACTTATGTGCTATGCCTGGTCCTCCCCTATGACATCAGATGGGCATACCCCACTTTAGTTAAACTATTAACCCCAGCGTACTAACTAGTTTAATGATTCAGACTTAGATTTTAAAATGCTTCAAGCTTAATTCAGCCCTCAGTTCTCAGAATTGACCAAAAAACGTGACACCTGTGCTGTAACTCCACCTGATCTTACTATCAACATCCAAAGGATGGTGGAGGATTATTTTAACAGCAGCATAAAAATAGACAGATCAGACAGTCCCTTTACATACTGGGAGGAGAAAAAGGGAATTTGGGACCCATGTACTAGCTCACTTTGCACTACCTAAGTTGCCTACCCTCCAGTGTGTTTAGCACAGTCAATTTCCACGAGGAAGGCCTTTCCCACCAATTACATCAAAATACAGAGACTTCTGTACTCTATAATAGTGGATTCCAGCGGTGATGAATTAATAATGTGTGAGGATGATGTACACACTGATGAGGGTGAGGATAAGGTGGAGGATGATGGCAACATCTTGCCACAGTAGAGTTCATTAATAGCACTGTTACCTTAGGTGCCTTAAACCCATTGTTGGCTTGTTTTTGTGGGGGCCCAAACAAACCAAGCACTTCAGCCACAAATGTGCACTTGTTGTCGCTTAAGTTCTTGTTTTTTTTTAAAGTGTCCATGTCCTTTTTAAGAGCCAACATAAGGGTGGGTGGGAGGGTGCAAGGACAATTCCATCTTACACCACTTTTCCTTTTAGCTACTGCTGTGTGCCAATGTTACCTACATATGCTATATACTGGTGTATGTTGTGCAAAACTCAGACACCCATTGATGATGCAGATGACTCGGCACAACATTTTGACATCTGGTCTAGTCTACTGTAAAATAATTGAGCAAAATTAGCGACACCGCTGCTGTAACTGCACCTGATCCTACCATCAACATCTAAAGAATGGTGGATTATTATTAATTTTTAATTAAAAATGTAAGTTTTATTAACAAAGAACAACGTTGCTTGCAGAAGTAATGTAGGCATGGATGTCTAAATAGATGTGTATACGTGTTACTCTAACCTTCCACTTTGTGCAATACTGATGAAACAGCAGTAAAGTGTTTTTAATCTGAACTTTATGTCAAAGATACCTAGCTATATTTTACGTTTTTGAGAATTGGGGCCGATTCGAAGCTCAGTGATAATCTTGCTTTTTGCTGTGAATTTCAATGGCTCTTTTTAGTGCATTGTCTGGAACAAGATCCGATATACTCATGTCAGAGTGATCACAGCCAATTTATGTACTGCTGGTGGATTTACCCTTCTGAAGTTTTTTAGTGAGGCTTTCAATTGCTTCTTTCTCATACATGTGACCACATACTTTGTTTTTCACTGGGTTCACCATCTCCAACTGTGTTATAGAAGTGCTCTGGGTGATGGGGATCTCCTCGTCTTCATCTTCCAAACCTTAGTCTGCAGGGGCCGGGTGACACACCCATTTGTTTCCTCAGGTCTCTTAGCTGTTCCTTAAACTGGACATATCGTCCTGCCTCAGGGCCTCCTCTGTATTATTCTTCTGAAGCGCAGTGTATCTCTCGTGTACAAGGTCTCTTAAATTCGGGATCTCATCCGGTGGGTCACGTTTTGACTTAAGTACTGTCTCCTCAACTGTGTCTATATATTGGTTTAAATCTCTGTTCAATTCAGCATATTCCAACATGACAGATTCCATGCTGCCCACATGTTCCGTGCCACAGTCTGTCTGAAGCAGATCTAACGCCACTCCAGTTGTAATATCCATTCCTGTGTCTACATAAGTTTAGGTTCTTCAGAGATGAGAGGGAAGTATTCACAGAGATTAAAGATGCAGCACAAGCAGACATGGTTTAATAATGTAGTGTTCATTGACAGCACTGTTAGGCTTAAGGCAGCTAAGCTACTGGTAGCTTGTTTTGTGGGGGCCCAAACAAACCAAGCACTTCAGCCACAAAAGTGCCACTGTTTCTCCCTTGAGTATCTAATTTGTTAAACTGTAGATGTCCTTTTTAATAGCTGACATAAGGGTGGGTGGGAGGACAATTCCATCTTGCACCACTTTTCTTTTCTGCCACTGCTGTGTGGCAAGGTTTCCTAAATCTGCTATGAACTGCCGTGTGTTTGTGTCATTGATCTGTCGCTTAACATTCTGTCAGCTTGCTGCAGTCTGTCAGAAAGTGTATGAAAATATTGTGACCTGTGAGGTAGTCAAAATTGACTGAAAATAAGTGTTATTGAGGTGAACAATAATAATGTAGGAACACAAAAAAAGAGCAAAATTATGTGATTTTATCATATTTTACCTATTTTTATTAAAAAATAAATAAATAAAACAAAATACAGATCCAAACCAAAAACAGACAAACGCGGTTTTGCCAAAACACAAACTTAATCCAGATCCAAAACACAGGGGTCAGTGAACATCTCTACTAAAAATATCCACAAGGAATACTAAAAACAGAATTTCAATTGGGAAGCAATTAATGGTTGTTAATTGTAATTAACATTCAATATGTATATGATTCATAACATTTTAGGCATGTTACAGAAACCAAAAAGACTGAAAGCCTCCAACCTCGAGGAACACGTCCTAGAACTTGGACTTCCATAACTTGGAAATGAGAAGCAGGCACCTATGTGATCTGTAGTTCAGGTCATAGTAATTTATAGACTTCTGTTTCGGTGGCACATGAGGTCTTATGCCATTTCTAAAGAAATATGCTACAGGAGCTAAGTTTCCATACAACATCAAGTGTGTTATCTCTCCAAGCTATTATATTTCTCATTTTAGGCACTGGTAGACTTTGCAAAGGAACTTTGCTGCACATTGGAAGTCTTTCCCATATTGAAAGCCTTCTCTCAGACATGTCATGTCTACATCTATCTATGATGGTCTGCAGTGTATTTCTGAGAAACGTTGAATTGTTTGTAAGATTCCGGGGGTGTCGGTAAAAGGCTGGAAAATCCCAACTGCTCCACTGGTTGTCACTCTCTTATCCTGCCTTATGTTCTGTCTCCCAGTTCTCACTACCAGGATATCATACTGAAGATTTGTTACTGGAAGAATGAACTACAATGAGTGACACACAGTTACAGACCTCTTGCTGGATTCTTTTGCATGTGCCAAACAAATAGGATGGGTTAGAGGTCGGCTGTTGCCATCACTGCACGTGCTATGGATACTAGCGCTAAACGAACTGTGGTTACATGTGTCACAAAACACTATCTTCCTAATGACAGATATTTTGTCTAAACATCCCATGTAATAAACCATTTTAGTGTTGTGGTACAGAAAGCAGATTAAGCCACAGAGAGCTGGAGTATCTTCTGACACATTTGGTCTTCCCAAAGAAAGCTTATGATTAGGAATTAATATGTCGTATTTTGCCATGTGGAATTAAAAAAGTGTTTTAAAGTATTTGGTATATTGTTGACCATGAAAAACCCATACAAAATTATAAAAATGAAGCCAAAAAAGGAGATTAGATGGACCTGTAGGTTATTTTCTGCCAAAATTTTTTAGATCCAGACTAAACAACGATTATAAACAGTAATGTGTGCAAGCTAGAAGATGGCACAACCCAAAGGAATACCAAATATCTAATTCAATGGCAAAAAGTTCTGTCTTTACGTTCACACATTTTGATAGTTCTGTTGTGACTAGTAAATTAATTATACAGTAATAATGTATAGTTCTAAAAGTTCTAACGATGAATCAGTGATGTCCTGGTTTATAAACTTATAATAGAATACAGAAAATTATATGGATATTACAAGACCTAGCAGAGTTCTCTGTATAAAAACTATTAGGTGTTTCATATGGTCATAGAACTCCGTGGTGGCTTGTAATGCAATAACTTATCCCCTATGAATTTCTACATCACAGACTTAATATAAATCACTTTATTATCCTTTTGTTTATTATTAAAGCTGTAACTCAAACTCTGTCACTCAGCATTGAGGCATTATATGTATATTTAAACCCAAATTCTGAGTGCTCAGGAACTATGCAAACATTATAATTTACCACTATCTGTGATGTCATTTGGAGAGAGGGAGACTGAAGATCTCAGCCAATTAAAAAGTAATTACACATGCCACAGCCCAGCAAACAGTTGTGTTAGGATGCAGGGGAAATCAGTTTTTCCTGTTATGTCATTTGTACAGTAAATACATTACACAAATGTCATGTGTAATGGAGGATAAAGCAAGTTTTAAGAAAAAAAACAAACTGACAAGTTGAATGAAACCTAAATGAGTAGACAAACTTTAAATGATCAACCAATAGAACACCCCCTTGACTTGTTGTGGCTGGATCACTTATAAATAACCTATGGTATATATTTATTTATAGGGAATAGTGCAGGGTGCTTTTTTATATTATTGTAGTTGTACTTATTTTTGATAGTGTGCATTTTGGTATAGGAAATGTCTTGTTTTGGGGTTTTGAAATTACACTAGTGCAGTACTGTATCTCCTACACCGCAGGGACGCCATTAATGACAAATAAGAATGGATAGGTTTTTTTTTTTCTTCTCATCTTCATGTTGATGTTTAACCTTCACATTTTCCAGAAATAAAAAAGTAAACAAGCAGGTGGGGACCTATTTGGACAGAAAGGTAGTAACCAACAGGGGTTTACAGCTCCCACAAGTACTGTATACTGTATACAATTCATAGCTACTATTCCAGTCAGTGTTAACAATAAACTCATGAAGAGATTGTGAAATTTTACTCCAGGACCAGGTCTATAAACTCAAACAATGAATATTGTAAGCAGGGTTCTCTTACCTCTCTGTCTGTATGTATTACCCAGTATTGTCTTATTAATTTTTGTTCCCAATTGTAAAGCGCTACGGAATTTGCTGGCGCTATATAAATAAATGTTGATGACGATGATGAATGAAATACAAGGACAACCACAAAACTCTGTGACTGTCAATTCACATCGTTTATTTGAAAACCTCAAACCATTTAGAGTAACAAATAAATAAACAACATAACCCAAAATGGACATTCGCTTTATCCCTAGCAGAGCCAACCCCAACATATCTGCACGTTATACTACTTGTCATGTTAACCGTGCCCATCTAAAGACAAGAGAACATTTACAATTCAAAGAACAATGGGTTCACACAGATCACATTTATTTAGTACACAAATATTAGGAAGAAGTTGTTCTATATAAAAAGTTTTATTGGTTTCTTAGAAAGACAGAAAAATTGACCTTTTTTTTATGAAAACACCACTCTGAATGCCATTTATCAGCCAGGACACGTAGCTGCTTCATAGAAGCATTAGATTATTATAATAGAAGAAAATATAGATTCAAGAATATATTTTGGGTGAGCTGTTAAAATAGTTTGCTTTAAGGAGGAGGGTAGAAACTCTTCAGATCGGAGGCACTGGATGAGCGAGGGATTTGATACAAGGAGAGGTAGGATAATCATCTAAATGGAGATCAAGCGAGAAATGTAAGGGCTGCTTTTCTCACATAAGATGTAAAACTAGAAAAGGTTATTTGGTTGCGGTTACAAGATTGCCTGGCTCCAAACACATTTTCATTGCTTGCTATGGTTTATATTATTTTAATGAGACAAATCATTTCAATTGCCGCTGTCCACATTCTCACTGCTACTAAACCCTGCATGCATCAACTTAGGCTCCAATTTAAAGTGACAAGTGTGTGTGTACAAAAAGGCCTGCTAAAGATCGCAGTGTCAGTCAGACATTATTCCTTAACCCATCAGAACAGCTTTGCAGATGCATCTGTGTAAGTAATGTCGCTAGTTAAATCATGAAAGACATACCCTGTCAGCAGTGGCTGAACATTCACAACTGGCATCCATATAAAGAGGTTTTTAACCAAAGAATAATCCCACCCGATTTTGTCTGGAACATCACAAGTTCTGCTCCATGCTTTTACTTACCAGAAGAGCAGCATTCATGTTGGGCCCCAGGTAAGTAAAGCATTGGGATGGGGTATAACCTGTGATGCTCTTCAGTTTTGAATGATATAATCCTTTAACTACTATATTCTCTTCATTATGGATGTGCCTTGTTTTTTGAGACCCAAAAGCACAATAGCAAAATACACATTATATAAATACATGAAAGTTAAAACAAACTACCTGCCAATCACATAAGACGACTAACCAGACACTAGCACCCAGTATTAATGAACATAGAGGCAAGTAATTATCTAGGAGACGCTCTACAGGTATGAGTGTCATTTCTTAAAAATGTTAAAAGAAAAACAAACAGTATGACAAATTGTTCTATACGACAACACAATCACAGATACTGGTTATGTCACTAAAGCAGAGTAGCTTTGTGGGAGAGATGTGTGTATTGCCATGGTTTTGCCAGCATTACATTTTGTCCATGTTCACATATTTCTGGTTTTCATGCCTTTTTTCAGATGTTTGTCAATATGTATTTTGGGGGGGGGGGGGGGGGGGGGATTCAATTCCCCCCTGAATTTGCGCAGCATTAAAACTATTAGTTATTACGGTAGTTTTAATCCGGCTTTCTGCTCGCAGCAGCCGGCATTGAAACTACCGTAATAATGGTAATAAAGCGCATCATTACCGTAATGACAGTAATAATGCGCAGGCCGCGTTACTTTTACCTGTAATGCGGCCAATTGAATTCCCCCCTTCAACTGCAATAAAATATAGAAACATTTTAAAAAGGTGTAGATCTCGCCAATGTGTCCCAAAATCTCAATATTGCCTTTCTGATTTTACTGTACACTATGTTCTGTGTACAAATTACTAACATATGTTATCATCTGTAACATATAGGAAACACATAAGTGTAAGAAAGTGGATATTTTCATGCGATGAAACCCATTAAACATACGGCAAGTGCTTGAGCATAAAACATGCATTGAAAACGCCTATAAAAAGCGTTTCAAACATGTTATGTGAATGTAATCCAGCAGTTATTTGTATGTGTGGTGGTTAAATAAGTTCTATATTAATAAACTTGAAAATCTCACTGAACATGGATATTTGCTGGAAAAGGAATAATAGAACTGTACACAACCAATAGCTGAGCGGTGGTGAATTAGAAATAAGGAAGGCAGCTGACCAAGAGCAAAGCTATTCTTCCAATCTTTAAACTACCCTAATTGTCCCCGTCATCTACACACAGTGAATGCAGCCATTGTTCAACCTATCAATTCACTAGTGACATCACTGAGGCACGAAGTACTGAATTGATAGGTTAATATTGGCTCAGCCCACAAAATGGCTGCCTCCACGGTGTAGATGAAAGTGCCACTTTAATTCAAAACATTTTTATATTTCACTACCCTGACTGTGGACATATAGTACAACCCATATCATGCAAGCATAAGCTACTTTACTATGCATATGCTACTTTTCCATAGGCTTGCGATAAATACATGTTTTCTGATAATAAAAGCATAGGTGATGACAAAAGACCCTCACTCACAAAGTAACATTCATACAGATGTATAAAATTCTGCAGCAATGAATATACAGTCTACGATAAGACTACAGCATTAGATAAAATGCATGACTGGTGACAGGACAGAACAAACATTAGGACAAATTTCAGTAACCACCATAAATCTCTGCTTTCCTACAGCACAAAAGATTAATGAAAAATGCATTTACATATACATACAGCAATAATTCTTGTTCAAACAGGTCCGGAGAAAAATGACCTAGAACCCTTAGTGGGTTTAATAAATTAAACAGGTTAAGTATTCTCAATGATTCTTGTACAAAGTTCATGTTATGGCTCTCACTTTACAGTTTTCCTACAAAGTAGATTTAGATTTAAAATGTAATTTACTGTTCTTAATGCAGCAGTCCATGAGGTAAAAAATAAAACTCTGTGGTCCCCATTACTCCACGGGCCTTATGTACAGAACACACTAAATGTTTGCAGCAGAACGCCTTGGCTCTTACACTGAAGTATCTGGATTGTTTGCCAAGCGCACATCAAGGTGCGCGTCTACTCCTCTCAGAAGACAAAGGCAGATGTGCGCCTGGGTGTGCAGGGCCGCACTCTGCAAAAGTATAAACGTTACATATAAGTATATGGTGTAAATTAAAAGTCTTCTTGTGAACTAAAAATGTGCTCTCCTCCTTATAACAAGGAGCACCATATCTACCCCATCTCATCATAATAAACCATTACAGGATGAGACCTGAAGACCACCACCTCCAAGCTACAAATTGTGTGTCCCTCCACATAGCAAGGAATGAATAATCCTATTAAAAGCAACAGTCGCAGTGGCAAATAAGTAAATTAATTTGATAATTTGCAATGAAGGCAGTAGAAGTGGCGGTATGGCATACCACCCTATACCAGCCCACTCCAACTGCTTTTTAAAAGTACATATCATTTTTGTTCGTCTAAACTAAGTGCACTATAGTGCCTATTCTGCACTGTGCAAAGAATGCCCTCACCCCGTCTATCCCCTTCCCTTGGCGTGTTTCTCTGCCAATCCTGCCCATGTGCTTTGACACTAGCACAAACAGAGGCACACAGCCGGACAAAAGCAAGCAGCCTTCTGTGCGTTGTACATCTAGTGTAAAGTAATGTCTATAACTCTGGAAACCTGCAAAGCCATATTTATTACTGGGCAACTCTCCCTCTTATTTACTGTAAAGTTATACATGTCAGTTGTGATCTAGTGCTCTCACTGTAGAAGGCTAATACCTGCACACAGCATCCCTTCCTCTTGCAGTCAGCAACGGGTGCTGTCCATGACCTGCAAAGATAGTTACAGGACACCTATTTATACCCAATTCCTCCATGTGAAGAAACAAGAGTTGCAGCCTTCTGTATTATCTGAACTGCAGCCGCAGGTGACAGTATAACAGGGGTGCTGCATTTGGACGAGGCACAATTGTAAGGTGGACTGTGTGTGCATTTGGCTCAACACTGAAAACAGCCATCCAACAAGCGGCAAGATTACCCCTCCATCTCCGGACCAAAATGTTAGTGACGCTATGAGAGCGATAGCTGCAAGTACCTTACATGTACAAAGAAAGATAATTTGCTCACAAGAGAAAACACAAAACAGAGAAAGTCATTCCTTGATTGTTAGGGGGAAAAAAATCTTAAATATAGTGGACTGCTGCTTCAAATAACCCTGCTTTTACAAAATGAAAAAATCCATTACATACAAATATACACACACACACAGGGCACACATGTATGCTATGAAAGCATGTGTATGTGATAGGATGGGCTAATATATTATGTATATTTACACAGATCCAGCATAGAGTATTATGATCTTGTAGGGCTCTTCCATGCTGCTATAAATGTGCTTTTTGCACACTAATTAATGCATTAAAAAGAGATGTCACTTCAATACCAATGCTGTATAAAATATTAAACACTGTTTAAGATTTTAAGGCAAATCATGAACTGTTTTTAACGCACTAAGGTTCCTAACTTTAGAATGGGAAATAAACCGCAATGAAATTGCATTTAAATAAAAAACAATGCACATTTAATGCATTAATAATTTTGCATATTAATAATGGGCTGTATTGCCTGTGTGACCAGGATGACAGGTACATACACTATTGTTTTATATGACATCACACAGTAACCTATGCCAAAAAATGGTATTTAATATAGTGGCGTTCACATTGGCATTTTGTCATGTTACGGGATAGCAGTGTGCCTTTAATGTGCCACATTAACAACACAGTCATCGGTATTAGGATAAATAACACAGAAGTCATTTGAATCAAAATGACACATGTTGGTCATTGAGAAAAGCAAAGTGGCAATCCGGAATCAGTGATGTCATAAAAAACACATAAAATGGTTTCATACAAATAAAAAAATCTCAGCAACCCTGTATTAAAATAATTCTATACATAGAATGAACGAGCCAGTAGATTCCCATGGGTCAGACAGTTGCTGCAATAGCTCATGTGTTACAAAAACCATTCATTCCAATTGCACAGCCTGGCTGCCTGGAGCATAATCAGACCTCTTCTAGTTTTAAACATTGGGATCTATCCGCTAAAACAAAATTAAATTCTAGTTTTGTTGCTGTAACATGTTTTTGTTTCCCTGTGGTATAGTAACAATATTCATGTAGGGCATATTCAAGCTTTTCCATTGATCCCATGACCTAGCTACAGGCTGACTCTTCGTACGATCTGCTGCAGCCACGTTAACAAGTAACAGGTTGTTTTAACAACAAAGGGGGCAGAAAGCGTCCTGGGCTTCATTTCCCCCCATACATCCTCTCAATGTCTTCCAGGTAATGACTTTTGAGCTCTTTGCGTTTCAGTTTAAAGGCATCTGTCACCAATCCTGTCTCAGGAGTCCAAGGCTCAGCAACAAGGCGGATCTTTGCAGGGATCTCAAACTTCTCAAGGGTGGCTAGATAGAGAGAGAAAAAAAAGTGGACAGTTTAGGGTAAAGTTGGTTTTAAAGAAGTTTTTAAAATTGTATCACGATTAGCAATTCAGGTTACACATAAGAAGAAAAAGACTGGAAAATGATTCCAATCGCCTTCCCTCCTTACAACATGTAGAAGTCATGGAAGCTAATACAATGAACCCCTACGAAGCTCTGTAAATAGAGTGTCACCTCTGCTTCCAATTCCTAACAGGATCCTATAATCTGTTATCACACAGACAAGGAGAATAATAAACACTTCCTCCTATACTCCACAAAATAAGCCATTAACATGTGGAAGAAGCTGTGGGATCAGGTCACAGATGTGATACATTAATACAAACCCCCTACTTCGTCACAACGGACACACACTTCTCAGTTTGCCTGTTGAGTTTCAGGATCTGAGAGTGGTGGTATAAATCATACATACAGTTACTAGAAAAACAGGTTATCCATATGTCCTGTCCTTCTGTCACCAGATCTGAACCCAATCGAGCATTTATGGGATATTCAGGTACAACGTCCGAGACAGTGGTTTCCACCACCATAAACCAGCAATCAGTGAATGGACTTTTGTGGAAAAGTGGTGCTACATCCCTCCTGAACAATTCCAGGCATTGGTAGTCAATGCCATGGCACATACAAGCCGCGTTTGGTGGCCCAACGTCCTATTGAGTGACTTTAAATTGGATTTTCCCATTTTTGTACACTTTAAAAACTGTTTATGAAACGTTGGTAGACACTCATCAGCTACTTACCTGCAGCAGGAGATTCTACCAGCATTCTAAGCACCTCCCTCTCCATTGCTGAATTATTGCACAGAGACTCAAAGCTTCCTTGTGCTCCTTTCTTCCCTGCTAGCTTTAATAGCTCCTTTTGGTTTGGCACCACAAAGCCAATAACATATGACTGGTCACTGGAAAGGAAGAAATAACATAGGTTTGTAATCTAATAGACTGAATTACACGTGCAAGAGTAGGATACATTTGAATGAATTTTATCTCTCTTCATTTTAAAACAACAAGTAAAACCTGTGTTATGGTGTCCATTATTCCTGAACTATCAGACCTGTCCAGAATGGACCCAGTTGCTGTCTGTGTAAACCTTTAGAGAATGTGGGTATTTTATAACACACTGCTTAGGAGGGTGGTGCTTCTTTGTTTTACATTACTCTGGGGAAGTTCAAAGCCAGAGCTTTTGTGATTTGCTTCTTAGTTTCCAAAGTAACAAGTATTCTGGACAGCCTGATAATTAGTGGATTCATACAAAGTGACATCACAGCAACCATAACTGATAAGTGGTGCGCTTCCTGATAACAGCTTCAAACAGGGTTTTAGAGATGTGACAATGATTGTAAGTGTTTGCGGTGGTGGGTACTAGGAATAAATAAACGTCAATATGTAACAAAATGTCCTAGTGGACAGATCACGAAAATTGTCACAAAGTATAAAACCAATTCACAAACAAAACAGAAGAGTGCATGCAGCCCTGGACAATGCATTTTATATTCAAGAGTTGTAGGAAAATGTTTAATAAAAGAACATAATGCCTATTTTTCATGAGACATATGTAACATGTAAAAATGCTACTCGGAGAGCAATTAATTGTATTTATGCAAGACAGGAAAGACAACACAATGCGGACAAATTATAACATTCACAATTCTGGATAATAATGGTCTATTCCAGATCATATTCAAATCTGTAGAAAGTTTCAATAGGTGTGTCAAGACCATTTAACAGGCCCCATGTAAATGGTACTACAAAGCCACGAAACACAAGAAGGTATTTAACCTAGTTGTACACAGAATATATACCCAGAACCATGATACAACATAACATTCAGAAGCCTTACCAAAGTCACCTTTATTGGTCAAACAGCCAAATTAATTTGTAACACATACTTTTAATTAATGGGCCATAAGTAGTAAGCAAAATAAGCAGTTAAAGCAGAAGAAACTTTTTTAAAGGTTTCTGACAACACAAAGTTTTCTTTCCTGATTTGCTCAGATGCTATTTCTAACTGTAAAGGGGTGGAACTGGAGGGTGCTGGGACCATTTGCTTTATTCTTGGGAAATAACGAGCCATTTAATGTCCATTTATTTTCCAAAAGTCATATCCGTTTCACATATCTTGTTTATGCCATGTCATAGTCCAGAAACTCGTGGATTTGGATGGTTGGATAAATGCTACTTAAATCCCTGTGTGTACATATTTCAATAAGAAGGCTAACTGAGCTAACATGACTAGTATAGGGATGGAAGAAGTGCTGCCAGGACATACGCCAACATGACTAGTATAGGGATGGAAGAAGGGCTGTCAGGGCATACGCCAACATGACTAGTATAGGGATGGAAGAAGGGCTGCCAGGGCATACGCCAACATGACTAGTATAGGGATGGAAGAAGGGCTGCCAGGGCATACGCCAACATGACTACTATAGGGATGGAAGAAGTGCTGCCAGGGCATACGCCAACATGACTAGTATAGGGATGGAAGAAGTGCTGCCAGGGCATACGCCAAGATGACTACTATAAAGGATAGAAGAAGTGCTGCCAGGGCATACGCCAAGATGACCACTATAAGGATAGAAGAAGCTCTGCCAGGGCATACACCAAGATGACTACTATAAGGATAGAAGAAGTGCTGCCAGGGCATACGCCAAGATGACTACTATAAGGATAGAAGAAGCTCTGCCAGGGCATACGCCAAGATGACTACTATAGGGATAGAAGAAGTGCTGCCAGGGCATACGCCAAGATGACTACTATAGGGATAGAAGAAGTGCTAGCAGCGCACACGTCAAGATGACTTGCGGGTAACTTCTTTCCCTAGACTCTCCTCCTGCATTCCTACCGTGCAGGCTGCCTGTTGTAGCCAACGTCTCGCAAATTGAGAGTGGGGTTAAATTTTTTCTAATACTTCTGTGAATGTGTCTGGGGAAATAACCAGAAACACATTTTAATACTTAAACTCTATGAATCCTCAATAAGCCAAAGCCCACACTGCACCACCATCACAGAGCAGCTCACCAATATACTGAACCCTTAGTCCTCTTGGTTTCAGTCCCTGGTTGTTCTCACCTGTTTGCATATGCACAGATGTTGTCCACTATGGGGAGATTCTTCAAAGCGGCCTCCACTTTCCCAAGTGAAACATATTCTCCTGCTTGGAGCTTCACCAGGTCTTTCTTTCTGTCTAAAGGACATATTAATAGACTATAAGAAAAACTTCTACCAATATATTCTCTGTAAGCAAATACCTTTTGTTACAAGCGATTACAGCCACAGAACATGTTAAGAATGCCACTTTAAACACTTAGACCCCGATTAGTTGTTCTTTGTTTTCTGCAATGCTTGAGGCTATACAGGACATATACTGTATGACGGAATGAAACGGCCATATCTGAACTACATAGCTGAGGCAGTAATTTCATGAACATTCATGAGATACAACCTACCAGCCCACTATGTAGTACCGAGTTGATAGGCCACAATATAGCAGCCGCCAATGTGTGCATTTCCAACACATATATACAATTACTACAATTATACTAATTTGTACCCCCTCTACTAACACTTCAGAGGAGAGACGTTTAAGAGCTTAAGACTCTGGGTCAATGTGTTTAATGGACAGCTCTGTTAGTAGTGACTGGAACAGCCTATGAATTACACAGAGCAGCTACAATTAACAGAGCGCTAAGGAAACATTAAATTACAGGAACAATTTGATTTGTGTCTATAGTAGTACACAGACTACTGGAAAACAGAGCTGTTAACAGGCATTGAAAAGTAACTGGAAATGGGTACCTTAATGTATCACCGTAAATAGCGAGTTTTTATTTATTTGGGTTTAACATTTCATGCTAAAAACAAAAGAGAATCACTTCTTTGTGTAGAACACTCAATATATAATAGAAGTACATAATAGAAAATGGTTGTAGACACATAACAAATGGTTTAGTATAACAATAGCTTTGAGATCTAAATGTGACTTTAAAATAATTGGTTAGTAGTAGTAGCAAAAATGAAAATAAAAATACCACCTACATTAGTATACGTTCTATGTGTGTGTTCAGGATGGTCAGTAAAACAAGTAATAACAGCCACCTATTACTTATGTTCTTTCCCCAGTTGTGCAGATGTTTCTTTGTCATAGAGTCTTAGGGCTAGATTTACTAAGCTGCGGGTTTGAAAAAGTGGGGATGTTGCCTATAGCAACCAGATTCTAGCTTTCATTTATTTAGTACCTTCTACAAAATGACAGCTACAATCTGATTGGTTGCTATAGGCAACATCCCCACTTTTTCAAACCCGCAGCTTAGTAAATCTAGCCCTTAGAGTTCTACACTAAGCAGTACAGATGTGCTAAGTGGAGAACAATCATCCCTAGAAAGGCGCAGATGGAGGTGAAAACATTACACTCCTAATATTGAGCAGCGGTCTACATTTGGCTACAAAATTTTGCACACTTTGCTATTGACATTTGGCCTCAAGTGTCCCAAGTCCATATCAATTACACAAACTTCTCCACATGTACCCCAGTTCCTCTAAAGAGGTTATAGCTGGTTACAATATGATACCAGACCACAGCACTGCATGGAAAGCAATCAAATATTCTACAATAAGCTTGTGTTGTAGGCCGAAATGTGACTATTGAAAAAAATCAAAACTAAACCATTGTAATTAGTGAGGAGTACGGATGCTGTGAGTATTGACCAACACTTACCAATTATTTTTAAGCAGCCATCAGAGTGGAATTCTCCAATATCCCCAGTACAGAACCAGCGTTGACCATTTTTATCCACAAAAAAGTCCTCCTTGGTCTTCAGTTCATTTTTATAGTATCCCATGGTCACGTTGGGACCACCGATCAGGATCTCTCCTCTGGGGTACGGCTGGTCAGTGTTAAAGTAGCCTCCTGTGTGATGGAATGAGTTATACATTAGGTAAAACGTCACAGTGAAGAAACTTATCACCAGCATCAAAATACAACATTGAAATGTGTGTAAAATAATCATTCCCATGGATATTATCACATTTCTAAATGTTGGGAGATCTTCTAATGAGAAACTGCATTTAGGAATAGCATCACATTAGGAAAAAGTATGCCTCATGACAACACAGAACTGTATTTCCTGCCAATATATCACTTGTTGAAATCCAAAATGCCTACAAAAATAAACGATATTCAATGATAGAATCATTGATAAGAGTCTATTTTTGAAGCATGTGGACTTTCCTCAACATGTTATTTACTGTAAAATTAATTCTTAAAACAAAAACTCCCCACTTGATTAACTATTGGTATTATTTGGAATGTAGCCAGTACTTTAAAGTTTATCTTTAAATGTAAAAATGCATTAATCAATATAAAAGAAAATAAAATTGTGTAGCTGACACCATCACTCATTCCCAGCACCAAACCGCAGAATCCATTTTGGTAAAACACTAAAGTGGCCAAACTGGACAGTTCAGTCTGTCCAACAGGGACACAATGGGTCCTGTAAGTCCTATACTGACCTGATTAACAGGCATGCCCAAAAATGATGTGAATGCATTGCAGCAGACTTATGGGGGCAAGGCAATCATTTTGAAGCTGTAAATGCAGCATATCGGCCCAATTTGGCAATATTCCTATGTGTGGTGTGTGTCTTACATTCATGTAAATTCCCAGATCAGAGAAGCCAAGATATTGTATGTTCTTGTGAATTTCTGTGCTTTCTATCTTATAGCTCCCACAAAACACACAACATAGGTTATCCACCCCTCTAATGAAGTTGTGTTATTCACAATGGAACATGTGAAAGGCGGTGTTGCTATATTACAGGGTCCATCGCTCAATTTGCATATGGGATGGATAATTGGTCCCAAACGATTCCATTCAAACCGGATTTTGCATAAGTTGTTACTAACGGAATGAAGAGGCTTTGGGAGACCTGCTGGAGACATAGGGCCATCTGCAAGTATTTGCTAACCTGTCTCGTATCTCATTAAGCCAGTATTTGTTTTTTATTAGCATGCAGCTCAATTGCGTACAATAAAATCCATTATTGACAACCGGGACTTTTGTTCCTTATTGAATTTGCATTACATCAATAATGTTTAGTAGTAACCGACATGTTTAATTTGTGCCACTAATGCCATCTTGCTAATATTTGCCAATCTATGAGGATCCCAAAATTTGAGACTATACACTTTAGAAGTTAACCTAAATATCCCAGTTTTGCTTTTATTTGGTCTGATGTGCATGTTTTTAAGTGTACATATTCTAGACTCTTTACTATATGATACTGACATCTCTATCAGCTGCCATGGATCAGTACCTATAGCAAGCGCCATAGACACCATAAGGGTTATATTTTTTTTTTGCTAAAATCTTGGTCTCTGGCAAACTTCTGAAATGTTTACATACATACATTTTTACCATATACTCCATTGTATTAAACATGACTTAAACAGTCATTTCTATTCCAGATGTAGCATAATACCTTGAAAGTGACAAGCCCAATGTTACTTAACTTACCTTCTTCCCAGTTCTTGAGCTTTATCTCAGAACAGACCAAAGGGGCTCCAACTCTGCCTGTACTGTAGTCATACACTGAAAGACAGATGAACCTTAGATTAGTAAAGATCAGTGATCTAGTATCTGCTTTATAGAATGTCATTCCTACTGCAGTTTGCTCAGAGCGGAAGCCGGAAAAATACCATTATCTACATTATTATGATAGCCGTTTCCCCAAGCAACAGTGTGGTAATAATATAGAGCATGAGGCACTCAAACTGTTAAGTGAATATACTCAATTAAAAAATATAAAGCTAATCAAATGGAAATACACATAAAAACGGTACAAAGACAACGTTGTATTCTCAGGATTCAGTTTGACAAATTAAAATCCCAACTATACAGTACAGCAATCATGGGCAACTAATAGCCCTAGCCCTCTGAGCCTTCACCAGCGGCCCCAGCTCCTTTCTACTTTAACTTGCAACACCTGTTTAAAGCGTCAATATGTTATTACAGAGTCCCTGTGCCAGTCTCAAAACTCTAAACAGAATTACAGACCGTATAAAGTGCAAGCAGTAATACAAATCCTGGTATAGGTTCTCATTTAGATGAGGAACCTACAAGGTACACTATTAGTGAGCGACAAGAATGACTTTGAATCTTTTATCTTGGTAGGGTCCACACTCACTTTCAGTGATGTTGCCGGCACCACATGTTTCGGTAAGGCCATATCCCTGCCCTACTGGACAGCAGAAGCAGATGTTCATGAAGCGCTGGGTGGCAGCAGAAAGCGGGGCACCACCAGACAGCAGGACCCGCATCTTCCCTCCTAGTAACTTTCTTACTTTACAAAACACAATCCTGGAAGGACCAGAGATAGACAGTCTTAGTTATATTGCTCGCACTCCTACGTAAACAGAATACAGAGAATCATTTTCTTCCTAATCCATCTTTATTTTACTGGCGATACAGAACATCCCCGCAGACACTGCCCAGGCACAACTATGCCATCAGTCAGTGCTGTCCTACAATTACACTGTGCACAATAAGTCGCAAAATACCGTCATACATGCACATCTTCTATCAGAATCAAATGGAGTCCTTCCATCACAGACAACAGCGGTTTCTAAGCAACATTGGCAACAATACGAGATATGAGTATCATCATGTTTTCCTTCTTTAAAAAAAAACCCCAAAAAAAAAACACATGAAGAATGTACTAGTTTGGTTTAAAACACACTTTGTTCCAAGTGTCCCCATTATGGTAGTGCGAAATGAATTTACAAGAATTAATAAGCCATAAGAGAATTTAGAGATCACACCCAATGGGGACTGACCCATGACCCCACTAGCTTCAGAACAGGAAATCCATTAATACGTTGTGTAGATATTGAGCTTGTAGACGATTCATACTAGTGTGATAAACCAGATCTTAGTAGGCAGTACTGGAAATAAGTAGCATGTTTGCACTAATCGCTTATACATAATACAGGATTTAAAACAGACCTAAATGCTGGGTGAGGTTTATTTACCCTGCAGGGTCAACTCTTCCTCTGAACAATTCCATTCTGCCAGAGAGCAGCTGGGAGAGGACACAGCACAGGAAAAGCCACCAGTAACTATACCACTACACAGGCGGTTCATCTTGTGAACTCCAGACTTCACATGAAGCCATTAACAGACCCACACTGCAATAATCCACTTCCTAGAATGCAGATGATGACTCCAAGTCTGAACACTTTCCTCGCAATTTACTTTACATGTCACGCCATAATGCACCATCCTTGGCCTCATCTTTCATAGACCAGCCCAATGGCCTTCTTACCCCAGCAACTTTTATTTACAGCTGTTTACACAATATACTTTCAGAGTACATTTTACAGTAATAGTGGAGCTATATTATGACCTACAGCTTCATTTGAGTCCTTTAATGACAGAGAAATAAGAGGACCTCTGCATTATGCGATTTATTCAAATCCAAACACGATGTAAATACACTGAAATATGTCCTTATGTCCTCTTTTTTAATACAATTTCCGTGTAAGGATAATTCTACTTACAGTATATCTATTACAAATTATATTACACTAAATATATATATATATATATATATATATATATATATATATATATATATATATACATACATACATATATATACATACATACACACACACACATACACACTCACATATATACATACATAAATAATAGGGTGGTATACCTGTCACATAGTGGCGTGGTGGACCCTTTGGAGATCTGCTTCATTTTGTAGTTGTAGGCAACGCAGAAAAGACTTCTCTGCACTGGACTCATGGTGGCCACTTTACTCATGACATTCTTATAAATGCGATCCATTATTTCCTAGAAATATATAGTGTGTAACCAAGAGGAGTTCAAATACTAGTACAACAGTAACTATCCAGTTACTGCAATGTACGCCACCACACCATATATGTATAACACAGATGCAGGCAGGAGCTCTTCACATGCAATAAACCAAAACCCACCCCAAAGAAATTCTGGAGGCACACTACTACATAAATATTTATCACGTTATTTATATTTATTAAAAGAAAGAAGAAAAAGAAGAAGAAGTGGAAATTAACCTTCTGCAGCAATTATTTGGGGTTTGCACTTTTCATCTTCATACTAATGGCCAGTCTCGTCATGTGCTTCAAATATTTTTAGTTTGTTTACATGTTCTAAATATTTCATTAATATCTATATGAACCAGTGTCGGACTATTCCATGTGCTTTTGTTCTTTACTGTGCATAGAATAGTAATTTCTTTTATTGAATACTGTATAATCCTCCCACGTTTTGTACTCACAAAGCTCATCAAGTAAAAGCACAATTGCATTTATTCCTCATATTTGTATTGTACCGAAGTATGAGTAGTTACATTTTCTTTTTTAAAGAACTCTCATAACACGTGAATGTGTGGGGAGGAGGGGGCACTACATAAGAAACATTTGATGCATGCACTGTGGTATTATCACTCATTGCACAGGCTTGCAGGACATCTTTGTAAATATTTGTACCTGTAGCTCTTCACACTTTGTACTACAAATGTGAACACTGAGTCAGTCTAACGTCAGGGCAGCTAGCTTACAGTAATCATGAGGGTGAGGGTAGAGGACATTTTTGGAGTGTGGTTTTTTTTTTTTTTTTTTTACGAAACGCCACTTACAGGGACAGCGGCCATCAGAGTTGGTTGAAGTTCTGATGCATCCCCTTTGCTTCCTTTCTTGATCTTAGTGGACTAAAAAAAAAAAAGATTTTTTTTAAAAATAAAGAAAAAAAAAATTCAGAAGTTATGATCTTATAAATACAGGTGTATACAAAAGGATGACAGCTGTTTAGGGTAAAGAAAATATAAGCAGCAAGTACCACATGCTTTGCGTCATTACAATGTTCCCTATACACGTGCATGTTACACTGACTCATCGCTCATCATGTTTCTTTAGATAAAGGGCCTCACAGAACATTCTTCTCTCTCAAACCACAACAACGGAACCCAATGTTCCTATATTCCATAGATGTTCTTGAAAACCGTTCCAAATAAATATAGAGATTAGATTGCAGTGTCGTGATAGAGTCTCCGGTTACACTGCTTTCCAAATGAACCATGAGAGCCAGGCAAAATTGCCGAACAAAAATACAATTCAGGAAAGTAAACTACTAAAAATAACTTATTAGGTTTTTGATCTACAAATAAGTACATAATAATTAGTAACAATAGTCCTCCCTCATTGTCTCACTGGTGAATGGTGATTCTAACACAGGGTAATGTGGCTCTACTGAAGAGCGGCTGGATCTCTGCCCGATGTGGCCACATGCGTACATGGGAAAGATCCAGCTGTTTGACACTTGGTTGAAAGGCTGAAATCCAATGTGGTTCTATTATTTCTGACCACATACATGGTGGCCTTTGTCCAACTGCATCTATATCTAATGTGGATTGGCACCAGCGGTCTTTTCAAACTAATTTACACTACGATTTGTAAAGTATTAACAGATTCACTTGACCGTCAAACTACAGCATGTATGGGCACCTTTATATGTGCTCCAGGTCTATACCCTGTAACTCCCATGTAATTATCACTTCAACACGCCTTACTGCTTGGTAACAGGGGGAAAGTCCTCATACTTCAAAAGAATACTCAGGATAAGTTTAGCATTGGACTGTTCACCAGGGAGAATACCATTCCATCCCACAACTGTTATTGCATGGAGCACTCAAACACCTAAAGCATACATTTCACTGGGAGAAATTACTTCAGCATTTGTTATCAATTTGAAATGTAAAAGAACCACTAGCTCTAAAATACATTTAAAATAAATATTAGTAAGTTATATTTACAAGCATATGTGCAAAAGTTTCAGGCGCTCATCTGAACTGAAGATATACAAGATAAAGCTGTGATCGTGGGGGGCGAGGGTTTATTCAGGCAGACTTCCTGCCTTCAGTCAGTATGAAAATATTAGTTTCCCTCTAATAAAACATACATTGTAAATAAAAAGAAAAGTAGTAAAATTTTGTCAAGAAATAGGAATATTCACATAGATTCAGGAATACTTGAATTAGATCTTGTATTTAGGTGGCCCTTTGACATTGTCTGTTTTGATTAGCAAGTTAAAATGAACTGCAGCCCAGATTACTTACCTGATCTGAAAGGGTCTGTGGTGAAGAATAGCCCACACCGCAACCACGAGACAGACAAACCAACTCTGCACTCAGCTCCAACACATGGGCCAAAGGTAAGTAACCAATGTATGTATCCGTCTCTCTGCAACAATGAAAGGTTGTATTCAGTAGCACAGAAACCGAGGGGGGGGAAATCAACTGGTCACACCCATTGCTCACCATTGTTTTGTTAATGTCTTTATATTATATACATCTGTATAAAAAAATATATATACTTCCAATATTCATGTTCATACCATGCATTTAATTTTATCTGTACAAGTTCCTACAGTATCTGTTGGGAGACTATCAGAACTTTAAGTAACACTGCAGTCTCCCTCCAGTCACAAACTATCTCCTTTTATACATGGTATCTTCTGATTCTTAGATAGTCTTCTTCCTATCATTATGAGACTGGATCACCTCCGTCCCTTCTCTCCTCAGAACTACATATCTTTTAGCTGGATATGGAAGGAGGGTGGCACTACTTTTGTGGGACTGGCTGGAAGAGTGCCTGGTAAAGGGTCAGGGGGTTAAACTAGAGAACCTCTTTAAAGCCTAAAATGATCACTATTCAGCTTAAAAAACAAACGCACACAACCCCCCCCCCCCCCCAAAAAAAAAACCCAGCTGGTTTTGTTTTTCAACTGCAGAGATTGCTTTACGCTTCACAATGGATGTAAATGGACCTGTGAAATGTTTTACTATTTAAGAGTGCTGTTAAACAGAGCAGCGACTAAGATTATACATCTGCTACTAATAATCCTTGCAGAGACATTAAAAAAAACAAGACAACCTTTTCTTGTATTGTCAGGCGTACAGCGATTACACCATCTTGCCTACATGTTCCAAAGCGCCTTATTAGGTTTGCAAACAAAAATAATTCTTAGAGATGTATTTTTCTATTATACACTGCCCTTAAATTATTTTTATTTAACTGGTAAATAAAACTACAAGATGTTGGGTCACATCAACAATGTGGCTATAAGAAATAAAAATGGATGCGTGATAAACGTACTACGGTCATCAGAACTTACCCCAGGTTTGTTATCCTCTGTGCCATCCCAGTTATGCCAGCTATTATGTTACTATGAGAGATCATCACTCCTTTGGGTATGCCAGTAGAGCCACTTGTGTACATGATGACCGCAATGTCATGTGGCAAAGGGGAGGACTGCTTGTTTACTGTGGAAAAGTAATGACAAGTGTCATTCATGAAAGAGACTCAACACATCAATGTGTTTATTATTCTGGTATAAAAACAAACACGGTAAAAAAGGTAGTAACTGCCATATACCACAATACATAAAAGTGTAGTGGTCATGCAGCTATCCTTTGGCTTTACTGGAGGCAAAGACAATGCAAATCAGATGCTTATCAGGCTGTCCTGCTAGCTGGCTGACTGAGTCCAGCACTCTTCTGTTTACTAGTCTTGCTCACCTGACAAACTGGTAGAGCGAATGTTGAAGCCCCTCCCACAATTAGAGACTAAATCGCTCACTCTGCTTGTTTAAATCAGGAACACTCATATGCAGGAGAACACCATTAGACACATTGAGACTTCACAGTTGAGTAAATGACCTGGTAAACGCATGTATCGCATGCATCTTAAATCACCTGGACCAATTTGACAGTGCTAGATAAATGCTTGTTGCTTGCCAAGGAGGATGATTGTGGTTACTGGCAAATCCTGGAGGACTTAAGTTTAACCATGACTGATGCACAATAGCAGCTGTCATCTTATGACTATGGGTTTAAGAAACGTTTAATGTGCATTGTAGTGCAGGCAAAACAGCTTTGTTCATGTGTGTCCACTTTTACATGACTAATGTAGTAACCAAGCTATAATATTACCTATATGACAGACCCTGCCAGAAGGTGCAGAAACCATAACATGACACTTGAAGGTCACCTCTAATAGCCCAATAACCACAAACTAAGGGGTGCATAACACTGCGTTCCCTCTACAAGTATTATACACAGCCCACCATCCCATTGGTGCAGTCACCCTGATCTTTCTTTACATACGGCTATTACTACATGCTCCCTGTCTGCAGAGGAATCACTGATTGTTAGAATACCAATACAGAATCCAAAACCTCAGCATCATCGAGTATGTTAACATGTGTTGTAAGCGTGTCAGGCACCAGTTGGTGCTGGGAACAAAATGTAGTAAATGAGCTAATCATTTTATGTAATTTGTACCAGATGTATGGGTCCCTGAGACTGCATCTGTTCACATGAAATGAGAGTCTGTACAATACGACCAGAGGGGGATGGGTGGGATATACCAAGTTAATCATTTGCTTGGATGATTCTGGATTTCCTGCTTTGTGTGAGGAAGCTTAGCATTGGGATATCCTCTAATCCGTAGAAATTAACCCTCACTGCCAGCATGCACAGTGATTACTGAAGAGAAATAATGCATTCAGTAAATCCCAGAAACTAAATTACTGAAGCAATAGGTGTCATCATAGACATACACCTAGATTACAGGACAAGGAAAGGATGAGCTGGCTTTGAGTAGCAACATGAGGAAATCCCAGCACTCTCAATTGTACTGTAATCACCACAGCTTTGTCATAGGTTTACATCTATGATGATTGTCGTGAACATAGAGAACTTAGTTATTTATAAGGGTTAACCCATCACATAATTGTGGGGAATAAGGCCCAAATAACTGCAGTGTAAATATGGTATATCAAATGAATCCATTGATAAGTTAAGCTACTAAAGTGTAAAATGTGAAGCCAGAGAGTCTGTGTGTGTCTGTATTCAGTGGCTCAGCACATTCCAGAGTTAGAGGATCGCAGTGTCACCTGTAGCAGCTTCAAAGGCCCCTGCGGTGAGATATATCCTTGGCTAGGATGGAGTTTTAACACCTGAATAGACTTTTAGGAACCGCTCAGCATGGTGTCTGGCTCAAAGAGACCATGTGCTGACTTGGCTATAGTATATAGACAAGAATAATTCAGTTTTAAAATATGCCACTTAAAATCAATAAAAGTAGTGATGAACCACATATTCCTCAATAGTATGATGAAGGGCAGCTCCTATGTCAAATTAAGAATTCTGCCACACAGAGAAGTGGAGGAAATGGAGTATAATCTCAACTGATGCCCTATAGCTAGGCGTGTTTGGTATCAAAAGATGGACAAATTCATAGGGAATTTATTAATAATAAAATTGAGTATGTGTGATGCTCCACAGAAAAGTTAGGTCACATAGTAGAATTGGGTAGTAAATCAGACAACATGCAAATGGTGATTGAAAAAAGTATCACAAACCACAACCCCCGGGATGTGTTAAAGGTGTAATTGTGTCTTTAAAAAACTGAGACCAGTTACAAATTGTCAGTCTTTTGGGAAAATCAATCCACATTGATAACCTGTCCATCTTCCTAGCCAATTTCCCATGGCACAGATTATACAACTCATGTAAGTTATACTCCAAAATAAAAGGGGTTACATTCAAACTGCTTTGCTTGTGTATGTTATGTCAATTGTTCATTAATTGTTTTTTTTTTTTTTTATCAGAATGCCCTGTATCTTTGTATATTAAATCTATAAAAATTAATAAGTGGTGTCCTTGATACTCTAACACAGGCTTGGCTAACCTGTGGAACTCCAGGTGTTGTGAAACTACAAGTCCCAGCATACCCTTCCAGCAATAAGGTGGTGACAAACCTGAAGTGTGTGGAGATGTGAGCGCTGTTGTGGGGGGGGGGATTCAGTAGGTCTATAACCTGTGTGATAGGTGAGAGAGACTGCAGTCTGGAATCGTGTGTAACCTCATACAGCAAACACCCAAAGTCACGGAGCTGGGAGCGTGTTCGTGACAACGATAGATAGGCATGAGTAATATTATCTGGCATGCTTGGGACTTCTTATAGTGACTGTAGGAGGAGACATTCATCATCATGTCTTTGTCTATTACATTCAGCAAACAGCATTGATGATTTATTTTATTCACCTTTATGGTTTTGGATGTCGGGTTTCCTGATAAAGGCTACCACACTTGTATACTACGTGGAGGACCACACACTATTGTGATTGCACAAAAGGTCATTAGTGTAAAACTATCCAATAGGAGTAGTCACCAATTGTTTGTTTGCTTTTTGTTTTTTTATATGTTTGTGCATTACTATTAACAAATACAGAGCTTCTTTTTCATGCATGACAAGCTACCATAATAGTTACAGTGAGTGTACCATTATAGAAAAAGTGACCAATAACTGAATGATTCCTTAAAATTAATCTTTTACAAAATAAATAAAAATACTGGCATCAAGCAAGGTTTAAATGGTGTAAATGGGATGTGGTGTAAACAGAATATTATAGTCTTTAATACACCTAGGATCAAATAGTAAGAAATGACTGTGGATATCAACTGACACCACTTCATATAAATGTAAAAATGACCATTAAACCTAAAACATAAAAGTTTAACGTGAAAAGCATCTGGTGAAACAGTAAGTGTATTTAAACTCCTGCTTTATGACAGTCAGAGGAATAATATGTAAATTAGCATGCCATTCCTCACAGTAATCAGGCCTATTAAATGTCAATACAGGGCACAGAAATTAACAAAGCTGGATGGACGGACCCTGTGGCACAGCTTGAGTACCAAGGCCACACTCCTATTTGGCCACATGTGGCTGGCAAAGTTAGACAAGAATTCTGCCTCCAGCTTTACATGCATTATGTCTGGAATACAAAGTAAATATTTGCTTCTGAAACCTTACACCTACTTTATTTTATAAAGGGGAAAGGTGCATTTTAAATGTACATTTACTTACCCTGCTTTGCCCCCAGTGCCTGTACTGCCGCCATACTGTGCACAGTGATGTTACTGGGGTAGCCCGTCTGCTGTGTGCTGCTGCCATCCACTAGAATGATATGCTTTAGTAGAGGCACCTGAGGAAGGATGCTCTGTGGAATAAAAGGAAAAACAGCGTCCTTAGCCTTAGGACAAGTTTAACAAGTCAAAAACCTGTGTAAATGCCACTCTGCTGCTAAACCACATAGCAATATTAAGGAAACTTGCAACAGCATTATATATTTTAAGCAAGGAGTAGAACCCATTATAATGTTCAACATAATGATTTGTTGGTTTAAAATTTGAATCGAGATGCCTGCAGCCACCAAAATAGGGCTATATGAAATAACAAAGTCCAATTGCTTTTTCTCATGCACCAATTTTAATACATGTTCCCTAATGTCGTGGGCAGCAAGGTTCTTTAGTATGGTCAAGGGTTAAATACACAAACAGGACCTTATCTGTGAGTTTGCATGTTCTCCCTGTGTTTGTGTGGGTTTCCTGGTAGGTACATTGGCTGTAAGACTGTAAGCCCCAATGGGGCAAGGACTGATGTAAGTGACAAATATTCTCTGTACAGCACTGCAAAATTGGTGGCGCTAAATAAATAAATGGTGATGATGATAATAAATGTATTATAGAGAGTAACAGTAGCTACATATTTAACTAGATTTTCAAAAAAATAGAAACAAACTTAATACTAAAGGCTGATAGGTGTGTGTATTAGTTAACCCTGGATACCGGTTTTGCGAGTAAAAAAAAACAACCCAAGTCTAACCATATTTAGAGTTATTACTACTATTACCATTAATATACAGTGACCTGTGGAGCATTTCGGTACCCCCTCCCCTCCACCAGTTTTTCTTTTAACACCCAAATAATATTCCTTGCACCGGTATAATTCAAACTATACATATTATATAAAACAGACTGTTTATGTAGAGACTATGCTGGCCAGAATAAGAACAATTAGTGTAAGGTAGGATTTGTAAATATAGGCTGCTAGAACTGGCAAAGATTCAACTCACTAGAACATTGGTGCACAAAACAAAACAGCACCTCCAATTCTTAGCACTTAAGGACACAGATACCAATTCTATAGATTTAATACCTATATGGATGTTTTACGTGAGTTCTAAAAAACAGCAGCAATTTCAAAAGCCAAAACACTGTACAGTAGCAAACACATCAATCTGAGACAATATTTAGATTTGAGGACAATTAAAACTCAACAATTTTTATGCTTTACACATGAAATGCAGATTTAGCACGAGTCAAATTGTCTTCCAAAACCAAAAGATAGTAAATATTGCGTACTGCAACTTTTTTTTAGAAAACATTGCAGTGCATGTTTCCCAAAGTATATTATTGAAATTCCCTGCAATACATTTTTCCGCCGCCAGATGATTAGATAGAAGCGTATTACACATCAGATGAAAAGTACACAGCATATGCGTGCTGTGCGAACCAGATTAATATGTTCATGTCCTGAATAACATTAATGAATCAGCTGCCTCTGTGGTCAGTGGAGATTACGGCAAGAAAAACACAAACAGCTGAATAGCAGACAGCGATATATGATTGACGACAGTTACCGCGAGTCTGAGCGCAGATGCTGCACTGTGTAATTATGTGATCGTTATTATATTCAGTAGTGCTGCAGAAAGTGTTGTCACTTTACAACAGAAATATAGATAATAATCAACTGACCAACTACAATAGATCACAAGCAACAGTAATTGTAGGATGATAGACAATCAAAGACAAATGGACCTATAAATCAATAGCCAAGTACCTCCTCCTATGCCACAAAAAAAAGGTCTAGAAATCGATAAGTCCGACTTCTCAGTAAAAAGTATAGAACAAGCGAACCTATGAAACATTGATTTAGTAAACCACTGTGGAAATCAAAAATGTGTTCACTAGTTTTAGAAACCAGTGAGATGAAGAAAGTTCAAAAGACCTTTAATGAAAGTACAAGCTTTGAAATGAGCGGACCCATTCATTTCAATTGTGTTTCCATAGGTGTGCTATTATCCCTACAGAAATTAACGAGAAATGCTCTATGTATTGAGCCAAACAGGCTAATTATAAAATATAGTCCGACATCTGGACACACTTCTTGAGTTGTCAAGTGAACGACAATTGATAATACATTTTTCCCCCATTTTCTATTTACCCAGAGCTCATAATCAGTATTGAATGAACTTCCAAACCTTGAGGCACAAAAAAAAAAAATTGAGAGATTTAATTTGGTGTTTTCTATATGGCTTCATAAAGGGTTTTCATTGTAGTCAAGTAGTAATTACTCCTTTAAACTCCGCCCCATTAGCCTGAGCATAATGGACAATGGTCCCCAAGACCAAGAGTTATCTATTTTGCTTTTTAAAACACAAACACGCATAATTTTAAAATACATTTTGGAAACACTTGGGAAAGAAACATATAAAGGCCACCCCCTCCTCCCGTTGACTTCTTTCCTGTATAGCTGAAGACAGGCAGTCTCTAGCTAGCAATTTATGTGAAGCATACCCATAGAAGTCTTTTTGTGGCTGGTCTTAAATCAGACAGGCAGGTGGTGGCACTGCATCATAGGTCTCTGGGGAGACCAGAGGTAGAAGACTGGCATCCCTAAAGAGAAAATTTGAATCTTGATACTGGTGGGCAATGGAGATATCAGTACGCTGTATGGAGGGATGTAGTCTCTCCCGAACGTACCTAGTTAAAAAGTTAGTTATATCCCCCTATCCACTCAGCAGTCCTAGAGACTGACGCTAGAGCACCAGCAGCAGTCATATGCCACCCAGCACCTCCAAAGGACAAGCTCTATATCAACATTTTCCTTTGCATTATAAGTAACTGTATTTTCTTTTTTAGCAAAGAGTAGGTGTTTTTTTTTATTGTATCTTTGTTTTTCTGTCTTAGGCTGGGTACACACTACAGAAAATTTTCACCCAATAAGATAGTTAACAATTTTGCCAACGACTCAAAGGCCCAATCAGCATATCGATTTACTTGTACACACGATACACGTTTTACAAGACTTCCCTTCAGATCGGTGCTCTTCATCTGTCATAACCACCTGCTGAAAAGGTTGTGACTCTGTAAACTCTTTGGAGATCTGCCTATACTGCTGGCCATGATTGCAGACACACTTCAAAAATTTTCTCAACATCATTCCATCATTTATAGAGATTTTTGGTCCATTTATATACAATCAAACGAAACGATTTGCTTTGGAAAGCTAACACATGATTATTGGCGAGTAGACACTAATGCGATATAGGACCAAATGATCATTTATCGTGTGATTGGCACGATAATCAGATGAAAAACCTGTAGAGTGTACCCAGCCTTTGTCTGAACTTCAAAAAGTGAGATAAAAAGAAAGCAGCCAAATTTAAAAAGAGATCCTAAGCAGTCTCTGATACTGCACTGCCTGTGGACTACTCATTTTGTTTACAATTAGTATAAATACTTTGAAAAGGTACAGCAGAAACAATTGCAAGGTTGGTAAAATGAATTAAAATAGAAAATGAAAGACAATACCAGAAGAACTATAGACCTGATTTCTTACATAAATCAGACCAAACTTCCTTCTGTTGTCTTGGCGTTAGACGCAGAGAAAGCCTTTGATAGGCTCTCATGGCCATTTATGTTTCAAACCCTCCAATCCTTTGGATTCTTTGGCAATTTTCTTCAAGGTATTCAAGCCTTATATCATAGCCCATCCTCCTCGGTGTCGACAAATGGTTTGAGCTCTTCCGTGTTTGGCATCAAGAACGGGACGAGACAAGGTTGTCCTCTCTCCCCTCTTATCTATGCACTATGCATCGAACCACTTGCTGCTCGGATTCGACTGAACCGAGATGTGAGGGGGATCCAGGTCAAGAGTAGACAATATAAGATATCGTTGTTTGCAGATGATGTCCTTCTCACATTATCACCTCAAACTTCTCTTCCCAATTTATTCATGGAATTACAAAATTTCGGCTTTCTTTCCGGATACAAAGTAAATAACTCCAAATCAGAAGCGCTTGCGCTACATCTCTTACCTCACATAAAGAAAGTCCTAGAGCTTAATTTTGAGTTTCAGTGGCGACCCAAAGCAATCCGCTATCTGGGAGTCTATATAACAAACTCCTACGAAAATTTGTTTCAAGCTAATTTCCCCCCTTTGTTGTCTACAATAAAACGTGACCTGGGGTTCTCTTTACATCTCGTGGTTCGGAAGGATCAACGCCATCAAAATGAATATCTTACCCAGACTTTTATATTTATTTCAGACCCTTCCGGTTAAAGTCCCTGACTTTTTCTTGGGCTCCATCCAATCTATATGCGGTGAGTTTGTATGGCAGGGTAAGAGGCCCAGACGCAGCAAACTTTGTCTAGCTAAATCTAAATATAATGGTGGCCTGGGTCTCCCCCTGTTTGACAAATATTACCAAGCTACACAATTGACTCATCTCATTTCTTGGCTCTCGCCACTGGGAACCAAGAGGTGGGTGGATATCTAAGATTTGATGTCTCCAGATATAGGAGTTCGCTTTCTACCTTGGATTCCTAGGAGTGTCAGACCAGCCTCAGTCCTTGTTACGCCCTCCATCCGTTTTACACTGGAGGTTTGGGACAAATTGAACAAAAAATATACACTAGCCCCATATCCTTCGCCTCTCACCCAGCTGTGGAGACACCCTGGTTTCCCACAGAGGTGCATCAATGCTTTTGCTTACCCTTGGAGGAATGCAGGAATAGACCGTTTTCTTCATTTGATGGGAGAGCATGCTCCACGGTCTTTCACAGACCTGAGTGAGAAACATGCACTTCCAAACAACCTTTACTTTTACTATATACAAATTAAAAGCTTTATTCAAGCCCAGACTCATTCATCTAGGTTGCGGTTGCCAACAGCCTTTGAGAGGCACTGTATTTATAGCCCGGGTCGCCGTGGCTATATATCGATCCTGTATAGTTCCCTCGTGTCCTCCTCATTTCCTCCTAAGGAACCGTTTGAGCAGGCTTGGGAACAGGATCTCGGAGTGACCCTAGACAAGGAGAGATGGTCGCTCATTCGTGAAAAAATCTCAAGGTCATCTATTAATACAGCTATCCGTGAAAACTCATACAAGGTCTACACCAGATGGTATATGGTCCCTGAGAGGCTCCATGCTATCTTTCCCCAAACCTCAAATTTATGTTGGCGTGATTGCGGGGCGGTGGGCTCTTTTCTCCCTGTTTGGTGGGATTGCCCTCTGGTGGCTAAATTCTGGGACGATGTTATATCTCTGGTCCGACAGGTCACCTCAATTAACGTGCCTAAGAATCCACTCTCGGTGCTCCTTTACCAACCTATCAAGGGCATTACTAAGACATCAGATAAGCTGATCCGACAATGCAGCGAAGTTACAAATAGCTAGTGAATGGAAGAAGGCCTCACAACCTTCTAAAGAGGGAGTTATGAAAAGAACTTGGCACACGGCATCCATGGAATATATGACCAGTCTCCTCCATGACAAGGTCCCCACGTTCCACAAAATATGGGATCCTTGGTATAGCTTTAACTACAGCACTATGCCAGGCCTCTCATAAGCCTAAGTTGCTTCTCCCTCTTCTTCTCTCCTCAATCTCGGTAACTCTCTTTCTTCTATTCTCCTCGTGCTCCCTCTATCCACCTCTCCCCCTCTGTCCCTCCCCCCTTCCTCCCCTCCCCTCGTACCTCCCCAAAAAAATAAAAAATCATAGCAGTATGTTCTATTCACTAGATAAGTAAAATGGTATAAGTTGCACCTCTGCTATTGGGGGAAAAAAAATTCTATCTCAATTGTCCACTTCGCAGATCTTTAACTCCCTCCTGGAATGTTCCTGAATGAGAGAGATGTATTTTTATTTTGTCTGTTACTTTCTTTTGCATTTCTCATTTTTCTTATCTGGTGTCCTTATATCTAGTAATAATGGTACCTGGACAAGATGTATGATTTGTACTGTTGTGCTGTATACATGTATCTGCTGTTATAAATAAAAAGTTAAAAAAAAAAAAAAAAAAATAGAAAATGAAGGACACATTTGTGACTAAGCACTAGGACGTTCCCCAGATCTGAGCCAAGTCTAGATTTTGAGAACTATAGGAAAGTGGTTTCTTCCAAGAGTTCTTCTCCACCTGGCCTAAATGAGCACTGGTGCTCAAGGAAGGAATCATAGGACGACAGAGAAGAAGTGTTTAACACAGATATTATTGACACCCTCATTTAAGATATGAGGAAAACCCTGAATATTGTAGAAGGGCATGAAATTTGTGCCTTGCAAGATAAATTTGTTTGGGCCAAAACATAGGTCTGGAAAAACAATTCATCATCATTGTTTGGTTATAGGATGCCACAGACTCCGCAGCATCAGACAAACTTTAAGATATGACATACATGAATATAATGAACATAACATAAACATGTATAGAATTAAGCATAACAATACAAACATGGATAGTCATGAGCCTATGGATATCTGTACATATTCCAGATATGCGAGTGAAGAACCATCAAAAAATTCAGCTTAAGACAAGACATCAAAGTAGAAAGAGGTGGGCAGACATAAGACAGGTAAAAGGACACTGTCCTCGAGAGCTTACATTTTAGAGGGTGGAAGTTATGACAGACAATAGGTGCAAATAGCACACAAGTGGATTTGGTGGGCAGAGGAAGTGGACAGGGATAGAAGGGGGTATGGTAATTTTGAGGGAGCATTTGAAAGTTTGTTGGTTGGAAGAAAGTCTGGTAGAGCAAGGCAAGGAGCAGCACTGGAGGAGTCTTGGTGATGGAAGTGGGAGGAGATTATGAGGGAGATGCGTAGGTCAGAGGCAGAGTGGCGTGGTCAAGCTGGGGTTTATCTTGTGAAGGGGTTAGAGATGTAAGAATGGGAAGCATGCGAGAGCTTTGTAGATGAAAGTAAGCAGGTTGAACTGAATTCTGGAAGCAATGGGGAGCCAGTGAAGGGATTTAAATGAGAGCGTGGAAGGAGAGAAAGTAAGTCAGACAGTTGGAGACAAGTCGGTCAAGAATTTTAGAAGGGAGCAGAGAAGTGTGGTTATAGTTGTAGATAGAGGAAGGGTAAATAGAGGGTTTCTTGAGAACAGGGAGGGGTAAAAAAAAAAAAAAAAAAAAAGAATGTTTGCAGAGAAAAAGACACTGGTGAAGAAAGATAGGTTAAAGAGGTGAGCAAAGTGCAGGCAAGGAATGGGGAGAGGGAGTGGAGCAGGTGGAAGGGAAGTTTGCTGAGGGGGTAGGCTGTAGGTAAAGAGAGGCTCCATCCGTCTCTCACCCAATCTGTGCTCCTTCAAGCGGGCACTTAAAACTCACCTGTTCCTTAAGGCCTACCAACCATCCACTTAACCTCTCACCTCTTCTGTTTCTCCCTGGCTCCTTTTTACTCTCCCCTTTGCTTCACTGGCTCCCTCTTGTGCCTGATTTTGTCTACCCTCCCTTAGGATGTAAGCTCGTATGAGCAGGGCCCCTCTCCCCTCCTGTCTCCATACCTGTTCTTCCGCTCCATCTTTACAGTATTTGCCTGCCTGGAGTGTCTGAAGTTCTGGTACTTTGTGTTTATTGTTCTGTATTGTTTTACCCTGTATAGTCTACTGTTTGTACCATGTACGGCGCTGCGGATACCCTGTGGCGCCTAACAAATAAACGATAATAATAATAATAATAATAATAATAATAGTAGTGAGGATCTTGGACTCGGCTAGAGGAAAGAAATAACGGAGGGTGGTAGGGTGGGCGAATCTGTCGACAGGAAATTGTGGTGGTCAGTGCAATTTTTTTCTTTAAAGTAAGCTGCAACTGAGGATGGTACAGGTTGTGAGGGAGAAGAGTGAATAGACAGTAACGGGGGTTGTTGTATTTAACATAAGTTTAAATGCAGGAGCAGTTAAATATGCTGCACACAGCAGTATTTATGGCCTCCCCAGTGGCTAGAACTCAAATTGTGGATAGGTAACCTGGAGTCTGATATACACAAATCTGTTAACGGTTGTCTGCTATTAAGAATGAAGAAGAAAATGAAGAGGGCTATAATTTTTTTTTATTTAAGCGAGCCCTTGTTAGTCTCCATTAGCTTGTCCTGGACTCAATATAAAGACCGCCTAACTACTCTTCCTTTTTGGTCAGCAGCCCAATAAGACCAGTTTTAAGAAAGACTGATCATAACCAATTTGACAAAATATTTGCCAGTAGGAAGGTAGATTTGTTCAAATAAGTCTGGATCCAAGCAATCAGGCACTTATTGGTCCAATAAGTTACCAGAACTGTCCCCAGCAAGCATTATTTAGTGTGCGGCTACAGAATGGTCCTGGATCTCAATAGCCGTTTGTTTTTCTTGATAAAACAGAGCGAGGAGACTTCATGACCACCATAGATCTAAAGGATATCTACCCTCCATATTTCCATTCAAGGGCACAATAGACGTTTGCTGATCTAGGACACAAAACCTGAGACTGAGTCTGTCCACAGGTTTTTGCACTTTTACCAAAATTTTGGTAGTAGTTATTTTTTGATTGAAAAAAGGAGTAGTAGTTATAGCTCACCTGACTAATGTAACTATCGTTAGAGAAGCATTGATTAACCTTTAATGATCACATGCTATGAAAACATCTGTGTAAGATTTTTCACTTTAACATATACCTCAGACGTTAACCACCATATGGGCCTTGCCTGTTAATCTGAGGTCCTTTAGCATCGGATTTGTTGAAAATACTGTGTTTCTTTAGAGCTATGTTGGGAGACACCATTTCTTATACTAGCTGCAAAAGATATTCTAAATTTTGATTATTCATGATTATTGACACCATTCTCTATTTGGGGCTCATATAGCACCATTCCTGTAAAATCCAAATAGCTAGAATCCTTATGAGCCAGCTTACATACCCCAACTTTGTCAATCCATGCAGCCAGGGAATACAATGTGATGGTAAAGCTTCCTGAGCAAGATCAAGATGCATCCCAGGCAGCGGGAGGTTTTTTTAGTTTATATTCAACAAATTCAGGGCACCCCAAATAGACCTCATGGCCATAATGGCACATACAAATGTACAGAAATGGTGAGTGGTCACACTTACAGGATCCTGGAAGTTTAGACTAGGGTACATCTTCCCTCCATTGCCAATACCAAAATATCTAATGAAAATCAAGCAGTACATGGCAGAAGTGGTTGCCGATTTACCTTTCTGGCCAAGAAGGACATACTTTACTTCTACTAAATATGACACCAGAAAAGCTCCTTCTGCTGCCTGTCAGATCTTTTATAAGGTCCCTGTATCCTGCACCCCCAGACTGTGTCTGAGGACATGGAGACTGAAATATTTCTTGTTCAGGTTTCAGGACTAAGCTCTTTCCTAGAATTTTTAACACTAGATGTCACTCATAGAATGTGAGATCACTCACTGTGTATCTAAACAGATTCAAGCCACTGAGTCAGACTAAACATTTGTAATGGACAACCCCAAAGTAAAGACACTCTAGCAAGATGGCTGAGGAATTTTATTGGTAAAGCATATAAAGTGAACACTTCCACCAAGTATACTGATGCCCATAGCTTCTTCATGAACAGAGAAGGCTTAGGCCATATCAGGAGATATGTAAAGCAGCAGGATGAAGTTCCCTACAAACCTTACCTAAACATTATAGACTTCACATAGCAGTTTCAACAGAGGCCACATTTGACTGACGTGGAGGGCAACTACTTGCCACCCTTGTTTTTCCACTTTATTATTGCTAGCCATTATCCATGGTTCAGTAATTTTTCTTTTTATATGTAGTGTATAATACTGGGGAAGAGACAGAAGACAGCGTAGGAAGGAGGAAGTACCGAATTCCTCTTTAGCAATTGGATATGATTAACACTATAGTCACTGCTGCCATAGAGGGACTCTAGGAACCAAAAGTGAATAGACAAATTCTTGAATTTTTTCCCCGTTTATCTTTCTTACTTGGGTATTTACATAGGGCCAAATCAGGTTAAGGCTGTAGACTCACAAGTGATTCTTGCCACTCCTTTGCCTACCATGCTGCATAGAAAATATCAAGGCAAATGTTTCTTATTCCATCGCCAAATCTGAGATTTGCTTAAAAAAATGCTGCTTAGTTTCCTAGCAAAACATTAACCACTTGTCATCAAAGCCATATAAAACGCGCTTGATGACTTGGTCAGTCACTTTGGTTGTTCTGGTCCTGACCAAATTGGACAACCATTTCATAGTGTGGCTCAGGCATAAATGATCAAGATCCAATCAGATCCACCAAAATCATGTTGGGAGTGGCAGAGCTGGACATGTAGCCAATTTTCACAGTGATCTAATTAATGGGTCAGTTTAGTCCCTCATGTAAGTGTAAAGCAATGCACAGGTCATATTGTTCAGCAATCATGCGTAGCCAGAATTGGCTGTAATGCCGGAGAGGTTTCTTTTCTTAAAGGCAATTAATTCAATAAAAATAATCTTTTATTTTTTATGGCCCTCTGGGATAGGAACCATTCACCTAAAAAAATTGTAATCAGAAATTCAAAGACATTTACAGTTACAATGAAACACTATGAATGGTGGCATTCAGGACAGCCTCATTAAGAGATCAATACCTTCAGCTTTGATTGCAGGAGCTCCTTGCTGGTAATTATGTGGGTGACTTCAGTTTCTGCAAGTCCATGGGCAATGGCTGGACCACCCAGTGTTGAATACAATGTGACAACTGAAAATATAAAAAACGAGAGTCAGAATATTTGACATTGTTTTACATACGGTGAGTAAAACCCCCAGATGCCAGAAGTCTCCCCTAATTGATATATGATGGAAGGAAAAAAGAAACAAAAAACATTTTTATACATCCCTGTAATATCCAACACTGTTAGTACTGCAATGCTCTTGTGACTCGGAGAGACAAGATTCTTCACATATCACCCCTGACAAAACATAGAACGCAGGAGCCAGTTAATAAAATCTAGGAGCCAGACGCAGATATGCAGTTGTAATTTTTTAGGTGCGATTGACATGAATTTGTTGAAAACAAGATGTGTTCTGAAAGTGGAATGTTACCAAACACTAGTAATAGCGGTAACTTAGAAAGGATCTTCTCAGGTTCTTTATAGCCAAAAGTTTCATATCCTGAGAAAAAATAAAATGTAATGAACACTTGCAATTTTGCAAAAAGCATTAACAACAACAGACAGGTTGTTGTGGTGTGGGCTTGCTCAGATGGATTGGTCTGTACATCAAATAACGGTCTAAAAAAAAAAAAGTCTTGAAGAACAAGTTGTTTTTATTTTGTTCAGTTAGATTTCCAAACATTCAGTATACGTTGGAAAGTGTTCTATTTTAACCTTCTTTTGTGAAACCTTGGGAATGGGGCGTCCAGCCATGGTCTGAGCGCTGTGCTAGAACATATTTCATCTAATGCAGACCAGCTGTTTGAATTTCTACACATGGAGGAAAAAACTGAAGGACTCCTGCGCGCCCTTTTTCCAAATGAATGCAGAGTTGTTCCGAATCTGTTCCTGCTCCCCCACAGAGAGGAAGATACTAGGGGACAGCAGCTGCACTTCTGCCTGGGAGCTAAAGACTGGTGTGGGAGAAAAGGAAAAGCAGAAGTGCACAGTGGTTTTCTTGGCGTTACGGCTAATCACCCTTGCACTAAGCTACAGGACGTACCAAGCATGTCTAGTTGGATAAGGTTTAAAGCTACACACCATGACTGACTGAGCTCTGTTGAAAAATAAAACAGAATGCATTGGCGATCACTGTGCCTCATGGAGAACAGCTTCGCCATATACTCAAGTGTTTGAGAACCAATGAAGGACTATGAATACAGCAGGAATTACTTTTCTATGGCCAAGCAGCTATTTTCTTGCTATGAATGACTTAGTGCATCAATGGGTCCTAACACTACAAGAGTTGGGTTCCATTTGTGCTGGGTTCACTGCTCAGTGCACCATAGTAAACTTTTGATTTAACTACAACTTCCAAGATACAGGAGCCCTCCCCCTGCTCTTGACCATGAGTAAGGATGGCTGCTGTGTGGTGATTCATGTACTGTATTGTTCCATGCTTCACAGTTAGCATGAGCACTAGACACAAGGGAATACATTTCTGATTCAGAAACCACATCTGAAGTTTAACACATTAAGGCTGCATTTAAGAAAACAAAAACAAGTTAAGTCCAAGGATATGAGCTCTGAAAGCTAGCAACCAGCTCAAACAGGCCAGTGTGGATCTACCATGGGAAACTGGATTATGGATGACCTTAGGCTTTTTATTTTATTCATGCTTCTATGTTCATACAGTGAATAAATTCAAATCAGTAAAAAAATGCCTTTTAACTTTGGGAGATATGCCATCCTTTAATCAGGGAAGAATCAGGGAGAGAAAGAAAAGCATGAAAAGAAAAAAAAGTTTCACTTAATTAACTTTAAGGGTGGAAATCAATTAGTCGTGAGGTGTCCAAGGACCGTCCGTGAGAGAGCCCACAACAGCGATGGGACAGAAATGATTAGTTTCCCTATATAATATTTTTTCCCCTTGAAATGTTTATTGTTCTGTTTTTCCTTGCATTAATCATCAGCCTAGGTTCTCTGGAAACATAAAAAAAAGACCACAAGTCAAAATTACTACTTCTCCTACCTACCTATACTAGATGGGCACTAACTTCAACAGCTAAGATTACAAATCACTATAAAAATGTCTGGCGTGTCTTTGCATATATGGCCTTATTATGCCGAAGAGAAATCACTGCTCATGGGCTAAAGGAGTTTACATATATATACATATATATATACATATACACACTTTGTATTCCCAGCAATTCATGTAGTAACAGGTAGAGTTTATGCATTTAAAGAAAATTCCTCTAAAGCGCTGGTTATGAAGTCAGGTACAGCTGTCGTTAAAGAACATCCCCCCAAAAAGTACAAAAGTCTGAAAATATATCGTATAACAGCGCTTATATCTATAAATTGTTATACTGAGTCCCGTTACAGCAATGAATGTAAACAAATTAAAGACATAATACACATATTGCTTGAGCTCAAGAAATGATTAAAACAAACAAAAAAAAAACCCACACCAACAAGAATAGAAAACAAAAACATACAAATCAGAGCCAGCAATTTCTGGAGATTAGTGCTTTAGTACTACAAATACATGGCTATGAAATCGGGGCAGCAACTAACAAAACCATAGGAGTGCCAAACAGAGATCTGGTGAGTAGCAGACAAGTATAAATGGTTACAAGCAGAGGTCAGCAAGGGCAGCCGACAGGATAACCGGTAGAAACCCAGACATAATGGTAGGCAGCAGGGAAGAGTAGCCAAAAACGAGCAGGATCAATAAAGTGAAGACTATACGCTATGGAGCACAAACACCTAGGCAAGCTGAAGCTATTACAGGCAATGGGAGAATGATACTGACAGACTAATAAACCCACCGCTGACCAACCCAAACAGCGGATCAGTTCAGCCCTCTCAGCACTGATAAGCAATGTCTAGAATGTCAAAGTAGTCTGAAAATGTCAAGGCAATCAATATACACAGTTTAAGAAGGCTGAGAAGCAGTGGGACACCCGAGACTGCCAGTTTCTATTCCAGCATCATTGTCCACAATCCTGACAGCTAGATAGCAGTAGTCTAAGAGTTGCTTGCATTCATGGTTCTCGAGTTGCCAGCCAGCAAGACCAGGGTCCAGAATTTCTACCTAACTGGTATACAAATATGGTGAGGATATAAGGCTGCTGAAAGTAAACATTGGAATACACTTCTACAGATGAAATGCATGTGTTGTATAGAGTGGCTAGTGGTATAGAAAGGACATCTAACTAAAAAGTGCAGAGTTATGAAGTTATGAGTTTGAAGTCACTCCCATCAGTAGGGTCTGGTTGGGCAGGCTATGGATACTGGTACTGTGCAATATCCATTCTAACATGAAAGCAAGTAATTAAAACTTTCAGCAGTCCGATTGCAGCATTTCTCACCAATGCAAACTGCAACAATAGGTGTAAATGAAGTTGGGCGAGTGGTTCTATGTAAAAGGGGCTGTTATCCCTATTGCTGTGATTGGAATAAATTGTACAGCTACCCCAACAGAAGGTTATGACGGGGACTAAACTGATTACAACATGCATTAATATGTGATTTAGATTATGGAGTAAGTGGTTTCTCTTTTAAGGTGGAGGTAAAGTATATGAAAAATGCAGAATAACAGGTTTATATTTACATGCAATATATTAGGCAGCAGATTTAGAGGATTCATCAGGACTTTAAACAAGGATGGTCACAGCAACGTACATATAGGAAGGGCGTTTTACTAGTCTGTGGGAGTGTGCAAACTGCTTCTAAAACACATATCAGAAGAAGGGCTCAGCGTGTGGAAGAAATGGATTATGCGTTGTAATTTTACTTTGTGACCAAAATGGTCATAGTAAATTTGTTTCTTTTATTTTTCTTTGACGACATGGAATAAACCTGTTGAGTAAATGAAGGAGGGTGGATCTGTGGGACCTGGCTATGGCTGCTGTTTGGATTTGTCTTTGGGTGACTTGTGGTTGTGGCATTATATCTGTGCTGAAGATGGTTGCTGCGGAGGCTTAGTATCTGGTGGCTGATGCTTTATATACAGTATCCTTGATCAAGGTTTTATAGGGTGCCCATAGTTGTTGCATGGACTTTGATATTGTGCCCAATCCCCAGACCAGCAATACAATCTGTCTGAGCGTAATGTTGGAGCAGAGGTGACATGGGCACAGTATATAGTCTCCAAAGTTAATAGGGCATGGAAACCCTAAGGTGCCGGCTTCAATTTGGCTGACGGTTGGCAGTTGGGGCACTGTATTCATGATTCAGTGACAATAAGGGGCTATAGTAAATGAGTGCTTCCTGGACTTAATGTTGGCCATAGAGTGACAAGCCAAATGAAGGTACTACTTGTATTTTGCACTTTTCCTCTTCGAGGTGCTATCTAGTCCCTGCATGCTGATGAGAGTAGACAATAGAAAACACTGCATATATAGCAAATGGTTTCTGTGCACAGATTAAACTTTGTAATACAGATAGTGGATATCATCTACTATTTTTTCTTATTGCAGATTCTCTACTATACTGTTTTCCAATAAGCATGAATGTGGACAAAGGGTAACAGAAAGCAGACTTAGGATAATTGTGTTGGGTAACTTTGGGGTTTTATGGTCATTGATTACAATAAGAGCCAGATGGTTTATATGAAAGTTAGGACTGTGTAAATTAATTTATGTTAGGCTAACCTGACACAGGATTGAGCAACTTGGCAGGGCTTTAAAGCATGATCTAGAAGTCGTTCAATTCTATCAAGTGGACCAAGGTGTACATTGATACCCTTGTTTAAATGTTTAGATTGAGTTGGGTTTGAGACTAATTTATTGTGATAAAAAGGTCTTATCTGTGGTGCTGGAAGAAATGCAGGCAAGTAAATGCTATAATGATGAGCAGACAGACATGGCTTCTCAAAGGCTAGACAAGAGTGTATGGTAAACTGTTTGATTGCTGCAAGGCCTGAATTGTATATCAGGCAGCAGAAGGTATAAATAGTTACTTGCTTTGCACTTTCCTTAAACCCAATTGTGTTTATTATAATTTAATAAAAGTGGTGGACATTTCACCTCCAAAGGGCAGCATATGGTACAATTACTTGTAATATGACATTTGGTGTTTTGGTTAGGAGTAGAGACCATTCCATACACACAAGTCATGCTTTTCTGCTGAAAGTAACCAACACACAAAGGTCACCTCAAAAAACATAACTTACTCCCGTTATTAAATCACGCACACACATTTCACTTATTTTTGTGTTCATTACAACATAAGACATAATAAAATGAGAACACAAGACAAACATGTATGTAGTAAGTTTTTCCTGCCTCTTCTTTCTAACCTGGTGAAACAGAGAACAAAAACCAGCAAGTGTCTGGGATAGTTCCCACAAGCTGTCTTAACTCACTCATCTGACCCCAGTCACATAAACAATTAAGAGTAGGGAAAGCCTGCTTCTATGGCTTAAGCTAATGTGCTCTGCATATGTCTTACACCCTTTAGACTCGGGAATCTCTCATCACAGTTCTAAAAGCTTCCCAAAATTAGCCAAATCTCTACTTCTCTTTACAATCCAGAGCAAAGAAACCATGACTCAAGAGGCAAGAAGGTAAGCCAGAGGTGACAGTGTGATGCTCGGGACAATATTCTGCTGGAAAACCTTGGATCCTGGCATTCATGTGGGTGCTACTTTGACATGTACCACCTACCTAAACATTGTTGCAGATCAAGTACACCCCTTCCTGGCAACAGTATTCCCTGATGGCAGTGGCCTCTTTCAGCAGAATAATGTGGCCTGCCACACTGCAAAACTTGTTTAGCAACGATTTGAGGAACATGACAAAGAGTTCAAGGTGAATATAATGGACACCTTCACAGGTCTTGTGGAGTTCATGCCTCAAGGGGACAGAGTGGTTTTGGTGGCACGAGGGGGATCTATACAATATTGGGTGTGAGGTTTTAATGTTGTGGCTGATCGATGTATATTGATTGATAAATGGCTTCTGATAAGTCTATTGACGTCTATAGTTTAACTTCCAATCCTGATCAGTAATGCAAGAGATTCTACTAAGGAAATAATTATTTATGCATATATGTTGTACTGGAAGCTTTAAGAATAAGATTTATAAAAAACAAACAAACAAAAAAAAACAAAAAACACAGTTGACATAACACTGCACAGCATTGCTGTGAAGAGTGAGAATCAACTAGACAGCAGGGTAAAAATGGAAGGACAAGGTGGTAAGAAAATAGTTGAAGAGGATAGAAAAACCTATCTCAAAATTAGAAAATGACAAGGAAATACAACAATATACAGCTCTAAGTCTTGAGTTGCATTTTGTAAGCAACCTGTAGTGTAGGGAGGTCCTACACGCCACACAATAGCCTATAGAAGGATATAAAGCGCAATCATGGGTGGAGAAGGTGAACTAGTGATAAACCACAGGGGCTCTGTGACTGCCTTTACCACACAGCCCTGTGCTTCACCACTGGTCTCCCCTTCTCTTCACCGCTTTGTCCCCATGTTGGACTTCCACAAGCTGTAAAAGATGTGTAAAAGTGTACCCAAATACTGTGCTTCAGGAGAGCTGCCATAAGATTTGTCTTACAGTCACTCTGGAATGTGTCACAAAGCACTGAAACAGAAGACCCCTGTTGGTACTACTGTGTTTACCATCTCATACTTAATATATATTAGAGAAACCAGGGCCATAACTAGGCCAGTGCGGACGGAGCCACCACCCAGGGTGCAAGGCTGACGGGGGCGTCATGCGTAAAAGCCACTCCCCTCCCGCTCGTCCACCGGCCTGGTGAATAAGTCATGAATAATTACCAGACTTGGGCAGTGTAGGCCGTGTTAGTTCATATACATACTGTACACAGATTAATAGTTTGGAATCTTTCCAACTGCCACAAGGAGAATTACCCAGATTTAATATTAAAATAATGTGTGTAGAGAGGACAAAATGCAGGTCATGAGGTACAGCAATACACAAAATTATTTCATTTCAGGATTGGTGGGGGGGTGGGGAGGTCTGTTTATTAAATAGGAAAAATATTAATTTAATGTTGGGGCTGGTTGGGGGAAAGTAGCCATATTTATTAACGTGACAGCAATTAATATAATTTGGGTGAAGGGGGGGTCTACTTAGTAAACAAAAACGCTACTGATTTATGTTGGGCTGGTTGTGGGGAGAGAGGCCTAGATTATTCACTCACTGCTCTGCTTTCCAGGAAGTGATTAGTAAGCATCTTTTCCAAACAGGAAATTCCAAGATTTGGCCAAGTCGCAAATGAAATTAAGACACCAGCAGCATCAGGCAGTCAGAGTTGCAAAACCATGTAGGAAAGAGCAGCACAGGGTTGGATAGCCTTCCAGTGCTTGTAAAGGGCTAGACACATTCCCACAGTAAGATGGCCATGCCAATTGTGTCGCTTACAGGTGGCATCTACTGAAGGGGGGGTGCCAGTGTTCACTCTAGCCCAGGGTATTAAAGAGTCCAGTTACAGCTCTGCAGCAACCTGCAACTGCCTCCAATGATCCTGGCATATTCCACTCATCTTCAACAACCTCCCAGTTTTTCCAGTTGTCCTTCCTGTTTCCATCAGTGCATAAAACGTGTCCCCGAGTCGCTTATTGCCCTACATCTCAGCCTCCTTCACTTACCTATTTTCCCTGTATACACAGCATGTCTAATTATTTAATCTCCTTGTTGTACCACAGTGTCTTATTTTACAGGAATACTAAACCATGCATGCTGTTGTATTATGTATAAATCTTAAAGCACTTGTTATGTATATCCTACTGATTGCCTTTACATGAACCTAAATGTATTTTATTTACAGTATCTGGTCTATTGCAGCTCAACCTGTACTATGGTACTCTTGCATCGACAATCTACTTGTCTGTAAGTAAAATATATTGTTACTTATTATCACCATAGATCTATAAGGCACCACAGTGCTCTGCAGTGCCTTACAGTAGGGAAAACAGGGACATACAAGGTAGATAAAATAAAAGACATGCAGACATGAAAACAAAGGGTAAGAAGGGCCCTGCTCGTTAGTGGAAGAGGGCACAGCTGAAACAAGAGGAGCGGCTCAGAGTGGAAATTGGGACAGTTGTGAGAGTTTATAAGTATGAATAGAATTAATCGGGAAGGTGGTAAGCTCTAAAAAAAAAAAAAAAAAAAAAAAGAAAAGATGGATATTCAGAGAGCATCAAAATTTGAAGGTTGCGGGAGGCCTGATTGGGCCTGGCTATGATTTCCATAAGGTTGGTAGCAGCACGGCCTAAGTCTTGTAGGCGGGAGAGAGAGATGGTTACCAGAGAGGAGACAAGGTGCAGATCAGAGGTAGAGTATTTTGACGAGAGATTTAAGATGTATAAAGGGGTGGTGGTGGTAAGGGTGAGTAATTTGAATAATTACTACTTGACTTAATGTAGGTCTACTTTGGCTGATTGAAATAGTTGGAGAAGATATCAGTAGATAAGAACTGTGAAAAACAAGAGACATGTTTCCAAAAACCAACAGCTGCTAAAAGCCCCGTTTCTGATTCTGGTCTCACAAGGCCAGGTAAGGTTAATTTATGTGGATCTTGTGAATTTGCCAAAACACAACAGGACGTCATGACAGAACAAGAGGAAGCAGCTGTAAGAAGCCAGAGCTGCTCTCTCCTGAGCCTCAATCCTCAGCCAGATTTGCTTTCATGTGCTCAGAGATGACATTCATGAACATAAGCTTCCTGCAATGGAGCCTGCATAGTGAGAGATACAAGGGCAATACAATGAGAAAGTCACAGCACAGAAGAGGCAGGAACAAAACAACCAGTAAATGCTACAAATGCACATTTGCTCCAAATCAAGTTGCTACCAGGATGTCCTGATGTTGCGTTTATAAAAAGCCCACTTTTTTTTAACAGTTTCCAGCTTAAACCTTTTTAAACATTTCATCTAATAAGTAGCCTAACTCTGTGGTTCCCAAACTTTCAGTTTGAGGCACTCTTAGAGTATCAATAATTTTTTCAAGGCACCCCTCCAAAATAATTACCGAGCAGTCCTATTTTTTAAGTAACTGGGTCAAAAGAACGTAATAAGTATTTAGGTCAGGACAGAAAGACTTAGTAAGTTGTTTGCAAAAATAATACACATAAATGCAAGGAAAAAGAATATTTTTATATATTTTTTCCAATTATATTTCTGTCAAAGAATAATTTACAGCTAATATTAAGAGGAAAAAGAGCAAACAAAATAAAACACCATGTACAAAAGTTATCACACTCTGCAACCCCCCCCCTCCTTCATCCACTCACTCTGCCGCCCCCCCCCCTCCTTCATCCACTCACTCTGCCGCCCCCCCCTCCTTCATCCACTCACTCTGCCGCCCCCCCCCTCCTTCATCCACTCACTCTGCCGCCCCCCCCTCCTTCATCCACTCACTCTGCCGCCCCCCCTCCTTCATCCACTCACTCTGCCGCCCCCCCTCCTTCATCCACTCACTCTGCCGCCCCCCCCTCCTTCATCCACTCACTCTGCCGCCCCCCCCTCCTTCATCCACTCACTCTGCCGCCCCCCCTCCTTCATCCACTCACTCTGCCGCCCCCCCTCCTTCATCCACTCACTCTGCCGCCCCCCCTCCTTCATCCACTCACTCTGCCGCCCCCCCCCTCCTTCATCCACTCACTCTGCCGCCCCCCCCCCTCCTTCATACACTCACTCTGCCGCCCCCCCCCTCCTTCATACACTCACTCTGCCCCCCCCCTCCTTCATCCACTCTCTGCCGCCCCCCCCCCTCCTTCATCCACTCTCTGCCGCCCCCCCCCTCCTTCATCCACTCACTCTGCCGCCCCCCCCCCTCCTTCATCCACTCACTCTGCCGCCCCCCCCTCCTTCATCCACTCACTCTGCCGCCCCCCCCCCTCCTTCATCCACTCACTCTGCCGCCCCCCCCCTCCTTCATCCACTCACTCTGCCGCCCCCCCCCCCTCCTTCATCCACTCACTCTGCCGCCCCCCCCCTCCTTCATCCACTCACTCTGCCGCCCCCCTCCCCTCCTTCATCCACTCACTCTGTCCCCCCCTCCTTCATTCACTCACTCTGCCCCGCCCCCTCCTTCATTCTTTTGCCCCTCCATTGCTGTTTCCTATCACCATCCCCCCCCCCCTTTTTCTTTACTTACCATACTTGGCCTTCTTTCTTCTATTTCTTCTGTCTTCTAACCAATCCGGCAGCGCCTGGGACCCAGCATCCTCCTCTCTCCTGCCACTTCTCACTGACTATGTCGGACGTGATGATGTCTCGCCCGACATTCAGTGAGAAGCGAGGAAGGAGGAGGATGCTGGGTCCTGGGCGCTGACAGATTGGCAAGGTTTTTTTTTTTGTTTTTTTTTTAATCTTCCTGGCTGCGGCACCCCTGTGACAGCGCCGTGGCACACCTGGGAGCCGCGGCGCACGCTTTGGGAACCGCTGGCCAAACTGTTCCAAACACTGCTTTAGGCTGTGACAGACCAAACAATAAGTAAACAAGTAGTTTTCAACTTTGGAGGAGAAGAAACGAAGACAGGAGTCCTTAACTGCCCTCCTTGCATCATGCAGAGCACAAGGAAGACTGCTCTGCTAATAAAGCTTAATACTATACTAGAACTGCCAGCCACAGCAACTGCACTAGGTTATGGAAGGAGGCAAACTAATTCCATATTTAAGATACCACCAATTTAACCATTTGCTTATAAATCGTTAGGGGGCCAGAGGATAACAAAAAATTGGTATTTTCTGTTCAAGTTTACAGCATTCCCCTAGTAGCCTTAAATTAATTTTCTTTATTTCTCTTCAAATACGTTCATATCCACATTTCTTCTACCAGGTTAAACACACACCCCCCCCCTACGTCAGTAGGATCTGGTGACCGCTGTAAGCTGAGCAGCAGCAGTTGCTATGTTAGGGTAAAAAGGACAGGAGTGACACACAGCACGTTGCAAGAACTCAGTGCAGGCTCAAAGACCTCATGCCCTGAACACTCAGCTCTCCCCCTCACATCCTGCTGCAGGGCCCTTGTAATACTGTCCAACATGGTGGGAAAGCTGGAGCTGGGGTGAGAAAGAGACTACAGTTTATTTAGGTTACATTGAGAATCAGGCCCCTGTATGTCACAGACTTGGGGGATGGTGTCTTCTAGGTTTAAGCTGACTGCAGCAGTAGTGTTGAGTATTGCACAGCAAGCAAATGGTAGGGAAAACAGATTGTAGATTTAAATGATATGTGGAGGGGGATGGAGAGTCAAGACCTGCACTGCATGCGACAGTGCACAATTATCCAAATGCCTGTTTTGTGTCTGATTCAAGGTTTGAGGGAAAGTACTGGACTGCACGAATTCCAGAAGGGAGGTTTGGAATGACAAATATCATTAATATAAATAAGTGGTAATTACAGTCAAACGTCTTGCCCAACAGTGAATAGGAAATTTGGGAAAATTCTTATATTTGGACTGTAGACAAACCATAAAACAGATCTGAAGCCGCAGTGGCCAAGCCAAAGAGTAGCGGTTACAAAACTTACCGTAGATGACAGCGTATTGCATCAGTAAGTAGGTCATGGAAAAAAAAATATTTCTTATCTTACTATTGTTTCAACATTAACAATGAGAAATGTAATGTAAATTCCTCAGTAGAATAATAAAATATTGCTTTGTTTAAACAATGACAGAAACCACCTGACTGCTAACACTGAGCCAGCAGCTTGTCCCCACATCTGGAGTGTGTCACAGGCACTCTGCCACCAGTCTCTTCACCGACATGGGAGCAGAGGCTTTCTATGCCAATGTTATTATTACCGGTTAATTATAACACACCTACATATTACACAGTGCTTAATAGAGAATATATCATTAGCCAACATCCCTGCCCCCGTTGAGCTTACAGTCTATAGTCCCTCGGTCAGAATCTAATTAACCTACCAGTATGTTTTTGGACTGTGGGAGGAAACCCATGCAAACATGGGGAGAACATACAGACTTCACACATATAGGGCTCTGGTCAGAATCAAACCCATTACCCCAGGTGCTGAGAGGACACATACTCACTTCCCTGGCAGTACGTAAATGAAAACACTGTGTGCCTTATTTATAGAAGAGGTTGGTTCCCTGAAAAACTTCCTTTGTACGAGCTTGTGTCTTCTATCTAAAAGCTAGGTTCTGATAGATTTACATTGCTAATAATGGTTTATTGGGAGCACTGGGGAGGAGTTTATGGAATCAAAGGGGTAATGGGACCCACTGGAATACACAGTATAGAGCACAGAGAAGCTGTTGGCTCCCAGGTCAACATATTTGCTTTGCAAATATAAGTATTTGGCAGAAATACACAGATATTCGAATGAGTGCAAAAGTCACAGAAGATCATTTACAAGCCAATAAAGTAAAGTTAAAATGAACGTGGCCAGGCCCTTTTAGTACACAATTTATCAGCAATTTGACCTTTCCACTTCAGATTAATAGCACCAAATATTTACGTAGCAGTCTGCAAATGCATTTGCCATTGTCCACAGTAAATGGCCACAAAGGTTATACATCCATTTAGTTTGTGAGTACAAAAACAAGACGGAAACACAGCTCATTCAATACAGAAATACAGTTTGAGGATAACATTAGGAATCAAAGAAAAAAAAAAAAACAGGATTAGTGAATTGCACAATTGTAACATAACAGATGTGTAAACCATATAGCACAACCTATTCTAGAGGTTCTGGCATCCAGAAGATATAAAATAGTGCAGTTTGTTTCATTTTCTGGGCGGGAATTACATTCCTAGACAAATCGTTAATTCCCCCAAGAGATCAGAGTATTACTCACGTGGGATATTGTACATGAAGCATGCCTGGGCCGAGATTATCCACTCCGCTCGGGTCTCGCAGAATATAGCAATATTCGATCTGGGTTTCTGGCCAAGTGCAGCAAGCCCACTCCCAAACTGAGAGGCAGACATGTAGGCCTCCTCATACGACATCCAGTTGTACTTCCCCAAGATCACCTAGTGAAGATATGGGAATAAAAGCATGTTAGGGAAGTGTGAGGGCAGGCTGCTCTATTACTGTAAATGTAGATTTTCTATTGAACATACAAATGGCACACATATCTTCCACTGCTGCTTATATGACATAATATCGGCCATCAGAAGAACATCCTGAAGATATCAGAAACTGTATTAGAGTCAATACTAAACCAACACAAAGGTATCAGTGTCCAAGTACCATCATTGCAGATTATTTAAATTGTAGTGTGCTCAAATAGCTCCTAGGATGGATTTTATCTGCTGTGCTTGTGGATAGAAAACATATATAAAATGTGCATTTCAGGATGGTCACTAGCTCTGACTAATTAAGTTTTTTTGGCCCTTTCATAAGGCAGACTGTTTATTTAAATTAACTAAAAAGGTGAAGTGCCAGGATTGCAGTGGAGGTGTTCCTGTACACAGGTTAATGCTTAAGTCTCATGCCGAGTCTTCGTGCGCTGGCGAGCAGTAATAGACACCTAAATTCTACAAACATACATTTGTCCAAAGCCAACAAAACTAAGAAATATGTTTTTTGACCCAACTAGTCAATCCCAGTTAGGACCCATAGAAGAAAAAAAAGAAAGCAGTTTTCTATGTAGTTCAAACCGGTTCATATATACAGTTTCATGTGATTTACATGCCATGGATAGCAAGGAGAAAAGAATAAAACAAAAATAATAAAAACAAACCACAGCATTGGGTTTCCTGCTTGTCAGCAGCAGTATTTCAGCATAGCAAGCAACGCTGCAGATAACAGAGCAGGAAACACACCTGGTGCCAAAGAGCTCCAAACAACCCATCTCATTTAGATCATTACTGCCCCTTTAATAACCTATTCAGAAGGCTTTTTCCATGTTCACAATAACAAACTGGTTTAAGCCGTGGATGAGCTCAGTGACTAACCCTCTCTTCTCTGGGGAGTTGTCCCAGAGCACGTCAATGGCTGTCACATGCTAGAGACCTGCTCTCCATCAGAAGGAAGGCCTGCACACCCTCCTGTATAAGGAGATGTATAAAGTACAGCATCAATTGCATAAATGAATATATAAAATCATTGTGATAGGTGTAAGAGCCGATGTGAGGTGTTTATCATCCCCTATGTGTCCTTTGAGTGTGCCGACAGCAATGTCCAGGATCGGTTACATAAAATACTGAGTAATTGACATTTCTTGTTATTACTGCTTTCCCTTTCCTCTCTATCAGATTATATCCATTACAATATACATTACTGCATAGCAGATTATAGGAGGCTTGAGGAATACAATCTGTACCATAAAGAGCTTACAATGTAAATAATGTCTACAATATAAGCTAGAATAGGCAACCTATGACTTCTGAACTAGGACTATGAGCTATTTCCAGATATAAGCAGTATTATTTGCACTATGAGTTTTACAAACAATGAAATGCAGTATGTGTAGGTGTAATGAACTATGTAGGCATGTATTTTAAATCACATTAGACTAAACACCATTAGTATATACACTGCATAGTGTAGTTATGTGATGTCCCTTTTAGCAAAGTTAAAAAAAAAATGAAAAAAAAAAAAAAATGATGAAGTTGTAAAACGTGCCACCTCAGCTTAAGCAGCACAATTAGTGAATAACCTAACTGCGTAGACGTACTGCCCCTTAGTGGCAACAAGTAAAACTGCAAACCTTTGTATTACATGTGTGCCCCGACGTAGAACAGATTAAGCTTTTCCATCAACCCATCAAGATAGATTACACAGTGCAGCCCTGGAGTAAGAAGGGCCCACTAGGAAATTAGCTAGAGGGACCAACTGTTAATTACACACACAATAAGCCAAGCAGGCGCTAGGTGATGTATCAACCGTAAGTGAAAATACAATTCAAGATATACTTATTTTCATATATATGGTAGGAAGCTTCTTCTCTTAAATACACTTGTTTGCACAGCTGTCAATCTAAAAATTCAAACATACAGAGAGAGCGCCAAACTCTTAACACATGAAGGTGCAAAAGTGCGTATTGGACTCGTACCAAAGTGACAAATATCATAGGCTTATCTGATGCAGTAGTAGATAATATTCTTATGATGAGGTTATCAAGTCTTCCAGATGGATTCCAAACGGAACGAAAACTCAGAAGACATAGCAAGGATCGTGTAATACACTCTAGAATGTGTCACAATGTTCTCAAAATTCTTCTCCAAGGGCAATTAGATTCCTGGGCAGTAGAAAAATAGTCTCAACGGTGCTGGCAGGTGGAAGAGACAGTCCGCTGATCCCCGACGTATTTAGTCTAACAAGACTTTATCAAAGGGAATACCAACACCGAGACAAACAAGTTTAAATATTCCATATCGACCGTAATCAGCCAATCCGAATCCCAATTATAACGAGAAATACACAGGCACTCAGTTATTTGGCCGCGTGTCATTTACAGTATGTAACTTCCAGGACTTTGGCCTTCATAGTAAAACTATTAAATTCCACTTAAATTTTCCATACCGCCACATCTCAATGACCACTTCGATCAACTGAGCACACTGACTTGGGGCTAAACTGTAAAACACCATGTAACTTCAATGGCTAGTCTGTGTCTAGCTTACAACATGCTTGAAAGCAGTAACAATATACAAAGGGTATATTTAACTGGAAACGGATGTGACGGTATAACAGCATTTAGATCATAATTTAAACAGTTGTAACAACAAGAGACATTAAAATTCAGTAACAACACAAGACACTAAAATGATGTAAAGTGAGCTGGATTAAACCTCCAGCAACTGCCAAGATGGTAGTAAGATAAAGAAATGGATACACATCTGATCTGCCTCGATGAGAAGCTGAAATACATATTAGATAGCTGTGGTGAAACTCCAGTGCAATGTCCATGGCTGTCGTACAGCACATACACCCGGCTACTTTCCATGCGCCCACACGGCACAGACAAAGGTAAGCCAGCCGTGTATATGAGGTCTAACACAAAGGTAAACATGCTGTACTTTCCACCATCCTCTATGGTAGGTGTGCAATGCACTGGGCATTTCTATATGCAAGTATCAACCTCTCCTTAGTTCACCTGTAAAAACAAAAACACAAATATACCAAAAAAGCCAGCAGGTATTAAAATGACGTCAGAGTGCACAAAACCCCAATTAAGGTGAACAGATGCATGGTACATAGGTTCCAAATAATATGTCACCATCTAGCTGCCAGCAGTGGAAGTTATTTAACATCACATAGTAGAGATTACATTAAAATAATAATTCCATATTTAGTAACTGTAGTAAAGGCTATATTTGCCATAAAAATGGTCTGTTTTAATTATATTATGGTTACTTTTGTAAGAGCTTCTGGGAACTCCAACAACATATTTCTGGCTATGTATTTAAATCATATTACTTCACAGGACGCCAGGCCTTGCTGTATCTTCTGTAGGTTTCTGCCTAGTAGATTTAATAGAAACAACTTGTTTGAAAGCAGCAAAATACATTTTACATTGAGTAGATGAGACCTTAGGAACATACAAGGATAAACCACAGATGGATGAATGTGCCTATGTAGTATCTGTGTATGCAGCGCTGTACAGTTACACAATCTATACTACACAGAATAAACACGATTATGCAAGGCAAACATAAGTAATATAAATACATGAATTGACAAGGGAATGCCGACACTGGTGTATGTAGTTATTTGGGGGGGCTGCATTTTCGCCAGGATTGGTTTAGCGCACAAAATAACTGTCGACACTGTGCATTGGCGACAGCCTTACCACGTCAAGCCATAGTCAAGGAATCCATGTATAAATGTAAACTACACACCTTTTTAAAGACTTTTCCATTAGGCTGGATTTCATCTTCCTCACTCAGAACCTCTCTGGTTCCCAGACAACCCTTCTTCTTAAACAGGTCGGTGGCATGCTTGAAGACCTTGTCCAGGGTATCGCAGCCTGGATAGAGGGAGGAGGCCAGGCTGTGGAAGCTGTCCACTGACCGGAACGGGTTGCTCGGGTCATCATTCAGAGGCTTGGCTTTTACCCGCTTTGCCCGTCTCTGCCTCTCACTTGCTCCAGAGAGGAAGAACCAAGGAATAAATATGATAATGTCATAAAGCCACATAAAGCAATGCAAGATGCCGAGTAGCACTGGATTTAGGTCCTCTTTTATCTGCATTTTGGTAATCAAGGATGGGGGGGGAAGAAGCTGGAGTGATGGTAAAAAAAAAAAAATATACCTGAAAAGAAACAAAAATGTTATCAGAGCAGAGTATACATTGTGTGCGTGAAATGCATCTTCAAACAGTTTTACAACATTTCACAATACAGTATTAACATTAGAAAACAAAAAATATCAACGGTTATTCTGCGCATTTCTAATGTTTTTGTTTTGGCTTGTATATAGAGACTTAACACTGTCTCTTTTTTGAAATTGCTGCATTTGATACTGATATTCTTATAGAGTAATACTAGCTATAGAATTTAGCGCCAGAGAATTAAGTTGCTTTGTTTTAATATAGTATTAACATTAGAGTTAATACAATGTTAAGGACTCTTACAATATTCTAGTTACCAGTTATAGTGGCCTAGATGTAACCCATAACTAATCCTGTAGAGCTAAAACATACACATTGAGAGTGTTACAGTTATCCTGCATGCATATAGTTACACATAAACCATTCTGCAACTTTCCCCAATTTCCTTCTTCCATGGTCAATTCTCACCATGATTTCTACAATATTACTATAGCTGAGCTATTTCCCCCCCCCCCCCAACAATAGTTTAAGTATTCAGCGTATCAATTCATTAGGAACTAGTGACATCTGAGGGATAGAGCATTGTGCCACTGCTACTGTGAGTAGGGAACAGATATAGACAAAAATGTAGGTTGGCTTATATAAGAGCTACATAACATTCACAAGTATAAATATAGATTACTTCTTGCCAGTAATCTCACTACATGTCACTGCAGTCAGCTTCTCTTCATCCCGAAATGGCAAAGAACAGAACAGAAGCTTGCAAGTGACTGCACAGCAGGATGGAAAGCGTTTGACATATTTCAAGTTCTGTCAAAGTGTGGAAACTTTCCCATTTATATCTGAAGGTTACTGGTAGCCTTTCACATAAGGCAACTTTTGTTTCTGGTTTACAGGACTTTTAAGACAGCTAATATTGGCTTTGTTTCTCTCATTTCTTTACACTTTGAATAAAAACATTGATTAACAACTGTACATGTATGGTGTGTGTATCTAGCCATTTCCTTTCAAACAATTTACAGAACATAAATTGATTGAAATTGAGGTGCATGCATAAAACATTATGGGCCTGATTCATTAAGGAAAGCAAGGCAAAAAAAAATTAGTACATTATCTCCTGGACAAAACCATGTTAAAATGCAAGTGGTGCACATTATTCTTTAGCACATAAGTTAAATAGACTGTTTTTTCATGTAGCACACAAATACTGGATTGCTTTATTTTTACACTGAACTTTTAGGGACATATTCAATTGTCCACGGGATTGCCGAAAATCCCGCGGCCCGCGCAGGATTACCGTTATTACGGTAATCCTGCGTGGAAAAAATGTTAATACGGTAATTTACTCGCTGGATTCTAGCTCGCAGCTCAGGGAGCTGCGAGCTGAAATCCAGCGAGAGATTACCGTATTAACGGTAATCGTTTTTCCCGCGCTCGAACCCGCGGACAATTGAATACCCCTTTAAAAGTTGATTTAGAACACGCCCCAACTAGAAATCTGTCCCCACATTTTAAATTTAGCTTCCCCTCCAATGCAACATGGTTTTGCAAAGGTGCAAAGTTACTTATTTTATTTTTCTTTACGTTCCTTAATGAATCAGGCACGTAATGTTTTATTGGGACCCAGGCCACACCACAGCTTAAGAACACCAGATGTAATATGAAGAAACAAACATATAAACTTAGTCTACTAAATTGAAAAATTACTCACTGTTATCTATACAGCCATAATTGTTATATAAAAAAAAAAAAGGTAAAGACCGTTTATATATTTACATTTTCCCTGAAAAGCTTTGCGCAATGCATGAAAGTAGTTTAAAACAGCACTTGCAACAAAATGTTGTGCCCCATCACTTAGAACTACAACACTGTTCAGCAGGTGCTGACAGATGTGTTCATAGACACATGTACACACTTATAATACAAGTAGAATACATCTAAAATAAACATATACTAAAAATTGTACCCATCACAGCTTTATTATCTAAACTGAAATAATTTGTGCAGGAATATCAAATACACATTGTTCAATGCATTTTCATTTTAAACCACAAGGTGGCGATAAAAGAACAATTTGTTACATTCATACAAGAAGAAAAAATGTAAATAAAAAAAGAAACAGTTTACTTTATTTGTGCTAGATTGTAGATTTGTAAAAATCATATTAAAAGGACCAAAGCTTATGATCCTTAACTATATCCCTATGATAAAATAATTAGAATGACATACTGAATAAACGGTAAGAATTTGTGGGCAAGCCACTGCAATTTACTTATTTTAAAAATAAAATAGATCTTTATATCTGCTAGTAAAATAGTGGTATGCCCATGTCCAAGACTGTTTCCTCAAACAGCATACTAGCATTCATACAAATGTGTTTACTATGATAATTTTACCACTGGGTGGCACTGTCCTCAGTAGCCGTAGAATAAGTGCTCCCACTAAAAGTAAATATGGAACCTAATATTTATGTTCAGAATACCACGTTTCACATATTGAACACAGAAATAATGTACAAGTAAAGACTGTTAGTAAACAGGTCTGTGACTGGATCACTGATAAATACCTTCTGGTATGAATTTATTTAAAGGAAATAGCGCAGTGTACTTATTTATATAATTGAATATGCACTTATTTTTTATATTGTATATATTCTGAGATAGGAAATTGTTATTTCTGAGACCAGGGTAGAAACTTGTTTTTCCTGTTTTAAACTTACTAAAGGATATGCCTTCTTTCTGATACAATACGCCTTTGTTGATGGAGGTCTCTTGTATATTGGGATGTGCTTTGTATGGAAGTGTCATTGTGTGGGATTTGCCATAAAGAATAACTTACAGACAAGACTAACCAAACAACTGTTACAGTGGTTAAGCTGTATGTGTGTGTGTGACACTAAAGCTATCACGGATAAGACACCTCAGACTTGGCAAGCACTCAGTCAGAGAACAAACTGTCAATGACTGTGCTAAGAACGTTGCCCAGAAATGCACAACATACCTGCACAACCATTTTATATAAAAGGTTCCCTAATTCTTCTTATATAAAAAGGTCATTCTTTAAATACACAGATATAACATTACATATGTTTAATTCTCAGTCTCCAATAGGACAACATTTACAGTCATCTGGAGCTTCAATCATCTTCCTACACATGTAACGAATAGACCAGAAAATAAACACAGAAAAGCTAATGTACTTTGGTAAAAAGAAAGGTCTAGTTCTAAACAACATTTTGTGTATCCAATAATAAACACATAAATGTCTGAATTTCAAATTATCTTCAACAAGCAGTGCAGGACTGTAGGGACACTGTTGTAAATGCATATTTTATATTCAGGAATGTATCAATTACGAGATAACCATACCTCATAAATAAAAACATTTTGAAGATCTGAACATTTTTGGCTGCTGTTTTATTGATCCGATTTGTATACAGCAACAAGTACACAACAGTCTACTAGAATACACACTACAAGATAGGCTGTCCCCAAAATTTTTATTTTAGGCACCGCACCAGAGGTGTTCAAACAAGTCAGGAAACATCCCTTTCCCTTCACATGCTTCGGAGAGCAGAAGAGGGACCCAAATATGTCCGGAGGCTGTTTGTGTCCCCCAACTGTAAAGCGCTACGGAATCTGCTGGCACTATATAAATAAATGATGATCAGTATATAAGCAGGCAACTAATTGCACGTCTTTTTGGTAATTTTATGAAGTTTAGTTGTGTATTTTATTTAATATATGAAGAGACATTTCTGCGGACTAAGGGTATGGTAATTAGGCAAGGGGTGAAGAGAGTTAATTTTCAGGGACATGACTTGCCAAGGGGCGCATGGCAAAATATTGGGATTCCTAAGCAGCTCACAGCTGGCAAAAAAATGGGCCTGGTCTTTTAATTTGAATGAGAGAAAACACTTCCCACAGCACAGTGCACATTCAAATAAAAAAATATTTAAAATTATAAATAAAATAGGAACTATGGCGCCCTCATCCCAAATACTCAACAAGCCCCAGTTGAACAGGCCTGGAATCCCTTTGTTTTCAAGTCTCGGGAACATATTTTCAGCTCTCATAATAACGTACGAAAGATATTAAGTACAAAACAACATTTACAGTTTGTTAACCGTTATTATTTGAAGTTATTTCGTATTTATATATGTTGGAATATTTCTGAAATAAAGCGGTTGCTGGTTTAATCAATATCCTGTTCTAGGTGCTCGTATACAGTTGATCTGGGTGGACGCAGTTCAAGTCACACTGAAATAAGGGGGTGGTGGAGCACTGTACAGTGAGTGAAGAAAAGTAGTTCCTATGTCACTTCTTAATAACTGGACAGAGAAAGGAAGAGATGTGTTGATAGGGCACTCACAATCTATTTAATATATAACGATCTTTATTGATATGCATTAAAAAATGTATCAAAATAGTTAATAATTTGCAAAATATTAAAAATAGGAAATGTGGTTTTTAAGTGAACTACAAATACAAGAACTGTTAAAATTGGTAGTAAAACACTACCAAGGCGTGCCGCTATTTATATAGATATAGTGCACCCCCTTCTAGGTTTGTGTCCTATAATCAGGTATCTGTATACTCTTTAGGCTAAGGCAGCGGTTCCCAAACGTTTGCAGTTCGTGGCACCCTTAGTCTCCAAATTTTTTCAAGGCACCCCTCCAAAATAATTACTCAGCAGTCCTGTTTTAGAAGTAGTTGGGACAAAAAATTGTAATAAGTATTTAGGTTAGGACAGAAATACTTATTTAGTTGTATGCAAAAATGCCCCCTCTGCATCCAGACACTCTGCCCCCTCTGCCGCCCCCTCTGCTGTCACGATCCTTCTCACTCTGCCCCCCTCTGCTGTCACGATCCTTCTCACTCTGCCCCGCGCCAGCCATATAAAAAAAAGAAAGAACACAAAAACGTACTAATCCGCGTGGCGCCGGGACCCAGCATCCACCTCTCTCCCGCAGCTGTCACTGACGTCGCTATTCAGTGACAGCTGCGGGAGAGAGGTGGATTCCTCGGATCACGGGGGGGGGGGGGGGGGGGGGGGGGGTGGTGGCCCTCACGGGGGAATGGAGGCCCCCTTAGCCCAGGGGCCTCCATTCCCTTAATCCGGCCCTGACCACATGAGCCTCAAACTGAAACACCCTTCAACCTCTCTCATATGCCCTTTAGCACCCCATTTACCAACAACACCTCTCAGATCTCACACTTTCCCTAAAACACCTCTCTGCCTCCACTCATTTCATACAAGCTGGAGAGAAGGGGATGCTTGATGGGGCATACAGCAGAAAGAAAGATGTGGGGCTGACCAGTTATAAAAGCAGGAAGAATCTGGGTTTATGGTAGAAGGCTCGGCAGACAGCCCTCAATCTCAAATTGGGTTTCCAGTTCAATTGCGCACATGTGAATCGGTAAGGACATGTTGGGTCTCCCAGCACTGGCAAAGCAGCAAGAGCGCTCTTACCACTTCTAGCCATATCGCTGGGATAAGTAGCGGTAGACCATCTAGGTTATCACCCCTGGTTAATAAATAGGACCCTACACCTCCTGACCCAACCAATGGTCATAATTACAATTCATTTTTATTACACTGTATATAAACAGTACTTCTAAACATAGGCCACAACACCAACCAAACAGGACACAGCCGTTGTACGTGATCCTTTTCTTTTACAGCATACAGTATAAATACATAGGCAGAGTATGAAAAGATTATTAAAAGAATATTAATGATAATTCATATTGTCAGAAACAAAAACGTTACAGACAAGCCATTAAAACAAGTAACTATCCCTGTAAAAATGGTCACTTTAGATGAAAAAGAGCCAGAGATAGATAGATCATTATCCATCTGCTGTGTACTAGGATTATCAAACAGAACAAAGGTTCTGAAGTTGAATCATCAGTGGCTGCACACAGGTCAGTATTTAGCTCTTCCTCTATTCATTATCTTGGTTATTATGATAGATGCATATACATTTATAATCTGGCTTAACTGCTGCCACTACTGAGGATCTAGAAGCTGCCCACAAAGAAACCTTTAGCAGAGTATTTCACATTAAATTTCAGAATAATGTGTCAGAGTATTCAACAACGTGAAAGATTAATTTTAAAGTGGAAACATCACCGACACACAGCGGAAGCAGTCATTTTGTGGGTTGAAATACTATTCAATGGAATGCAGCCTATGACTTCACTGATGCAAAAGGCACCATGTGTAGGTAACTACAAGCTCTATGGCTGTGGATCTGTGGATCACACATACTTGTCTACTCTCCGAAAAAGTCCGGGAGACTAATTTCATGGAGTTCTCTCTGAGGGTAGGTCATCCTACTGAATCCCACTTCTCTTTCATGAGAAGTGGGAGGGTCCTTAACAGGATGTGTGTCATCAGGGCTTTGTCGTGAGATCACTATCAAGTCATTGTGCAACAAGAGCGCTATGACATGACACGAATCATGTCACACCCTCTAACCTGCCCTTTCGTCCACCCATCTGGAATCTCTCAGAGCAGATATCCAACCAATAGGCACGTATGATGACACACAGAAAATTCCCCCAGCATACTGATATAGCCAGCAAAAGACCTGCCATTTCTACTGTAGATAAAAATGCAAAAGTCTTAGTTGCACACATTTGCAAACGTATGTTAAAGCCACCCGCCACTCCACGGCCCTTTTGCCAATAGGGTGGTCCTAACTCTAAACAGTGAGAGTCCCATATATTTGGGCTATACATATATGTGTTTTTGGTGTCAGCTACTGACACAAACATGCCTCTCAGACAAATACAGAAGTGGAAGTTGCTTAATCAATTTATAGGCTCATAGCAGGTACTTGAAAGGGTGGGGTTATCCTAGCACCTGCTAGGAGCCTATAAATTGATTGAGCAACTTCCACTTCTGTATATGTATGAGGACACCAGCAATATTAAAAAACGTCTCACTCCAGCTTCATTGTGGGAGGTTGTAGTAGTTGCATAATCAGTAATTATGTTTTAGTCTTCCTTATGAAAATGCTTCTAAGCTGCTCAATGGAATTGCAAAGTAAACGCCACCAATATAAGCCCTGATGATGCACACCCTGCTTACCATGTACCAACTTTAGTACAGCAACAACTACTCCCCACAGAACAAAAAGCTGGAATAGCTTGTTCACATGTAAAAAGAAAGAAACCCACTGAAGAAAGTGTTACGCTGTAAAACCTGTACATATTTGTGTAATCCAGATATGCTAGGACAGGCCAGCAATTCAAAAACTCCAAGTGGTTGTAAAGTGTCAGTCATTGACTTGCAGAGGATTATGGGCGTTAAGTCATGCTAATAGACACTCATTCCTGATCATAATCATCATTAAATTCTATAGCTCCAGCAGATTCCATAGCGCTTTACAATTGGGAACAAACACAGTAATAAAGCAATACAGACAGAGATAAGACGGCCCTGCTTGCAGGCTTAAAATCTATTGGACAATGGGAGTTTTATACACGATGTTAAGTACTATATATTACACATTGGTCCAGCCAGACTGCAAATGTAAAAAGTGCTTAGTGCTCTGTATGATCCAGTCACACAGCAATGTTGGTCTAAGGGTTATTAGCTTGTGTGAACTGTGTGAAGGGTGGTAATATGGTACCCTAGGAAGGTTAAGAAGATGGCTGAGGAATAGTATAAGCTTGCCTGAAGAGGTGGGTTTTCACAGAACAGTTCAAGGTTAGGAAGATTAGAAGAAAAAAAGACTTATAGTGTGAGAATTCCACAAAGTAGGTGCAGCCCGCAAAAAGTCCTGTAACGGGAAAGGGGAGATGATATTTATAAAAAAAAAAAAAACACAACACACAAAGTAAAAATAAACTAAAACATCAGAATGCACTATGACAACCATGGACCTTTCATTCAAATGAGAAGTTCAGGAGATCTGACAACTGAATCCAATGAGTTCCAATAAGTAAAACTTTGTAGTTCAAGTCACCTAATCCCACCTAGAATTACATTTGAAGTTTTGGGTAGAATTAGCTCTTACGCCCATTATTTACAATATACAGCTAAATCAATTGAACCAAAGACTACTATAAGTGAATATTACATGTACAAGTTGCCCATTTTCAATAAATCCAGAGGCTATTTAGAGAGACAGGATTTACACAAACCAGCTCTACAACACTACTATGCCAACATGCAAACATCACCCCTTTACACTTGGTCTAAGGCCCAGTGCTCCCAAATACAGTATTCACTCCCAAAAATGAACAAATGAGAGTGCCTGAGACAGACAGATTACATGGCTGCTTCCTTAAATGATTTTTAAGCACTGAAAAGTGCTTACTGCTCTCTAATTAAAGCGCTTGACTCAACCTGGATTAACAGGATTAGTGCGATTAATAAACACATACAGCTTGTTTGTTGGCACCCAAAATGAAACAGGGGTCATTTTTAGTTTCTACAGATAACTCCTCCTCCCACTGGTCTCCCCTCCACCAGATTTCTTACTTCTCTCCAATGCAGACATCTTACTTTCTGACCCACTGGCCAACAGCTCCTCTGTAAAGCATATGTTAAGAAAATAAAAAAGTAAACATGTAAACAACCTCGAACCTGCATGCTTAGCACAGTCATACCAAGGTTAAAAAAGTAATATTACCATACCATTTTGTGTTATCACTAGAGTAATACCATAATAGTGCAACAGACATACCGTATGGCCCACGGGGACAGACCTCGAGCCATATTGGCAGACACTTTACTGATGAGTGATCCAGATGCATAGCACCAGGCCACTGGCTCCATTCTAGATTAAATGGAGGCTTAAAGATAAGGGGAATTACCCAATACCACATACTTTATGATCACAGCCAACATGCACTTGCCCCTACACAGGGTGGATGAGGCCATTTTGTTGGCTGAACCCAATATTTATAAGACTGCAGCACACCACTTTAATAGGAAACCCTGTCCTCACCAAGGGGCTTTAGGATAATTCAGTTTCTAGTATATGTATAGGCTGTATTATTTGGAAGCATGCAGAAATAAGATATGGTATCTAAAGGAAGACCATACTTGTCTATAAATGGATACTTGTCACTCTTAGATGGTTTTACGATGCTCTGGTGAAGCACAGCATCACCATGTCTGCATAGGATGGCACTGCAGAGCTGGTGGCCAGGGTAAGGCTAGGTACCCACTATTCAGCATGATTGCCTATAAAAATCATATAATTAGATTTAAAAAATATATTATATCAAATAACTAAAACAGTATAATTCATCAATAGATATGAATGTATAAAGTTACATTTAGCCAAATGCTGGTCACATACGCTGAATGACAAGACAGTGGCCTCTGTGATACATGTAAGTGACCACACAAGTCACCATTACCAAATGTAATGGGCCATTATAACCAAGATAATTGATCTGATGAGTTTAAAGTCTCATTTGGGCAACATGACATAGCAATAAACAGAAAATATGGCAACCATGTAGATGCTGAGCCACTAATACATCGTTCTGGTTGCTTAATCTGAAAACAAAGCAACAAGATTAATATCCAATATGGATACACACAGATAATCCTGACCGTGTGATCACACCGGTTTACCAATACGCAACTCAATCAAATTATCATCCGCTTCACATGGGTCCACAGATATCAGAGAGTGTGGCCAGCATAATATAAGCAGAAGGCTGCACGCATATTAATAACAGATCATTTTATGAATTTTAATTAAATGATCTTTTCCTTGATCAATTTGTACACGTACAGAACAATCAAAATCTGATAAACTTAATATAGTGAGTACGCTCAGAAGAGAGATTGTGATGGAACAATATGTCCACATGGGATACCGAGCAATCAAAGTTTTCAAACTACAACAATCATATTACTGGACAACGTTTTGACCATTTGAGTAGGATCTATATATAATGATGATTGTATATGATCACATAAAACAGATTTCCCAGTTCCACAAGTGCATGCTCGGTATAGCAGAATGGGGCCTTCGGAGTGATAAGTAACAATTATTGCTATGTACATCTTTTTTGCTGTAGTAGAAGAGTACCGTTCAGCTGTCATGGCGATATTATATGGTAAACTGCGGCAATAATTATCATGATAAATAGAGCCCTATAGTCTTCTGGGAAACACTGAACTACAGACTGCATGCCTTGCATTCCGGGTATATATATATGACTTGTACCGTGCATGTTTATTTCAAATACTAAATTTAATATTTACCTTACAAGTAAAGTACTGGGAATAAAATGTAAGTATAACTAATTAACCAGTAACTCATTCAGAGTACACTCAAAGACAATACATTGAAACCATGCCGTCTTGATCACAAAGCAACACTCTTAATACCATATATAATCTCACGAAAGAACAACAGCCAATATGAGACAAAACAACCTCACTGAGAAACACACAATACAAAGTGGTTCCAACCCATTACCAGAATAGGCAGCTGTGAGAGAGGGCGAGATGGAGAGGGAGACAGCAAGTCATAGGCACCCGGCGACTGGAAAATAAAATGTGAATAGCTAAAAGGGAGTGTTAGAGCGGTCATTCATTAGAAAAGAAAAAAAAAAAAACAACGTAAAAAACGTATACAGCTCAATTATTAGTTTGATTAAGCTTTCCATGCATATATAAAAAGAAACTATCAGTTCAGCAGCTCTGTGGTTACTCAGAACAGACACAGCTCAGTTATTTATAAAAGAACAAACATACAATCTACAGAAATATTCCCGACAGTGCACTATGGCTGAAGATTATAGTGAAGGAATAGTTCAGTTTCTGGTACACAAAATATAATGCCTTGACCTAATACATCTGCATTTTAAATAATTTAGTGGGCATGATGTATACTCTCTGTAAATATAGATTTAGAATACACAAGCTTCAGCTTTGAAACAAAGGCAGTTTCTTGTACGAGTTGATCCTTATGCATTTACCTTCACTAACAGTTATGTATTTTATCACAACACTTTCAAAATGAGTCATGACACACATGGGAATAGGAGGATTGCATTATACAACGTGTATTATAAAGGAATAATGAACCCTCTACTGTAAAATAAAAAAGGATATTAGCAGCCTCCCCAGCGTATCATGACCTGTATAACAAGGAACATCAGTTGTAATATGTTTATAACGAATATTAATGGACACAAAAAAAAAAAAAATCTATCATATCATTGTAGTAATAAACTACAGACTGCATCCAGATATCATGACAGGTATCTGGGAAACTTCAGATGTGAATTTTCAGTGCATTAAAAATAAAGACAGACTCTGGAACATCTGATTGCAGAGCAATGAACTAACCTTCCATGTGAAACTGAAAGATCTAATTTGTGCTATGCCCAGGCCAAAAATTCTGCATTTACCACAGATGGCTGTCTGCATGAGAAGATAGAACTGTAAGAGCTTTAACCAGACAGGAAACTAAAGTATTACATTCAGTATTAAATGGAAGCAGTCAGTAGAATGAATTTAAAGACACATACACAGGCAACAATGACAGATGAGAAAGGGAGAGAGAAGCTGGATTTACTCGGAAACGGAAAACCAACAGTCAGTTTATCAATAAGTAGCCCAAAACCAGCCATATTTTTCCTAGAAGCTCTGTTAATGGCCTAGTGTTTTGGAGTATGCACATGACAAAGTGTGGGGCTCTATATTGTTCCTTATTCCAGCCAAATCCCAGGCAGCACTGACTGACAACCGTAGTATGGCTATAAGAATAAGTCAGGTGTATGCAGTCACTCTATAGCTACTGGCTGTGGGCAGGGACAGTAGCAGCTGCTGTGCTCTAGTTGTTCACATCCGAATATGGAAGAGCAAGTTGCAACCTTATCATAGGGCTCTTACTGCTCCCTAGTTCTCCAGATTATCCAAATACTTTTATTCCACTTCAACATCTGCTGATCTTACACTGTCTGTACATAGTTCCTGCACTGCTTGATCATGGTGTCACGTAAATGCCCCAATATCACATGGTTGAGCAAATGTTGGTATTTTGTTTATTAATTAAAATATTATTTTTCAAAAATGTCCAATTCATGGTATATTTACACATAATATATAAATAAGTAGCAAAAACACAATATTCATCAGGGCTTTGATTATAAATTATTGCCTTAAGCTGGGTACACACTACAGAAATTTCGACCAACTTTTTATGCCGAGCGATTTTACATGCGATCGATGATCCGATCGCGCGGTCCATGGACTGCATACACACTAGCCTTGTTTAGGACGATAAAGGGAAGAGCGGACATCCCTTTAGCGACTTTTTACAGCCATGTTGTCGTGAGCAATGACTGTAATTTCGTACTCACTGTTGTGGATCGGTCGGAAGTTTATACACACTACACAGCGGAAACGAGATTGGAACGAAAATATACGACCAACCAAATGAGGCGATAATCGTCCATTTGGGCAGACTTTCAACCATCGTGTCACTACACACACTGACCCGACTTTTGAACGAGCGGTCATATGTCAGCTGTTTGAACCGATTATTGGACGAAAACAGTGTAGTGTGTACCTAGCTTTAGATGAGGCTGGGGTACCAAGGTCACTTTCCATACAAGATGGGTTCCAGTTTTACATGCCCCAAAGCAAGGATAGCCAATTGGAATGTAAACTGATGTCTCACAGAAGATGGTGCAGCGCAGCCTGTGACATGAGATACGATATGATGAGCCTCTTTGCGGAAGGTGTACGTATCCAAACGTAATCTGCAGGGTTGACGGGAAAACCAATAACTTTCTTTCCTTTTCCTTAAAGTGCATACATGACCCCTATGTGTGAGGCTTTAGTTTGCATATTACACAGGGAAATTCTCTGAAAGCTTTATACAACAATTGGCATAAAACTCTACTAACAAATACATATGTAAGGCGTAGGAGCTTTCCTGAACAGATGATCTCAGACACCAAGTAGCAGGGGAGAATCTTTCTATGCACAACAGACTTCCTGTCTTTAAGTCCATAGAAGGACACAGACTGTAGTATAGTCTGCAGTGGCCGCAATATATGTATTGGCAAGATATTTTTATTTTCTTTCCCCAATTGTCTATATAGATAGTTCTTAAATACCTGGTTTCATGTCAATGAAAGAACTGTGACTGGATTTTGGATTAAAGAAAAAAAAAAGTTCAAACTAGAAGAGAAGACAAATTCACCTTATTTGATGATGCTAAAAATACCTCCTGGGATTTAGTTACCAAGTATACCAAACTTTAGTTATATCATATTGGATTTAGGTCAATAATACACAGGTTTTTGTTTTTTTTTATATAATATCCAAATCTTGGCATATTTCTATAAAGTTAGAAGTCACCAATTTTGTAAGCACAATCTGTCAGCTGTGTAAGCTTTGGTTTGGGATGGGACTATACAAATAGTAAAAGCAGTCATAAGGTTATACTGAGTTGTTATTGAAGTCAGAGCCACAGTTTTGCCTAAAGCTCCAGGTCATGATGCCACAGTGTGATTCACTAAATACATTGGCTCAATACGCTGTGCCTGCTTTAGAGCTCTAGAAGTTGGAAACCAATTTAAAGGTTTCCAGCTTATACCCATAAGGGATGAGGATGAAGGACAATCATGATCCATTTGCCAGGTGACAGGCATTTGTCCAGACTCTTCGGGGTATATTTACTGAATTGAGGGTTTGAAAATGTGGAGGTGTTGCCTATGGTCCAAGATTGAAGCCATCATTTTGTAGAATGTACTAAATAGAATTTGATTGGTTGCTATAGGCAACATCACCACTTTTTTTAAATCTGCAGTTTAGTAAATATATCCCTTAATGTACAATGATGACCTTATCTATTCTTTAACACCTTACATTTATGGATTCAGATTTTTATTTCATTTTTGAAAACAGCGTCTGCGCAACCCCCTTTCAAACCAAGGTGGTCATTCTGGCATGTGTAAAAGGTAACCCTTACTGTCATTTCAGCTTTATATACGGTTGTCAGCCTTATAGGATTTTATCGACAAACATGAAGGGATAGTGGAGGAGTTTGAGCATAGAAATAAAGTAATATTTATTTAGTAATATTTATCTATAACAAACCTTATTATTGTGACCAAAGTACAAGCTGAGGACAACAAATATTGGACATGAAGTAAAAACTGCCCTGAATGCTGTGTGCACGTGTTTCTTGAACAATTTATCAATTTAACAGGAATACCATCTCTGTCAAATTTCAAAGGTGATCAGATTAAAAAGTACGATTGTTCTTTACAAAAGAGGAAAAACACATCAGGCTGGAGATCACTCAAAGGCATTTTTGGAACCCATAGAGAATCCAAAAGAAAAACAAGCTTGTTACAAGTAAACAAACAACATCACACTACTATAATAAAAAAAGACCACTTTGTATATTATCCTTAAATGGCACGAGTTTGATTTGAATTGTTAAAAAGGGTTAGTTGAGCGGCTGACATTTTTCAGTAGACATGCAACATAGTGGGTCTATGCAAAAACCATTCAGAAAATGGCTTCCACTATTAATCCCCATTTGAAATTAATGGAAGATAAATATAAAATAATTTGAGGTACAATTCTCCCATTACATACAAACTTAGGATATTCATTGGGTATGAGGGTTCCAAATAACCAGTCATTTTACAAGACAAGCCTTAGAGATCCTCTCAGGAGTCTGTGAGTCCATGTGTCAGTGGTATATTATAGAACTCTGAGATGAAGCCCAATACTCTAACAATTTACAGTAAGTGATACATTAACCCATATATCTTGAGCACAGAATTGCAGTGCAGTTGGGCTCATCAACAGCGACATACTGTGAAGGAGTATACATAAATATCACAATACATCAAAAAAGGTTTTCAAAAGGAGTCCGTCAATAGATTTGGCAGCATGTATAGGACTATTTGCTGTAAATGCCAAATTCGGTGAGGATCAGACTGAGGTAAGCCTGAAGGTCTGACTGAAAGAGATGTCCTGGGTACTGTAATGTCTAGATGAATACAGGTGCAGCATAGTACTGACTGCGCTTGCAGGCTCATTTATTTCATGATAATGGTGTATGTAAACTTGAAAGTAGAAAACTGGCCTTCTGGTGGGTGGAGCATCACGTTATGGTCATTTTAGACCTGCTCCAGCTCCTCGTCTTTCTACGGTCATAGAGCTTTTCTAAATAACCAAACCTATCTACAAACAGCATGTTTGAAGGTAAAGGCTGTAACTACTTCTGCATAGGCCTCATCCTCCCCCCTCCACATGTATACATCCCAGGTTATTCCACTTTGCTAGGAAATTCAGTACAAGCGTCGCCTAATCTGTGACTAGAGCAGAGGGGAGTACATTACAAACAGAGGACCTAATGATAAGCAACATATTAAAGAGGTGACATAGGTGGGAGGCCAGAAGACAGACAAAAATAAAGAAGGGAGATTACAAGTGAAGGGTCAAGGTGAAGGACAAAACAAGAGAAGGCATTTATGGAGTGCCTTACTATCAGTCGCCACAAGGCCAGCCCACATCAATAGGGCTCTGCCCATCTTGTTTTAGCCCTCCTGTCCTTGCCCATCAAGGGCTCCATGTCCCCGCCTTAGACTGGGATTTCTGGCCTTTCAGCCTTACCCTAGTAAGGAGAATGATTCGCAGATCCACAAGGTGGCTGCCTCCCCCGAGGGCTACCTGTGGACTGCCCCCGCAGCATCTGGGTTGGATCCAGACCACATTCATTGTAACGCGTACTAACTTTTCTTTAAATACATTTTTGAAAAAAACAGCATATACACTGGTTTATTAGAAGCACCCTCCTTACATTAACACACTTTGGGTTTTATTTCTATTTGGGTGCACTTAATCTTACATCACTGGTGTATGTGGTTTTTCTTATCTTTGTCTTAACATCTAATACAATTATATAGCAATTAGGTGGTCTTACATAGTCAAAAGGGAGAAGTTACAGAACCAGCTAGCGGATCACCCGAGACTGGCCCAGTGAAGCAACAGGTAAACCCTTACCCATCTGGGCCATATCATTGAGGTAGCCAAGTAACGCTCAGCTGTGGCAATGAGATTTTATTTATAAATGTCAGACCATGGATCTGCACAACAATTGTCATGTGACTTAATTTGACCCACTTCACACTAACTTCTTGGTATGTAGTGGGAACTCAATATCTGATTAAGACACAATAAGTCAATTTCTATCTTAAGAAAAATAGATGAGTGTCAGAGACAGTCCTCCCAAGTATAAACTTTGAACACACAGAGCCTGATGTAGAGTCGGACGCAAGTCCTTCTGTTCAGCGCAAAAAGCACTTCTGGACAAAGATCCGTCTCAGTTTGCAAAACGCGCTTAGAGAGGTGGAACGGGGAAGGTAGTGGGTGAGCCTAGCAATGTAAAGATGTTTACATGCTATTTTGAGTTGAAAGCAACCGCAGATAGGTCTCTAGGAGACGTATCTTTTGCAGGTCCTTTCAGATGGTGCAAGAATCCTTGATGTATTAAAAAACAAAAGTAAAAAATAATTAAATTTAAAGAAAAAAAAAATGTGTACCCCCTCCCAAACAGCATAACCAACCCTTGTGCTGTTTGGCAGGGGGGGGGGGGATATTAACTTTTTTTTATTTTTTTTTAATAATTATTTTTTTTTAATTATCTGCTTTACAGGGCGCTGTGCATGATACACTTGCACGCCGGCCCATATGGCAGATAAAGTGGCGTGATTGTACAATTTGCACGGATGAGTGCCACTCAAAACACCGTATAAGTTACGGGATGCAATTTACGACTTCAGTGTAAATTGCATCAGACACTAAATGAGATCCACAATCTCACAGGTGTTTCTTAACCTGGGAGTAGCACTAAATATACGCTCCTCAAAATTTACAACACACATGTTTCCCCCGAGGATTTGTATCAACATATATCACAATTTCTAGCTCAGAAAGACAACCCAAACTTCACTCTATTGGGTAATATAAATGCTGTGAACAATTCAAACTTAAATAAATCCCTCATTCCTTCTAATATTTAGTCTTTTATTGGGAACAAATCCCTATCATAAAAAAAAAAATTACTACTTATCAGATGTAGATTATTTAAGCCTGAGGGTAAATACTTCATATTTCACTACGCTGCCCACAAACCTTTTTCAAGAATAGACTATATCTTAATGGCACTACATGGAGCCCCACCAGAGCCTCCTCCTCACCCAAACTTAGAACACACCAAAAACTTTTTTTTTTTTTTTTAAAGATGGAGAATAATAAGATGGGGACACTCCTGACCTACATGACAAAAGATATCAAACAAAGGATTTCTAATGGATTGTTTTCATCCCCATACATGCTTTGAAAAAGTCTACTCTAAAAGGAAGACTAAAGACATCAGCAGATGTCACATTAACGTTAACACTGACTGGTACAAAGAATAAAGCCAAAGTACATTCATCATATGTGGAATGGTGGACTGATGAATGAATACCATTTATTCTGATAGCATCCTAGCCACACTAGTTCTACACAAAGACAATATTCAAGGCTCCACTATCACCAATGCTAGACGAGTGGATACACTTATCACTTTATTTTAACACTTTAAATTTATAATGTGCACACTATATTTCCTCTTTTTCCAGAATCACTTCAGGATCATCACTTTATTACCATTAGAATATGATTGGAAAAGCACTCCGATTTCTACATGCAAAATGCAATACCTCACTTGGGTGAGCGCAATCTATGCCATTAATTTTTTTTTTAACATTTCTGTGCACGTATATGGATAGTACACACTAGGTTTTCATTTTGTCCTTTGTCCCCCTGTGCTGAATTCGGTTACATACATATATATCAATATATTGAGCACAAAAATGATCTAGCCACTGGCCAGATTTAATTCTCTCTCGGTTCTCTGAGATATTGCTATGGTCCCTGCAAGACTAAATTAGATTAGACAACAAATTTTCAATAGGACTATCCATACATGTCCAAAATGCAACATTCCTATCAAAATAGTATTGGATTATCACCGCTTCTGGAGTTGTAGTTAACATATCTGTAAGTCCAGGTTTGAAGATTAGCCAACAACCACTTAATGACTTATCATCCATTCTGGTGTTAAGGATGTAGATATTGGGCATTTTCCAAATGGAATGGATGTCTCAAAAGGCATGGATGTCTCAAAAGGCATCAAAAATTGCTACTTTCAGATTCGGCAGCTGGAAGAAAAAGCATATGCTACATGCAGATTCAGAAAACCAAACCTCTCTCATCAGGGAAAAGCTTTTCCACATTCAATGGATGGATTAGCTGGTTGCATCACAACAAAAAGAAAAAAACTTTTTTTTCTTCTCTTAAATGTAGGAAAGTTTTATTCATATCCATCCTCCCTTTACTAAAGAATGTCTGGAAGTGCTTTCATCACTTTGAATAGCATTATACTCACCCAAGTAGCCAGTAACTATTTTCATAGGATACTTGCGAATATGACACTATGGGCTAGATTTACTAAGCTGCGGGTTTGAAAAAGTGGGGATGTTGCCTATAGCAACCAATCAGATTCTAGTTATCATTTATTTAGCACTTTCTACAAAATTTCAGCTAGAATCTGATTGGTTGCTATAGACAACATCCCCACTTTTTCAAACTCGCAGCTTAGTAAATCTAGCCCTGTGTCTTCCTTTACTTTATGTTTTAATTATGCAGCCATGGTTATTATAACAATTATTATGCTATAACAACTTGTATTATATAATCTTACATTGTATTCAGTGTTTGTAAACTGAACATTTTTCAATAAACAAAAGTATAAGACCACATTGGTATCTTATGACCAGTATATTATGTGATGTTTATTTTAGAAGAGGAAGCTCCTGCAGGTCCCGCTCACTGCATATCTAGTTCCAGTATAGCCCTACCCTTTCCTAAATCTGAGCACACATACAGCTCAAGGAAATCACTCAGAGGCAACAGCAGGGTAATATAGAGGATAGGGCCTGAACATTAGCATAAGTGGCAATCAACATGGTCATGCACAGTTGACAAGCTAGCACTAGTTTCTAAAACCTCTCACATGACTAACGTCAGTCTTTTTATGTATTTTCATTATAATTAATAATAAGATACTCATCCCTGATAAGCTGCCATTATTGCTGAACGTTAACAATCTAAATTAATTCTTCTCAATCATTACATTGCATTCTACCATCTCCTATGCAGCTTGTTTTTCCACAATGACTCTACATATACCTTTCCTTCATGAAACAAGCACTTAGACTTTTGTAATTATAGTTAATTTCAGATGAAAGGTAATTAAAAACAAAAAAAAAGACTAATATGTTATATTAGCTGTTCACTACATCTCTGCTGTGTACATGTCATTCTACTTATAGTGAAAACATGCACTGGAAGTCCCCTTTACCTCACATCATAAGATGTTTATGTATTACAGACATGTGCATGCAATGTGAACCATTATTAAAGGGACAGGAAAAAGTAAAGTGTATGTTATAACTGTATGTGTTGCATTGGGTCACCATGGTTATTATCCAGCTATACATAATTTAGCCCTAGGGACAAAAAAAGCAGCTTTTTTTTCTAAATGGGCATCCAGGCTTTTGTTCTAGCATATGTGGAATAGGCATAGCCTACTCATCTTTCATTCATGCTATTCAGACCACACTATTTTTGAACAGTAAAATAGTCACATCTGGTAGATAGACTAAGACATGTAAATATTAAATTGCAGACTACTAACAACGACACACACATAACAGTATATACTAAAAGAATACTCGCACACACAAACAGGTGCTTAATGCTTTGTATGTGTATATCCCTCTGTACTAATGTATGTAAAAGGATGTATACTCATACTAGGATTCAATGTATTTAAATTATAAAAAAAAAGTCAGCTTTATTATTTTAAACATGTAATCAAAGTACATTATACTTAAAGATCCCAAGAACTGAGCGGCACCTACGAACAATGAGGCGCTAACACATGGATAATACATATTGGGATCAGACGTCATTAGCATCGCACAGCAGCCACCACCACCACCAGGGCACGGCTGCAGGACGTGTGGTCCCCATGTGAGGAGAGAGGACACAGAGCAGACAATAACTCACCCCGGAGACGGGACCCCGGCTGTCCCGGCCGCTGACGGACGTTACACGCACAAGATGCTGCTCGTAGCCGGTGTCACCACCGTGAAAACGCAGAGCGGCCAGTGACGTCGCAACCACGCCTCCAGCAGCCAATCAGCGACCAGCATACCAGAGGTGTGACCATAACCTCCACTATACACCGGGACCGCCTCCGCCTCATCCTTCCTTCCAGTGTCATTGAGGACGATGAAAGCGCTGTGCTGATTGGCTGCTGAGAAGTGGCGCGTTGGTGGGGGCTGGAAGTGCGGTGTCATGGCTGGGCGGGACAGGGTTTATTAGAGGTCAGACTGAAGCAGAGCTATAAAGCCATAATTATATGTGTACTAATACAACTGCCAGCATTTACTGTACAGAGCTGCCATAGTGTCAATAGAGAAAGTGTCAATCTTCCCATAGCTTTTTATTTTATTTTTTTGGGGTATTTAAACATATCTTAGTTATGGTTTTTACGAATCTAAAATTAAAAAGACACTAGTTAGTAGTTTCAAAATGGAACAGAATGTTGACAGCAAATAAATGCAGTTTGAAAATCAAATTTGATTTATTTTTTTTGCTGTTCACTTTGATTTCAAAAATATTTTGTGTGGCTTATTGCATAGAGAGCTGTGTTTATCCCAAGCATGTTAAAATTCCTCTACAGTTGTTTCTTCAACTACATCTGCCCCAGGCATCTACTTGTTCAGTAAAATTATTTTTTAGCCTTACTCCTGGAAATTCCACCCACTAGTTTGAGAGTGTTGGACATTTATTGCATTCTTATGTGACTGTGTTCCCACTTGCATAGGAGACCGTACTATACTTCCCCTTTACTGGCACACTTCAAAAGAGTAAGCCTCTAAGCCAGTGGATCCCAAACTTTTTCAGTTCAAGGCACCCTTAGGGTTTCCATAATTTTTTCAAGGCACCCCTAAGCCAAAATAATTACCAAGTAGTCCTCCGCCTTGCTTACCACTGACCCTGGCCGAGGCACCCCTGTGAGATCTCTGAGGCACCCCAGGGAGGCTAGGAACACAGTTTGGGAACCACTGCTCTAAGCAGAAGACAAACAAACCCACAGGACTCAAACTAGTAGTTGAGACAATGATATTTCACACTTCTGGTGGAGGAGCCTTGTCTGGATGAAGAGCGTGTAGAGGCTTTTTCAAGGAAAACTTTAATATGTTTGATAGAGGTCTTAAAAAAGTTCTGAAACAGTTAATTGGAGGGTTGAATGTCAAGGCCTCCGCCTTAATATTTGATGTAAACGCAAATGCTAGGTATTGCAAAGAAAGCTGAGCACATGCTAACCACCATGTAATATGTAAACTTTGGTGGTATCTAGGATAGAATAGTTACTGGACTTCGAACAATAGGATAAGCAGGTAACAAAGCTTTGTATGAACAAAAAGATTGAAGTAAAGTGTTAAGTATATGAAAATAAGGCACTCCACTCCAGTGGACTCAAGTGCCCTATTTTTAAATACTTAAACTTTACTTCAGTCTTTTTGTTCATATGGTTAAATCTGTATTGAAAGAGCACCCCCTTAAAGATACAGTTGGTACAATATCTTGACTTACTTTCTAATGAGGTCAGTCCTACTCCATGTGCGATAACAACTCCTTTTTTTGGCGTGTGAACAAAGCTATGTAATCAGTTCTCAGCAGGGGCATAACTACCACCATGGTGACTGCTATGGGCCCAGTAGTGAGGAGGGCCAGACAATGCAAGTTCATCTACTCTGGAGACACTTACTCTGGTTTTCTGAGCATGTGCAGGCAGGGCCGGTGCTAGGGTCCTTGGCGCCCTAGGCACACTTTCAAAATCCGCCCCCCCAGGCACACTTTCAAAATCCGCCCCACGTCTTTCCTTACCTTTACTTGGCTCCATAAAGCTGCTCCTCTCTGCCGGGTCCCGTCCCTCACTGACACTGTTGGGCCGTGATGATGATGTCACGCCCGACAGTCAGTGAGTGGAGGGGAGGAGACAGAGTACCCCATCAGCATGTTGGAGGGGAGGGCGGCGGTGGTGATCCATAGCCCCTCCCCGTGGATCTATCTGAAGCTGTGCGGCGGCCGTGGAAGGTATGGTCAGCGGTCGCCGCACAGTTTTAAAGTAATTTTAATTCTGTGGCGCCCACCAGAGCCCGGCGCCCTAGGCAACTGCCTAACCTTGCCTAATGGGAGCGCCGGGCCTGTGTGCAGGAGCTGGTACACACACAGTGGAGCCCCGTTTGGGCTTTCAGTTAAAAATTTAAACAATAGGACTTATACCTTGTCTCAAAAAGTCCTTATGTTATGTAACACATGTAGTGTTATATAACAAAGGAGGCCACACCTCCCAGTGACAGCAGGTGAGGTGTTTAGTATAGTGAGGCAATGTCTCACATCAGGGTAGGGCAACGGTGATGTGTGTGGTCCCGTCACCAGAGAGGTATTTGCACGTAATGATGCGGGCAGCCGTATCATCGGTGGGGGCGTGATCATCAGCTCAGAATGCCAGGTATAAGGAACTCATGGTTTCCCTGCATTCAGTGGTAGCTTGACAACATGCCGGGGACAAGGGAGGAGGAGGTTTCTTTGCTCCCAGGGCGTTTGGGAAGTGGGTTCACGGCAGAGCCACGTGGGCTAAGGATATCGCTTGGGAAAGAGCCTCCCTTAAGAGAGGTCATTAAAAGAAGCTCCAATGAGGAGGGGGCAGGTGGCAAACACTGTCATTAACGACTCTTGAGAGGGGCAGAGCAAGGTAGGTACCCTGAGAAGAGGTACCAGAAGGGAGATGTCGAATCTAATTCAGATTGTTCACCTGTAAGTGTCAGTCTATCAGTTATAAGCTCATCAGCTGGAGAGAATTAAATACACTGCATGGTTTGAGTGTACAATAAACTCTGCTTTATTAGTTACAAGTCCCTATCTATATAGCAAAAATCACGTATATCAGAAAAGTACGCCCCAAAAGGTTTTAACCACTCATGCTCCCTTTACACAGATGTTACTATATTCTCTCATTATCACACAGGAAAACTCCCCAGGGGAGGTTGGCTTATCTCCTGTCTGCTATGTCCAAGGTTATAAGCATAGCCTTGCAAATAATTAATTACTCCTACAAAACAGGTGCATCTAATCTCTCTTTAAGCTGTAACAGAACAAAATGGCTATAAGGCAACAAGATGGCGTCAGCTTGGCAAAATCACGTTTCTCATTTCCCATCTTTTTATTCATTATTTGCCCTAACACTACCTATCAGAGATCACATTCTTGCTGTCGCTTTTAATGGGTACTTATACACATACACCCTTCTAACTGAACATATGAATAGGGATGCCTAAAACTGGATACATAGAACAACCCATCTCCCACCAATAGCAAATCCATGATCCCTCTTCTAACCGATAGATAGTCAATGAGTGCATCTAATCTGTCTTTAAGCTATAACAGAACAAAATGGCTATAAGGCAACAAGATGGCGTCAGCTTAGCAAAATCACATTTCTCAGAGATAAATAGTCTACAAAAACTAAGCCCCCAGGTGTAGAGAATTTTCACACGCACAACACTTAATGTAGGGAATGTGTGAAAATCAATTTACAATATAAGAGAATAGTTGTTCTCCAAATTACAAAGAAAACATGAAAGAAAATGTACAGAAAATTTCCCCAGCACACTGATATAGCCAGCAAAAGACCTGCCATTTTTAATGTAGATAAAAATGCAAAGGTCTTAGTTGCACTCATTTGCAAATGTATGTTAAAGCCACCTGCCACTCCACAGCAATTTTGCTAATAGGGTGGTCCTAACTCTAAACAGTGAGAGTCCCATATATTTGGGCCATACATATATGTGTTTTTAAATTGAGAGCTAACTTACCAAATAGGTACCCCAGAAGCCTCCTAACAGAAATTCAGTGCCAGTACTCCCCCTCAGTAGAAATGGCAGGTACATTTTTCTTCAAACACACAGAAAATTCCCCCAGCACACTGCTATAGCCAGCAAAAGACCTGCCATTTCTACTGTAGATAAAAATGCAAAAGTCTTAGTTGCAGATCTTTTGCTGGCTATAGCAGTGTGCTGGGGGAATTTTCTGTGTGTCTGTTCCCATTTCACGCAATATACAGCAACGACTTATGTCTGAAGATGAATGTAAGGTCCTTCTTGTTGCGGCGATCACCTGGCTCTATACTTCCTGGTAGCGCTGCCGCGATCACGTGACCAGAGAGGCTGGGAATTCAAACCTGTGTTAGAGCAACAAGCGTGCTTAGCATCTGGCTGCTTCTGATCCCTGTGCTTTCCTTGGGCACTTCTCCTTGTGAAATCCTGGCTGATTCTCTGTGTACCGACCCAGCTTGTCTAATTATCCCTTCATCTGCTGAACTCCTTGCAACACGCACTGGCTGATCTTCTGTGTACCGACCCGGCTACAGTTCCTGACTCCTCTTGTGTTTGCCTCCTCGTGCCTCTCTACTAGACAGCAAGGTACGTCTAGTTTCCACCTCTATGCAGATAATCTGCTAATTACTCAGCTTGACATGGGCTTTTATTGAGTTCTCGGAAACGTTCATCCTCCAGTTACCTCTCTACCACGCTGGTGGGCTAACCTAGCGGCGGCGACTTGCGGGCCTCCGGCAGCTAAAACCATCCCGCCTTGCGGCGGCTCTTGGAGAAGACCAGGGGGTCCGTTAGACTCCGTGCCCTGAGAAGGCCAGTGGCAATACCGGCTGGTAGTTGTCTCCTGTGAGACATAACAATGAATCAGGCCCAGTGTGTTTATTTTATTTTCTTACAGGTCCCAGTGGGTCCTGCATGCCAGGATATGCTGGCGCTTGTAGTTCTACAATCACCAGCATACCTCAACACTTTAGGCATGTTAAGGCTTGTAGTGCACCTGCAAAAAAATATGGATTACACCAATTAAACTTTATTAGCCCTCACCCACAGCCCCAGGGATGTTTGGTAAGAGCCCTAGTGCTTTCAGCACAGGGCTATTTTCTACTATGGTTTGACCCATATATTATGTTGGCCAAATATCCCAAGGTAATTCACCCCCAGCTTTCCCCCCACCCCGAGGGACCCCATGCTACAGGTTTCCCTCTTAGTGTCACCAACGCAGCCTTTTATAACCTAGTACTGGTAGCAGCTTTTGCTGGGAGACGTAATGCTATTCGTTCCCCCAAAATTGCCACTACCAGCCTATGCTATGAGCGCTTGCACTGGTAGCACTTTTTTTTTTTAATTAAAGCAACCAGCATCTCCACTGCATGATAATACGCCTAAAGTACTTTAATCATTTCTTCATGCAGCAGCCGTGTTTAACGTTGTGTGCTGATTCGCCCGTATCTTAATATGCATAAAGCTCTGTATACAGACTTAAATTTATTTTTTATGCATTTTACATTTGCATATTTTTTAATGTAAAATGCGTCTAACTCTACATGAGTCCGATGTTGTGCATCTAAATTGATGCTGCAGCCTGTAATAGTAGCACCAACAGCTTGCACAAATACTGACACAGCTTCCATTAGCTTGTTTTATGAGGTCCATTGGAAACCCATTTTCAAAGTGCCATGGTTGGGGTTTTATTGATGATCTTATTGAATCTATGTGAGTTACTATGTACCTTACAGAGCAATCAATTCAGTGTTCAAACTCAGTTTTGTTCATAGCTGTATTCAAACAATGGTTATTTACCACTGTTTGATTGTATATTGCATCACCGTTGTTAAGGTAGGCGAGATAATCATTAGATATGTTTAGTTAGTCAGATGCAGTTAATCTAATCTATCTAACAGAAGTCATAAATCTATTTGCTTTGTAAAACACAGCTACCTTGTTGAGTTCTAATACCGGCAGTGAGGAAAATGGCTTACCATTGGTTGCTAGGCAAACTAACCACTCCTACAGACATCAGGTCAGATGCGTGCTTGGGCCGCCTGGTGGTCCAGTGGTGCAGGCAGCCTATGCAGATGTCAGGCGCCGTCCGCACGGCCGCCTGACTGTGTGATCGCGCGTCTGGTTGCTAGGCAACCAGACGCGTCATTTCCGGATTCCCCCTGCCATCCATTTCCCCCGCAGTATGACGCGCCCCGTTGCTAGGCAACGGGACGCTATGTATTCCCGGCGGCAGGCATGACAGCGCTCAGCGCTGAAGCTGATTGGATCCTCACATTATTTAAACCCCTTCCTGTCCTCTAGTCAGTGCCAGAGTATCAGGTCTTCCTGCCTCCAGCGTTTCTGTGTACCAGTTGCTATATTGTTCCTGACCTTCCTCGTGCTGCCTGTGACCCTTTTGACCCGGACCGTTTGACCACCCCTATCTGGATTCTGCCTTTGTACTGCGCTCCCTGAAGATTACCGACTCGGCTTGCCTCACCATTCTTCTGGATTTCCCTTTTGTACCTCCTCTACCTGAACGTTGCTGAACCGGCCTGTCTGACACCCCCTTGTATCTCGCTGTGGACTCTAGGAAGGACCGCGACCTGCGTGTCCCTGCAGCGGAGTCCATACTTCCTTGCGGGGGTTCCTGGTGAATACCAGGGGCACGTTAGACTCCGCGCCTTCCTCTGAGTTGCGCCAACAACAGCAGGTACCTCCTACCAGTCATACACCCACTAACAGTCGTGACAGTATACTCTGGCCATGACAACGGAGGGGTCTGGTGAACCGTCTGCTCGTGACCTACTTCTGCATTTGGCCCAACGAGTGGAGCAACAAGAAGCAGCCCAAGCGCATCTTCTACAATGTGTCCAAGGGATTGCTACCCGCTTCGATACATTTCAGAATGCTGCACCCGCTACACCAGCCATAACCTCTGCGGCATCCACAGCATCCAGTGTGGTTACGGTCTCTACAGCGGCCTCCGGTGTACGCATCCCGACACCCGAAAAGTTTGACGGTGATCCCAAGAAGTGCAGGGGCTTTCTGAACCAATGTGCCATCCAATTTGAGTGCAACCCAGGGGCCTTTTCTTCAGAACGCACCAAAGTAGCTTTTCTCATCTCCCTCCTCAGTGGTCAAGCCCTTGCCTGGGCCTCACCTTTATGGGAACAAGGGGGTCCACTTCTTCATAACTCCAACTCTTTCATTGAAGCTTTCAGGAAAGTCTTCGATGATCCCGGAAGAGTTGCTTCTGCAGCTACCAGCTTGTTAAACCTCCGCCAAGGTGACCTGTCCGTGGGGCAATACGCAGTTCAATTCCGAACCCTGGCTTCCGAGTTAAAATGGAATAACGAAGCACTGGTGGCAACCTTTTGGCAAGGTCTGGTGGACCGGATTAAAGATGAGTTAATTTCCAGAGAACTCCCGGCTGAGTTAGATTCTCTCATCTCCATGTGCATCAAGGTGGATTTGCGTTACCAAGAGCGCACGCAGGAACGCTCTCCTGGCAAACGGTTCATACCACGGCTAGCACCCCAGTTCCAAAATCCCATCCTGCCAGTGGACGAACCAATGCAAGTAGGACGCTCTAAATTATCCCTTGAAGAGAGGGAGAGACGCTTCAAACAACGCCTGTGTCTGTATTGTGGAGATCCGGGACACCTGCTAAGAGTTTGTCCCAAGAAACCGGGAAACTCTTCCTCCTAAACGGTGGCGGGGAGGCCGTTTTAGGAGAATCCACAGTTGCTCCCTATGCTAAAGAAAATTCTCCAGAATTTCAGATGGCTGTCATCCTGAGCACCCCCAAGGGTACCTTTTCCACCACGGCCTTTGTGGACTCCGGCTCCTCCGGGAACTTCATTTCGGCGGATCTAGCTTCGCAGCTCCAAATACCTCTGAACCCATTGCCCCAACCGTTATCTCTGACGGCAGTCGACGGAAGTCGTGTCACTCACGGCTCCATCTCCTCCGTGACTTCTCCTGTTCGGTTGAGGGTAGGAGTACTTCACAGCGAAATGATCCAACTTTTGGTGTTGCCGAGGTCCATTAATCCCCTCATCTTGGGGCTACCATGGCTGAGAAGACATTCTCCTCAGATGGATTGGGACCACGCTCAAGTTATGTCATGGGGTGAAGGATGTCGCTTTGAATGTCTGTCTAGAGTCTTGCCTCCTAAATGTCAAGTAATGGCTCAGTCCGAGCTAACCCACCTTCCTGAGGCCTATATGGAATTCCAGGATGTATTCAGTAAAGTGGAAGCGGAGATCTTGCCTCCTCATCGTCCCTGGGATTGCGCTATTGTTTTATCTCCTGACCAACCCATCCCCAAAGGGCGGACCTACCCTTTATCTCGTCCAGAGACGTCAGCCATGTCTCAATATATTTCAGAAAACCTGAAACGGGGATTTATCCGCAAATCTACTTCCCCAGCGGGTGCAGGTTTTTTTTTTGTTAAGAAGAAGGATGGGTCTCTCCGGCCTTGTATTGATTATCGTCCTCTCAACCGCATCACTGTCAAAAATCGATATCCACTACCTCTCATCTCCGACCTCTTTGATAAACTCAGTGGATCTCAAATCTTTTCCAAATTAGATCTCCGTGGGGCCTATAATTTAATTCGCATCAAGGAAGGAGACGAATGGAAAACGGCCTTTAACACCAGAGATGGACATTTCGAGTACCTGGTGATGCCCTTCGGCCTCTGCAACGCCCCAGCCATCTTCCAAACCTTCGTTAACGATATCTTTCATGACCTGTTATACACTTCTGTGGTAGTATATCTAGACGATATATTAATATTTTCTAAAGATCTGAAGACTCATCGGGAACAAGTAAAGGAGGTCTTACGTAGACTTCGGAAACACCACCTCTATTGCAAGCTGGAGAAATGTGTGTTTGAGATTAGTCAGGTATCTTTTCTTGGTTTCATCGTGTCGAGTCAAGGTCTTTGTATGGATCCCACCAAGGTGTCAGCTATTCTGGACTGGCCTCAGCCACAAGGCCTTAAAGCCATTCAAAGGTTCATCGGCTTTGCAAACTATTATCGCCAATTTATTCAGGGATTCTCCACCATTATAGCCCCCATTACAGCGTTAACCAGGAAGACTGCCAACCCTAGGGTCTGGTCTTCGGAGGCCATGTCTGCCTTCATAACGTTAAAGAAAGCATTCTCTTCAGCCCCAGTTCTGTCCCAGCCAGATCAAGAACGACCTTTCTTCCTAGAGGTAGATGCATCCTCAGTAGGCATTGGGGCGGTGCTTTTTCAAGAGTCTCCGGCTGGCTCACACAACCCGTGTGGGTTTTTCTCCAGACGATTTCTTCCCAGCGAATGTAATTATGGAATAGGGGACAAGGAATTACTGGCCATCAAGGCGGCTCTGGAGGAGTGGCGACATCTGTTGGAGGGGGCTATATTTCCTGTTACTGTGTTTACCGACCATCGGAATCTAGTGTTCATTCAAGAGGCTCGTTGCCTTAATCCTCGGCAAGCCCGCTGGGCATCCTTCTTTGCTCGATTTGACATGAAACTCACATTCTGCCCGGGAGCCAAGAATGGACGTGCCGATGCATTATCTCGCTCATTTGACGATTCCGATCGTTTAAGACCATTGGTTCCGCAGCATATTATTGATCCTTCTAATATCGTAGCCCTTACTAGGACCAAAACGTCCTCTCCTCCTCCAGGCCGGTCATTTGTGGAACCCCATCTCCGGTTCAAGACCCTGCAGTGGGCTCATTCATCCCGCATTGCCGGCCATGCTGGAATAAAGAAGACAACATCGCTGCTTTGCCGACGCTTCTGGTGGCCTAATGTACGTGCCGATATTGAGAGATTTATTGCTTCCTGCACTACTTGTGCTCAACACAAAACTTGTAGAAGAGTCCCGGCAGGCCTTCTTCGTCCACTTCCTATCCCCGATGCTCCTTGGGAAAGTGTGGCCATGGATTTTATCACAGACCTACCCCTCAGTGCAGGGTTTACCACTATCTGGGTGGTTATTGATCGATTTTCGAAGATGGCACATTTTATTCCTCTAACTGGACTGCCCACGGCCAGTCGTCTGGCAGATATCTTTATCAAGGAGATATTCAGACTACATGGGTGCCCGAAGGAGATCATTTCGGACCGCGGAGTCCAATTTACATCCCAGTTTTGGAGAACCTTTTGTAAAAGAGTAAACATAGAATTGAAATTCTCTTCGGGATACCATCCGCAAACCAACGGACAGACGGAGCGAATCAATCAGGATCTCGAGACATTCCTCCGCTGTTTTACCTCCGACAACCAGAATAAATGGTCTCAATTCCTTCCTTGGGCGGAGTTCTCCCATAATCAACACATTCATGAGTCTACCGGATTCTCTCCGTTCTTTATTGTATACGGAAGTCACCCTGTGTTTCCGGATCCTTTTCCAGTATCCTCTTCACCGGTTCCAGCCGTAGATACTCTTTATCGGGAATTTTCTCTCATTTGGGCTAAGACTAAGACGGCTTTACTCAAGGCTACTCAGCATCACAAGATCTTTGCAGATCGTCATCGGAGGGCCACTCCTCTCTTAAAGGTGGGAGACCAGGTATGGCTATCCACCCGGGACCTAAGACTAAAGGTTCCTTCTATGAAGATGGCTCCTCGATTTATTGGCCCGTACACCATCATGCAAGTCATTAATCCTGTATGCTTCAAATTGAAACTTCCTCCTTCTCTGAGATGTCATAATACTTTTCATGTCTCATTACTACGACCACTGGTACTCAATAAATTCTATCGACCTCCCGGTCGTCCCCCACCAATACAAACCTCTTATGGAACTGAATTCGAAGTCAGTCGGATCTTGGCCTCTCGCATTCTTCGTGGCAAACAGCAATTTCTGGTCCATTGGAAAGGATTTGGCCCAGAGGAGAGATCATGGGTGGACAAGCAGGACTTTCACGCTCCTAGAATTCTTAAAAAGTTCCTTCAAACAGGAGGAGGAAGAGGAGGGTATACTGTCAGGCGCCGTCCGCACGGCCGCCTGACTGTGTGATCGCGCGTCTGGTTGCTAGGCAACCAGACGCGTCATTTCCGGATTCCCCCTGCCATCCATTTCCCCCGCAGTATGACGCGCCCCGTTGCTAGGCAACGGGACGCTATGTATTCCCGGCGGCAGGCATGACAGCGCTCAGCGCTGAAGCTGATTGGATCCTCACATTATTTAAACCCCTTCCTGTCCTCTAGTCAGTGCCAGAGTATCAGGTCTTCCTGCCTCCAGCGTTTCTGTGTACCAGTTGCTATATTGTTCCTGACCTTCCTCGTGCTGCCTGTGACCCTTTTGACCCGGACCGTTTGACCACCCCTATCTGGATTCTGCCTTTGTACTGCGCTCCCTGAAGATTACCGACTCGGCTTGCCTCACCATTCTTCTGGATTTCCCTTTTGTACCTCCTCTACCTGAACGTTGCTGAACCGGCCTGTCTGACACCCCCTTGTATCTCGCTGTGGACTCTAGGAAGGACCGCGACCTGCGTGTCCCTGCAGCGGAGTCCATACTTCCTTGCGGGGGTTCCTGGTGAATACCAGGGGCACGTTAGACTCCGCGCCTTCCTCTGAGTTGCGCCAACAACAGCAGGTACCTCCTACCAGTCATACACCCACTAACAGTCGTGACAGCAGACTGTGATAGGCGCATACTACTCCATACGGCTGCGTCGTCCATTAACAGAATACTGGTAATTTAGCTTGTTATATATACTGTAATATTCTATTAATGTATGATGCAGCCACATTAAGTAGCTTGTGATGCGGACAGCTATGCACAGACTGCATAGGCTGCTGCACCGCTCCTAACAAAAAACTGAATGTGAGTAGTCTCAGAAGGGCTTCACCATTTAACAGTCAACTGTTATTCCTTCTCTTGTCTTCTACACTTTTCCTGGCCATCTCTTCATAACTTGAGACTTCTTTATAGGAACCACTTAAAATATATTAGTTTTTTATTAGATTTTGCTCTTTTTGTGCTACTGATGATCCCAAAAAACCTTTATATGGAAAGCACTTTTAACAATGTTTGTTGTTACTATTGACTGCTTTTTATATCCCTAGTCCCCTTTAAATCTTTTGATATACTGGCTGTTTGCTAAGGGGTTTTGTGTCCATTTATAGTTGGTATTGTGCAAATAAGACTGCACAGATTCATTTGCACAGAGTTATAGTTTACAGTATGCAGTGTCCAAATTAAATAAGACACTCCTATTTCTGTGACGTTCTGCCAAATAAAAGTAGATGAACAAGATTAGTCAGAGAGTGGAGAGACAATAAAACTACTGAGCTCACTCCTTATTTAATGCCAAGCAGACACCTTGCAGGTCATAAAAAATATAAACTTAGGTTTTGGCAATGTCATGGTATTCTCTTCTGGGAGCCTATTTATCAAGCCTAAAACCATGTGGAAACGGCTGTTTACGTACGGTTTAGGCATTTTTAAGGATAGTAGAAATTCAACAAATGTTCGATATCTCCTGCATTAGACAAAGTATTGCATTATACCGCAGTCCCCATTATTTTCACTGGGGACTGCGGTCTGGTTAAATTTATCAAGTTCCGAAAAGCTAACCTTATAAAGCCCAGAGTATTTGTATAGATGATAAAAATTGCATTTAAT